>NC_045742.1:11084943-11150216 GCF_008692095.1 Etheostoma spectabile
ACACACATAACATCCAAAGCAAATCCCATGGAGAATAACATGTACCAGGAGGAGGGAGTTCTCATATTTCACACACAGTGCTGCTGGGTCTGAATTAAAGATGCACAAGCTTTTCATTCCAGTATTTGCACCCAGTGAACTGGGTCAACAAAGCAGCTAGCGGTGTGCATTCGGGATATACAAATATGGAGGAAGGGGGGCAGGATTTGGGCATTAGACTTGTGCCGATATCAAGGTTCAGCAGGTTTTGAAGCCCTTTTCATACCAAATATGGATGTGGGGCCCTCGTCCTCCCTCTTGTATCTATTTCTGTCTACCCACTCTGTACTGTTTAGAGACTCTTATGGTGTTGTTGATTGAATGTTCACTGGAGAAGCCTTTGGGAGTCACTCAACACTAACTTAATTTTCTCTCTCTTTCTGCACATCTTTGCCTTTTGATCATCGCTCTCTCTCTCTTATCTCCTCAAAAGAGGTGCGATCAGAAGAGAGGGGGATACTGGAGAGAGCTGGGGTCATCCAGAGCCTCACAGTGGGTGTGGCTCCCGTCGTCATGGTGATAGCATGCGTGTGCACTTTCACCCTACATATGGCTTTGGGCAATGACCTTACTGCAGCTCAGGTATTTAGATATGGGAACCTGTAGTCACTACGTTCACTGCATATTTAAATTTTGGATTAATGTGTCTTCACTGGAAACATGCTTGGTATATGTTTTTGCTAACCATAAAGTTCTACCAAATTGATATTTCCTAATGTTTTGTTATATTAAAAAAAGATTATTTACATTAAATGAATATTTTTTCAATTTGAGTTGAGCATTTATAGATTTTAAAGTCAGGTGAACATTTTTGTAAATAATTGTCTCCATCTCATTCTACCTCAGGCTTTCACTGTGGTTGCAGTTTTCAACTCCATGACCTTTTCCCTGAAAGTCACACCACTAGCTGTGAGGTCACTGTCAGAGGGTGCTGTTGCAGTCAAAAGATTTCAGGTAAGAACAATAAACTGTCAATCATCTCTGTCACAAAGCCACCTAAATTGCTTTTATTTAAAATAACTCTGTTAAGTACAGTATGTAATTTAAAACCCCCAGTTTAAGTTTTGACTGTGGATACAGTATGTCAGTGCAAGCGGGATTTACGATTCTCAACCAATCAAAAGGTGCCTCACACATCTGCCCACACCACATACTGACATTTTTGACATAGTGTATTTCAAACACATGGTAAAAGTTGCATGTTAGTGAGAGATGGTTTCACAGAGCCAGCTAGGGTTGAGTAAGCAAGCATTTATGCCAAGGATGCCCCAAAAGGCTTGTGGCGTTCTATGTTTTTACTTTAATACAGTGCAAAGTAATGAGGCTAGGAATAACTGTACCTTAAGCATAAGGATGAGTAATACATGTCTCATAACATAGCACAACCTCAATTATGTTTAACCACGTTTAATCAATCTTTGCTTTAACATTAGCAAAGGCAGAAACCCTTTGCTTGTTTTCATTTATTTATTTTCGTCATGCACAAAAGAAAAAAGTACTCAATTGTCATTTTGCAAGCACACATTTGAAAACATAAATAATTGTGTGGTTAAAATCAATTGTTGCATAAATTAACCCCTGGTATCTGTCTTCACAGAGGCTCTTTATGATTGATGACAGAGAGATTGTCTTGATCAAAATGGAGGATCCTAACAATGCAGTGGAATTTCAGGATGCAACACTGGCTTGGGAAAAGGCACGCTCTCCACCTGCAAAACCTAATCCACGTCCCAAGAAGCTAGGAGGAATGATGCGCGTGCTGCGCAGAGAGAAGCTCAGCCTGGACTTTTCCACAGAGGACAGCAAAGTAAACAAGGAAGGTCCAAATGCACAAAGTCTCCTCACAAATATGGAGCAGGAGAGTCAACAAAGTACCATCTCCTCCACTCAAAGCATGCGACCTCCACTGCACAAGACCCTGCACCGCATTGACCAACGCATTAAGACGGTAACACAAACATATACAGTAAATTAAGTGGATTGAAGCGTAATTTATGGTTCTGCAGAGGCGCCACGCAGAGCTTTCGCTGTAGCCTACGTAAGTGGCTTGAAGTTTTTACTTGTGCGTTGGTGTGTGCATCTAGCAGTAATGGGAATAATGGTGTTACTAACAGCATTACTTTTTTCAGTAACAAGTAATCTAATTATTTACTCTTCCCATCTTAATAACGCTGTTATTGCTAAAAAATGTGGCACGTTACAATAATTGAAGCTGTTTTTTCCATCAGACCAACTAGATGTCTGAACCGAAAAGCAAAGACTTTTTTACTGTTCTTCCTTGGTTCTTCCTTGTCTATGCACGAGACAAGCGCATAAATGCTGATGATTGGCTGAGGTTGAGTTAAATTTCATAGTAAGCCAATCAGAGGTAGAGTTGGGCGGGTGTTCGAAAACACACATAGTCAGACACACAACGAACAATGAGTCAGTCAACAAAAGACAGGTATGGCGAGCCTAAATGAGGGGCAATAAATATCCAAAGTTCCAAAATATGTAATGTGTTTTTTGGATGGATAATGTCTACATATGTGGCATTTGATTGGATGCTAATCTCACTTTGTCCCACAACAACATTAAAATGGTTTAGATTTGTGTACATTGTTTCTGTTAATATTGTATGGTATTAAGTGTCCATTTTATCATAATATTCATATTTATCATAAATAATTAAATTAGGTACTTTTTTGGAAGAAGTAACTAGTACCTGAAACTAGTTATTTTTTAAAATAGCTTGCCCAACATTGGCGTCTAGACGTGTGTGTGTGTGTGTGTGTGTGTGTGTGTGTGTGTGTGTGTGTGTGTGTGTGTGTGTGTGTGTGTGTGGTGAAGCAAGGGAAAGTGAGAGAGTGATGTTGATTATCTTTGGAGCAAGTAGCGACTCTAGAGTCATAGTGAGACAAACGAAGTGACGGCTAAAAGACATCCATCGCCGCAACGTATTATATATTTTGAGAGGTGCACGTCAAGCTACATAAGGTCCACCTTAGGGTGGTGTACCTATGTACGTAGCCACAGCGTAGATTTCATGCAGAAGCATGAATCACGCGTAAGCCGTTTGACAAACCTTTTCCTGCTTCATGTAATTCCCACAATGCCACTGTTTATATCCCTTTTTTAGGGTTCACTGGTTGGAATCTGTGGAGGTGTCGGTAGTGGAAAAAGCTCCCTTCTGTCTGCTCTACTGGGACAGGTAAGATTGTTGAGTTTAGTTTCCCCTTTAAACAGCATAGACATCAATAACAACAACAACAACAACCTTCAACAACAACCATGGTCTTTCTGAAACTTTTATTTTCACCCCATGCCACACAACAACCCACAATATGAAAAGGAATGTTTAAAGGGTTTCCTCTGCTTCCAGCCGTCTGGTTTTGTGTTGCAGATGACCCTGTTAGAGGGTAA
Organism: Etheostoma spectabile; assembly: GCF_008692095.1. Classification (NCBI taxonomy): domain Eukaryota; kingdom Metazoa; phylum Chordata; class Actinopteri; order Perciformes; family Percidae; genus Etheostoma; species Etheostoma spectabile. The sequence continues at coordinate 11,088,385 of NC_045742.1, forward strand.
TGTAGCTGTCAATGGTGGCTTTGCTTACGTTCCACAACAAGCCTGGATCCTCAATGAGTCACTGAAGGAGAATATCTTGTTTGGAAACGAGTATGACTTAGAAAAGTAAGATGAGCCACAGGTTCATGATGTTATGAAGAATAAACGCAATGAAGGTTGAAACTTGCAGTATCCCTAATTCAACATATTTCCTTATCAGATATAAAGCTGTCCTGGAAGCCTGCTGCCTTCTCCCAGACCTTGCAGAGCTTCCATATGGAGATATGACTGAGGTATCTGATTTTTTTCTTCTTTACTCTTAGTCTGTGGTGAAATTATGTGTGCAACAGTTTTACTGTATGCAACTGTGTGTGACTGTTTTCAATTGTTTTCAGTGCAACCAGAAGAGTTTTTTATGGAGCTTTGTTTTTTTACTTTCTCTTTCTAGATTGGAGAGAGAGGTACCAACCTGAGTGGAGGACAGCGTCAGAGAGTGAGCCTGGCACGTGCCCTCTACAGTGAGCGGCCCATACTTCTCCTGGATGACCCGCTCAGCGCTGTTGATGCTCGTGTGGGTAACCATGTCTTCCATAAAGCTATCAGGGGTGCCGCAAAAGGCAAGACGGTGCTCTTTGTAACCCACCAGCTGCAGGTAAGAGACTGTCTGTAAATTTCTAGCGAAACTCATTTCCATTCAAAATGTGTATTTCTTCCAAAGCATACAAACAAACTTATGTACATTTTCTGGTTTCACCATCATGGAAATGTTATCAAATTAACGTTGGCCTCTGTTTTTCTTTTTTCTTTTCTAGTATCTGTCTGAGTGTGACAACATTATTCTGATGAAGGATGGGCAGATTTCCGAGCATGGCACCCATGCTCAGCTAATGGGTAAAGAGCGTGACTATGCCAGCCTATTCAACAGCACGCTACAGGAGGTAAGGCCAGGGGCACATGAGGCACCAGGCCAGCTCTTTTGAGTAAGGCATCTTTACCTCAACTACACAAAAAACATTGGACATTAGCTGAATAATTTATAAACCCAGAAAGGCGGGCCCAATATCTGGAAATGTTAATGCATACATGGCTTTTCATTATTTATGCATGCATTGATTTACTGGTGAGCTGCTAAAGACTCTGTCACTGATATCTCTGTTTAAATGACTTGCAGTGTGTTGTTGTTACAGCTGCTGTGATTTGTGTCATGTTTGAAAGCTCACTTTCTTTCCTTACCTTTTTGTCTTCTAGAATCTGGTAAAAGAGAATTTAAAAAACAAACAGTGGAGGGCAGGTGCAGAAAAGGCTGACAGTGCTGTTGATGATGCCAAGGTCCGACCAAGGGTAGAAAGCGAGAAAGGAGGTGAGAGACCCTGCCACTTTTCATGCTCCACATGTAGAATAAATGCTAAACACTTATTTTTCTTGAGAATGTTTAACATGTAACTTCTTTCTTGCATCTTTTATTCAGAACGACTGATGAAAGCTGAGGAGAAGGGCTCTGGTGCAGTCGCCTGGTCTGTGTATGGTGCTTACATCAAAGCAGCAGGAGGTCCAATCATCTTCATCATCAACATCTTTCTCTTCCTCTCCACCACAGGCAGCATAGCTTTCAGTAACTGGTGGCTCAGCTACTGGATAAAGCAGGGCAAAGGGGTGAGTTTGGAGACGATTCTGCTTTACTATAATAGACGCCTCTTTTTAGTGTGTATTTAGCTCCCAAAAGAAAGATAACTACTATGCTTCAGTGAGTTGTGGCAGCAGACTGAGCATTAATCTGAATGTGCATGATTAAAAAAGTAACGGCACTATGGTAAACTTAATTAAAAACAAACACGAGCAGTGAAGAAACAGATGTGCAGCAAAGCAGGCGTTGGCTGCTATTGAGAAATGTGCTTGGAATGGTAAACATCATTGAACTGACTGATTTTCATGTGCTTTTTGTATTCCAAAGTATTTTTCTCAGTTTCATTAGAGGCAAAATTCCTACATGGGGAGAAATTGGATTTTTTTATCCCCTCACTTTTAGTAATTTGTTGCTCTATGCCCTCAGAACACATCATTGATCTTGGTAAATGAAACGATGGCAAGCAACAGCATGAGACTCAACCCTCACATTCAGTACTATTCAACTGTTTACGTTGTTTCCATGGGAGCTGCATTGCTGCTGAAGACAATGAGAGGGCTGGTGTTTGTGAAGGTAAGCTTCCTCAGACATTCCTGTTCTTCTGACACATGCTTTGTCTAATCAGTCACTGATGAACTTTGAAACATAGTGGTGTGATAAGGAATATTAAAAGTTCAGAAATCAGTGGTGTACAGTTAAACAGTGCTACTCCCTAATTGTCTTTATTGTCATGTTTTCATGCTCTCATGCTTCGAGTGGTCTAATTGAAAATGCCCGTAGGCCAAATCCATTTATCTGTCCGCTACTGCCATGTCTTACAGCTTTACAACTCTCTGTGTGTGTGTGTGTGTGTGTGTGTGTGTGTGTGTGCGTGTGCGTGTGTGTGCGTGTCTGTGTGTCTGTGTCAGTACCCCTTTGGGTGTGCCTCGTTTTCAAGCTAACCCATCCTGACACTGCATTGCAGAGGTTAGGTCCTCACGTTAATGTGTGCCACTTGAAATTGCTAATTTTTCAAACATGGCTAATCTTTCTTTACCCCTAGCTGTGATGAGATCTTTGGGAGTGTTGAATATTCCATTAATAGAATTAATTTGTTCTCTGCTGCCACATGTAATTTCTGTCCTATTGGTGAAATGTCTCTTGCTCATTAGGTCATGACCTTTATGTCATGCCTCCCAGAAACTCATTATAAATGAAGATTTGACAGCTTGCCTTGTGCGAGGAAAAAAATAACAACCCACCACAGTGCACATGCTTAGCATATGGTGAAGTACCAATTTAATATCTACAGGCAACATATGAGTGCCACTGTATTTATCCATTGTGTGTTTTTGTGTTTGGGGCTGAGCACATTGACAGATGATTTCCTTCCAACCGTCTGTTTATCCAAGCCGTGATTCTTTCCATATGTTTCTTAAAGTTGTTTGTTTTCATGTCAGGTCTCATGTTCAACCACGACTGTTGTTTTGTGTTGACAGTGTACGATAAAGGCTGCCTCTGTGCTCCACGACAAGCTGTTCTACCGGCTCCTCCTCAGCCCCATGCACTTCTTTGATACAACACCTCTGGGTCGTATCCTGACCCGCTTCTCCAGAGACATGGATGAGGGTGAGACTTGATTTGTCTTGACTGTGAACCTTCCCCCAAGAGAGCTCTCAGTCAGTGAAGTCACCTTGGTTGACAAGGTGTACTGCCAAGACACAGTGTGGTTTCACATGGAGTATTTTGCTTAGCATGGCTTTCTGTTAAACACTTTACTGGTGTCTTTGCATGTTGGTTTTGCGGGTTGCTGTTTTTTTGGATGGTTGGTTTTGTTTCTACATATAATATGTTTGTATACTCCTAAAGAGTGTCTCTTTCTCTTTTTTGGTAACACAAAACACTAAAAGACACTTAGGGGGTAACAAAGAGAAGGTTTTCTTCACATAAAGAGATGGATCCAACACCACACAACACAGTGTGTTTCATTTACAATATGTCTCCTCTCCAAAGTTGATGTACGTCTCACCATGCAAGCTGAGATGCTGCTGCAGAACATGACCCTGGTGCTGTTTTGTTTCGGAATGATGGGAATCGTCTTCCCCTGGTTCCTGATCTGCATCTTGCCACTGGGAGCCTTTCTCTACATTGTCAACCGTATCTGCAGGTCAGACTCTCATTACTCCTGTTGTTATCATTGCTATTGGCATTGAGCCTGAAATTCAAACAGACTGCACATTACACTTCATCTCCCTCAGAGGCATCTGAACAGTGTTACCGGCTACAGGTGATTAATAAGCATCAAGTGCTCAAAGTTACTTTAAGTGGCAACTAGTGACTTAAAGCAGCATTTGTTGATTTTTGTCCACTGGGGCAGAAAAACATCCAAATGAGCTGACACAGAACATACTGGCTTATAAAGTTGAAAGGGCGGATGTGTAAGCAAACAATTGCCAGCAGACACAGAGCGACATTTGCATTTGTTTGGAGTCATTTTTAGTTCTCTGCCAAGTCCTGAGACACATATCTAGGTCTTAAGCTGCTAGATGCATATTGTAGTCTACAGTGGGTTTATTTTTTTCTGACAGCTTCTGCTGTAAAAGGGTTATTTTGTTTGATTTTAGCATGGTGAGTGTGCATTATTTACTTTACAAAGAGACAATTGATTAAATATTTAATTAAAACAAGTATCATGAACAAACAATGCTGCCAGTTACAAAGGACGTGGAGCATGTGGTGAATGTGATTAGCTTTGTATTGCTATGCATATTGTCTTGTACAAGCAACAACATACATGGTAGCACAACCCATAATAATTGATTAAACTGATTGGGGATTCATACTTATTCTAATCAGCAACCTTTATTGGTGGGTACTGAAGGTAAATAACAGTAAAAGAGGTGCAGGGATAATCTTTATCTGCAAGTATGGGAGTGTTATTGGTCATTGATTACAATTTTCACAGCTTCTGTTGCAGCAAATGTTGCAGGAACGCCCTGGATTATCTGATGACTCTGCTTTAGTCATTATTTGCAGCAGTTGTGCGATAAAGGTGGATTCACTGTGGGGAACAACACCTTGCTGGTATCTTGGGAAATAACCACAGTATCTTTCCTGTATCTAAGAGATCAATAACAACGTGATACTCTGTGTTATTGTTGTGCTGGTGTAATGCCAGAAAGTACGAAAGCAAAATATATATGTGTCTAATGTTATTATACATACAAACAGTACATTTGTAGCTTTCCATTATAAGTAATGCCAAATTAAATGTATGATATTTGTGTGGCAAAGCACAAAATTTTGGGGGGAAACCTGCTCCCAGATCACACACAGCGTCCTCTTCCCTTGTGCAGATATGAACACTTAATGTCTTGCCTTCTCATAAACTGTAATTCTTGACTTCTTTAATAAGATCTCATACCAGTTTGTCTCCTGAGGGATCAATTTAGTTTTAAAATGTCTTCATTTATCTTTTAAGAGACACTTGTAGGCAATGTAAGTGGAATTAATGTTGAACTTTGATAGACTATTAAGCACACAAGAACCAAGAGGAAGAGATATTCCCCAGCTGTTACCAAAAGGTAGTGATCACCCTTGGCAACACTTTAAAATAATGAAATACTATATCTTACAAAGTCACAACATCCCAGGATATATATAGATGTTGCATCAAACTGGATCTCCCATTGAAATTACCCACTTCTAAAGCAGCTTTTTATTGAATTCTGAAATGAAATTGCCCATGGCATAAACATGTTTGTCTGGATCACATCCTCCAAGCGAGGAAGTGTCATGTTATTTCCCCCTCTCTTCTGGGCTTTTATGAGAAAACCAAATGATTCATAGGAGCTTTGTAATTCACATGCTCCATCCATTCTATCTTGGTGTCTGAAAGTAGAAAGACACCCCCCTCTCTCCTTCAGTCAATAGACCTCTCTCGTTTACACTACTCCGTTGAGTCTGGCGTCTCTCTGGCTGCCAATTGTATGGCCGTCTGTGTGAGATGGTGCTTACAATATTGCACATGCATCACAAACAGGGGACCATATATTGCTCTCTCCACCCTGTCATCATTATCTATTTGCCACACAACTGCATCATTAGAGCTGATGCATTTTCCATTCCTTCATCCTTTAGGGGTGCTTCCGTACACAGGTGTACTGTCTGTGCTCTTTCAGCTCCCGCAGCAATATCAGTTTGACCAAAATGTGAAACTTTAGATCTTAAAACCAGACCCAATTGCCTTTACAAAGGTTTGTACATCACAGGTCATTTGACAGGGCTTGCTGTGGCTTATAGTAGGATTTAGTGTTGCTCATTGGGTTTTCCATTTTTAAAGGTGCTCTAATATGGAGCTAGAATTGTTTCTTTATTACATGTGAGAAAATGAATAATCTGAGAGAAGAAAAAAATGTTTGAGAGGAAAAGATATCACACTGATAGCAAAAAGCATTTTATGTGAGATAAAAAAATATTCAAGAGAAAAAGTTTTTATACGAATAGCAAAAAACTCTCAAATATATATTTTTTGCTATCAGTGGGAAAAGAAATTCTCTAAAAAAAAACAAACGGTTTCTCTCAAAACGTTTTTCTTCTCGCTCTCAAAAACTAAGTCAATTTTTGCTCTCGTCTCAGGATTTTTCTCTCGATGTGAAATAGTGTCATGGGCGGGGCCACGTTCCTATTGGCCGGTTGGGTGTGCACCGTCTTGTCTTGGGAGTGCATCTGAATCATTACACCATTGTCACCATCATGGATAGATAACTAGCACCCAGCCCACTTCTAAATAAATACATTTTAATTATCTAAACACTTTTTAACAGTCAAACTGAAACACTGGCGGTGAGCTCCAGGTCCAGCAGCCGCAGACGGACCGCCATCAGTGGGTCTTAGCCAGCGTGGAAACATTGCTAGAAAGCTTTGCTGCCGACCTCGACCTGATCTGATCTCCAGCGTGACAATGGTGTAATGATACAGATGGACTACCAAGACAAGACAGTGCTCACCCAACTGGCCAATAGGAACGTGGCCCCGCCCATGACACTATTTTCACATTAAGAGAAAAATCCTGAGACGAGAACAGAAATTGAGAAAAATATTTTTTTCACACTGTTAGCAAAAAATATATATTTGAGAGTTTAAAAAAGTATTTTGAAGAGACATTTTTTTTGCTATTGGTATGAAAACTTTTTCTCTCAAATATTTTTTTTCCCTCTCGTAAAATGCTTTTTTTGCTATCAGTGTGATAACTTTTTTTCTCAAACCTTTTTTTTTATATCTCAGATCATTTATTTTCTCGCATGTAATAAAGAAACAATTCTAGCTCCATACTCTAAGCAATGTTGGGAGACGTTACTTCTTGTTGACGTTCAAAGTATTTTCAAACAAAACGAGACTAGCTCTGTCCTCCCTTCTCCTCATCCCGTCCCCTCCCCCTCCCTTCTGTGCTTCCACACACTAACTACTCACCCCCACCCCCAAATCTTTCTTGTCAGTTATTGGCTGGAACCCTGGAACACTGTTTGTGTATGCTTCGTGGTGCAGGTGGGCACAGTTTATTTTTGTTGGCGTTTGTGGAACCTGGGCTGTCTACAGAGACCACGTTTTTTTAAAGTGTGTTCTGGGGACAGGCACCTCGCAAAATAGTGAGGAGATGTTTGCTGTATGCGACAACAAATGTTGCCTGTAAATAAGAATAAATCATTTAAGACAGTAAACCTTTCAGTCATCAAAATATGAATCAGGTTATAGACACTAGAAAAACAGCTAGAGGTCCAACAGATATTAACACTTTGCAAACACCTGTATTTGATCATTTTTAATCACATATTTACAAAATAGTGGTATTATTAAATAAATTCCTTTAGTAAGAAATTAAATTTAGAAGATAATCTTTTTCTATTTCCAGGGTTTTGATTCGCGAGCTGAAGCACCTAGAGAACATCAGCCAATCACCACTCACCTCTCACATCACCAGCAGTATTCAGGGACTCTCCACAATACATGCCTATGGAAGAGGGCATGACTTCCTCCAACGGTGAGTATAATGATGCCTGTCAGAGATGGAGATCATTAAATTACAATACACCAAAACCTCATACTAGACTTCTTCTCTGCAAGCATGGCAGGATGGAGTTCTTCTTGCTTTTGCTATAGTTTAAATGAGTTTATCTCTCTTTTTCCAGATATCAGGAATTAGTCGACAACAGCCAGGCCTCCAACTACCTCTTCAGTTGCGCTATGCGTTGGCTCGCTGTCCGCCTGGACCTTGTCAGCATCTTTCTTATCACTGGTGTAGCCCTTTGCATTGTCTTCATGCACAATCAGATACCTCCAGCCTATGCAGGCCTCGCCATATCGTACGCAGTGCAGGTTTGTAAAAAATTACATGTAGTAACACAGACACTGGCAGCCCGAGTAGTCTTGAAAGGTTGAAAAGAAGGTAGGTTGCAGACAGGATTATAAATATGACGCTCACCCAGTAGAGCATACGCTCCATTTAGGTTGAGTCCTTGGCAGCGGCTCAGGTTCCAATCTGACCAACAGGCCTTTTCTGTGTGTCATCCCCGCTCTTTCTCTCACCTCTTTCCTCACATTCTACAGCTGCTCTAATAAAAATAGGCAATACAAAGCCGTGAAAAAAAAAGAAATGTGGCAAAGAAAAGCCCCTTTTGTTTTTAACAGCTGCTATAAAAGTGCCTCTTATAGTATTATAGCATTTAGCTAAACAGCAGTTTAGTATACCATTTGTTTAGCATCAAAAGTGGCTGTTCTTCAGCAGAGGTTACACACTGTAGTCTCACTTTAAAAAGCCATCATTTACATATTCAGCCGCCCTCAATTTCTTTTTGGAGGGGGATGCATGAAAGTACTGTATGCATGCAAGCGACTTCCACAGCCTGTCTTATTATTAATAATATTTTAGTGTCCAATCTATGGTTTTATTATTATTTTTTAAATTAAATTAAATTAAATTTTTTAATTATTTTGATTGTTTTACTGCTCATTCAATGAAGGGGAGCAGCACATGGTAAATTCCACGTGTTTCATGATAATTGTTGTAACAGTGTTTCCACCTTCCAACAACAGTGTTTCCAACCTTCAACCTCTTGCTGCTTTTCTTTTACCTCCAGCTGACCGGGTTGTTGCAGTTTACCATGCGGCTGCTCACAGAGACTGAAGCTCGGTTTACATCAGTTGAGAGGATCAATCATTATATAAAGGTAAGAGCATTGATTAGCACAGTGAGGAAGGTGGATTATGTGGCACTCAGGCACATTGTACATGATGAAATAAACTGGGACGCTTTCTAGACTCTCCCCCATGTGACAGAGCGCATGGCTGCCGTCACGAGTAGGGCGTAAGTCCGTAGGATGCCCTCAGAAATGACTTGTCTTTAGGTCAATAGGAAACAGTGTATTTTTTTTATGTGTATTATATATCCTTTTTACTCTTACGTCAACTTCTTTTATTTCGATGAAAGTGTTTTGTTTTTGCTTTCTTTAATTAAATTTGTTTTGTAACACTATTTTGCTTTATCTGCCTTACTTGGGTTAACAATAAATATCCCAACTTTTCAACGCCATCTCAGATTCACCTTGAGTGTTTTTCCACTTGCTCACGACTACTAACTACGTATACCCACAATACCCCATCAAACGCATACCAGCCCAGAATAACAGCAGCTGAATTTATGGGCAGTTGGCATGTCCAGACTCGTTTGTGTTTTTTGTGTGCATATGATTGTGTATGTGTAATAAACACAGCACAAAGCAGATAGAAACCCAGTGTGAGGACTTAACACACTCCAGCTTACATGACAGGGCTTGTTTCACACAACAACTGCCATCAAACCGCAAAGATAAGAATATCAACTCAACTTTTTCTTTTCTTTTCAAAGAAAAGCTCATAGAGAGAAAAGCACTATGATTCAGTCAGAGGGCTTGCACCTCCACAGAGATTTAGAGATGCATACCAGATACCATCTCTGCTCCTTATCTCAGTCTCTAGAGAGTGAAGCACCCCGTCAAAGTCCTGAGGCAGATGCTCCTGCCCCCTCTTGGCCTCAGCGAGGAAACATCACCTTCCAGGATGTCGAGATGCGTTATCGGGATGATCTGCCACTTGTGCTTAAAAATCTGTCCTTCACCATCCTGCCTGAAGAGTCCATCGGCATTGTGGGCCGCACAGGTTCAGGTACAAGTGACTCATTTCTGTTCCCCAGCCAGCAGCATTTTCAGCCTGTTTTCACACCTCTTTTTAACAAATACACACTTTTCTTCACGCAGTATCTTTTCTTTACATGTTTGCAGGAAAGTCCTCTCTGGGTGTAGCTATGTTCAGACTTGTGGAGCTGACTGGAGGCTCGATTATCATTGACGGAACCAATATTGCACAGATTGGTCTGGATGACCTGCGGAGCAAGCTAGCCATCATTCCTCAAGAGCCGGTGCTCTTCATCGGGACAGTCAGGTATTCCAAATGATAATTTGTTACCAAGCATAGGAACGTATGTATTGTTCCAGCTTTACAAAATGTAATGAAAAAGAAGAGCAGAGGGAATGAATGAAAAACAAATAGCCCTCAACCATGAATGTGCTCTTAAACAACTGCTCTAAAGAAAAATCCCCCAGTGTCTAGTGGTGCAACAATGCAGTCAAACTGTCAGCAGTCTTTACATAAGTATAACACTTCCTTCCCATACAGTGGATACTCAACATTGATGTGCCTTTAGTCAACCTGCCTGTTTAAAGGACTAAAATATAATTTTTTTACATCAAAACTGAGCATAATTGCACATCTGTATCTGTGTTCCTGTTTAAATACATACCTATATCCCACTACTTGCCTTGAAATAGTTTTCTAAAGCTGTTTAATTCTGGTGCCAAATATTATATAGACTTTGTGTCTATTAGTGTAAATGTAAAGCCACACCAGAGGGAAATCATAACAGAAACAAAAATGGTGCGAGGCAGTAAGAAATGAAAGAACAGATACGCTTAATTTGACAGGCCACACTGTTTCAAAAACCCAAACATCAGCATTGCTTTTATTAAAAAAAAGAGCAAACTTTGCGTCATGGATACAGATTACCTCCTCCTCAAATGAAAATTGACGTTTGTCAGCTAAGGGGAAACAGTGTAGTATATGCAGTTTACTATACTATTTCTCTTCTCTTAATGTGAAATTGGCATAATGTTTAATCCAATTAATGAATATCACAATTATGTTTTTTTTCTAGGAGCAATTTAGACCCGTGGGATCAACACTCTGACTCCCAGATATGGGAAGCTCTTGAGAAGACACATATAAAAGAGATGGTAAGCGACAAGATGGTTCAACACCATAACACATTATGCCAAATTATGCATTACTTGAATAGAACAAGCTCAATCAACATTCATCCTTGTACATCTGTACACCCCTTTGGATTTCTTCAGATCAGCCAGCTGCCTCATTCGCTTCACTCAGAGGTGACAGAAAACGGAGAGAACTTCTCGGTGGGAGAACGACAGCTACTCTGTGTGGCCAGAGCTCTGCTGCGCAACAGCAAGGTGCTGATTGTATAATACAGCTAGTTCACATTTACATGTGGAACATTGTTTGACATGGATAAGGATAGCAGCTCAAGTAAGAAATTCTCCTCAGTTTTATAAAAAGAAACCACAAAGTCCCAATATAGTAGACTTCTCAGTGTGCATGTTTCCCTGCATGAGACAACCCTTCCATCTAGTGGTACGCATCAGAACTGCATCTCAACTCAACTCAAACTGTTGAAGCATGAACTCTGCATGTGCAGCATACAGTAATAGTGTGACGTTTTCCCTCCTTTTGTGTTAATAACATTCTATAATGTGACATTTATACAGCAAAAACATGCACAGTGACCATTTCTTTAATATAATGTCCCGTTTGTTGTTTCTGTCTCAACTTCTTTGTTGTTATTTCTGTAACTTTTGCTTTTTTTTTTAGATTCTTATATTGGATGAGGCAACAGCAGCCATCGACAATGAGACAGATCGTCTCATCCAGAAGACCATTCGTTGTGCCTTTGGCAACTGCACCACCCTCATCATTGCCCATCGTCTCAACACAGTGATGAGCTGCAGCAGGGTCATGGTTCTGGACAACGGCCAGGTGTGTATACAGTCCACACACACAAAGCCACATGACTGATTGCATGATTGCACCATACAGTCCCTTGGCTGAAACTCTTTCCCAAGTTGAAATACCCCTGATTAACTGTGTGAATGGCTCCCTTTGAGGTGATGGATTGGATAAAGACCTTTTACTTAGATTGTCTTGTGTTCAAGCTGACATTTGATACAGTGTAGTAAAAATGGAATGCATACAAATGATTACAAGCTTCAGTGACACCCCTTAACCATGTTAATGGGCTGAGTATACCTCTCTATCAAAGGATCCATCTGTGTGTAGAGTTTAGAAGGATACATGATGGATGCATTGGGATTGACTAGATTCACGGTGTGAATAACCCCTAATTTGTGAACATGAAACCATTCTCAATCCGGGTGCCAGTGAAAAGGCAGGTTCTCCACAGACATTAATGAAGTTAAATTATTTTGTTATTATTAGGTTGTCCCCAATGATCTATTACTACTTACATATTTCATTAAACACATATTCACTTAATATGCTATGGTGTCAACTGTGTAGCCATGACAGCTTTTGAATCAAACTTTTAATTTGTTGTATATCATCTCTGTTCGTCTGACTGTTGTATAATATGGCAGAAAAAATGTCTAATAGTTTGAGTCACATCAACAGCGTCAACATTCCAGTGTAAAGTTCCTTTAAGAGACCCATTAGCATTGGTTACAGAAACTTTCAATCAATGTTTTTAATTTTTTAAATAACTTGGGTTGCAATAGTCTTCAAGAAAATAATATGCCTTGATTTTTGGTCTCTCTACAAAGTTAATGGAAGGATTAAGTTAAACCTCTGATTGTATATGTTCTATGCTGGTACTGATCACTGTTTTGTTCTTTTCATTCTCATAGATTTTGGAGTTTGACAGTCCCGCTGCCTTGCTGGCAGATGAAAACTCAAGATTTAGAGCGCTGATAGAAGCATCAGAAAACCAAAGCAGATAAAACACTGTGGAGCTGAACTTTGGATGTGAGCGGTGACGCCTCAAAATATTCAGTGAAATAACTGAAAAGCACTCAAAAAAACACAATAGATTCAATCCTGCCTTGGTGTGAAAGTGATGTGTTAAAAAATACAGGCTGATCCTTGTAGCAATGTCTGTTTATTTCCAAACCAAAGACCCAGGGACCACACTTCTGAAGGACAGATCAAATCTCACTATGCAAAGGGAGAAGTAACAGACTCCTGCTCTTTGCTGAGTTATTTGGTACTGAAACAGAGCATTGCCTCTGACAAAAGCACTTTATAATTAATGTGGACATGTGGTGCTTCCTTTTTTTTCTTGAGGCCAGCTGATCAGTGTGACTACAAATTAGTTTTAGTAATTTTATTTCCATAACTAAGACCTCAAAGTGCAGGAATTTACTGTTAAGAATGTATTACTTTTATGTATGATTATTCAATACAGTATACCTTACAGTATACCTTAAAAAATCACCTATTAATCTATTTTCATTAGGCACTTTCCAGAACATGCTAAAATATTTAAATCGTTTTCTTTTTATGTTATATGCATCTAGTTTGATGTTATAATGCAGTCTTTTCAGTGAATCATTGCAGATGCAATATGTGCCTAGAGCTGTAAACATTTTCAGGTCATACCGTATAATGGAATTAGCCATGTAAGTATGCTTTTTTGCAGACTGCATGCAAGTACCGTGTTATTGAATGAGCCGAAATTTCCTCTAAATCCAGATGCTGGAGTTTAAAATCTGCACATTTTATACAAATGGTAATGTTTTTCTTTCTTTTTACCAGCAAGGTAATTCTGTGTTGCAATTAGGTTTTAAACCATGATACAGTATGTAATGTGCAACAAAGTTGAAACTGATAAGCATAAGATGTGTCTTCAAATGTGTTTTTACAAAAGTTGGGGATTGTAAACTTCTGCCTTATAATCAAGTTTGTGCTGAACAATCATGAAGAGTGCAATATATTTCTATTGCAATTGATACTTTTTCAGGATTGCCTTTGTACACTTGAGTTTGTAATCTTTTTTTAAATGTTTGATTTTTGTTCTAAAGGTATTTTCTTTCAATAAAATATATATTTCATATATGCTGATGTCCAGTCTTAGCTACTTTACATGTTAAAGGGGAACTCTGTACACATCAAAAACGGTACAGATCTAGAAAATGTACAACTGCATATGTTAAAAACAATAGTATAACGTTTTTGTGGCTTAAGACACGTACAGTAAGGTGCTTCATACACACTTGTTCCACAGCTGACAATGTGCTTGCTCATTATGTGCACTGTCACTGTGTGGAAACTGGTCAAAATGGTCAGCTGTTATCAAACAACTTATATTCCTTAACAAAATAGGACAATTGTGGGAATTCTTGACGCTGCACATGAGTGAAAGGAAATACTATATTTATTTATTTATTTATTAACACAACTTAAAGGACTACACTGAACAGAGAATTACACTGTACGTATGTGAGAGAGACCTCAGTCAATACTTATCCTACTCAGACCCCTTTCTGATGAATATCACAGTCAGCAGCTCAAAGCCTTTATATTCCGTATCCAGGGTTTACCTACCTGTGTAGCATTGATCTCGCATGCTACACAACAAGACATAATCGTATCTACTTGCAGATACCTGCTTTCTATACTGGATGTTCAAGGATGTGTACGTGTATAGTATGCATTTGCTGGAATAATGTTTGGTGTATGCTTGAGTTTGTTTTTTTGTTGCCTATTTGTCATTCTACCTGTCTTTCTTTGAGTTTGAACAAATAAGAATAACAATTACAAGAAGACATTACAAATTGTAGACAACCACAATTTTTAGATGTCTGCATCTAGGGAATAAGCTGCTGGAACCCAATTAAGCTTTGGTTCCTGCTACTCTCTTGAACACAAGTGTCTATAGTTTTACTTGTTAAAACATCTTTTGCTGTATGGTATTTTAATTAAACACATGCATTTAGAAACATGCACCATACCTAAATATTAAAGCTACTAAGACTAAATGTACAGATGTAAGTTTGTATACTTATAAGGTTATTTATAAGGTTGTCTATTGTGTAAATGTGGTTGTTTTATTACTATTATTATTATAACTAATTATATTATATTTTTCCATTTCCATTTCATATACTTTATGTATATTTTTTCTCCTAAGTCTACTTAATGTGTATTTGTGTTATTCTGATGTGTGTACATTTGTTTATTTTATTTTGAGCTGCTGTAGCACAGGAATTTCCCCAGTGTGGGATAAATACAAATCTTATCTTATCTTTTATACGTAGGTCCATACACATATTTCCACAAACAGCTCCTTGAGGATTGTAAACAGTAACATAGGGCAATGCAAAAGTGCAAATGGTGCTGGAATACGAATTATATTCAAATTTGTATTGTGTTGTTGTTATAACACGTTCCTTATCTAAATAAGGTAAGTGGACATGAGTAGGCCATATTGTTGATGTATACGATTGTATGATATATAATTTAGTTGAAAGCTGGATGCAATTCAATATCACAAGAGCCATTTTTTGTAAACATTACATACATACATTGCATGTGTTAATTAATGTTTGAACATTGTTTTGTTACAGAAATCATTACAACTCAAAAAAGCATAGGTCCTAGAAGTGCGTTATGTTTTCTCCATTACCTTTATTTTGAAGTTCGGGGATCAAGCCTTACCGGAAGTGTGTTTCGTTGTTGTAGCTCGGTTAAGGCTGCTGGGGAGGAGGAAAGACCTGGCTGTGATGCCGCTGGATGATGGCTGCTTTCGGGTTCCTAAGTTACGAACACCGGCCATTAAAGCGGCCCCGACTCGGCCCTCCGGACGTTTATCCTCAAGATCCAAAGCAGAAAGAGGTCAGATTTTACGATGTGCAAACTGAAAGTCCATGAATAGCGTTTTGTGGAAGGAAATGTTCAGCCAAGGAGCTGTTCAAGCTCACATAAGCTAGCCTGTTTAGCAAGCCCTCTTACGTTAGACGATTTGGGCCTAGCAATAACAATGAACAGCACCTAGTTGTCAGCTTACTTGCAAAACAACCGGTTCGTTAGACACCAGAGTTTGCTAAGCTAGCTAGCTAGCTCATCGGCTCGAGGATGAGGCAGCTTTGATATAAACTGCAGCCAATATTTGACGTTGGCTTTGTGATGCAAAACAAAATGCGTTTGCGTTTTAGATTGTGCGTGGCTGGTAATTGTTTGTTCGCTTGATGTTTTAATCCAACGAGTTAACGTTAGCTAAACCTGCACAGCACAAAACCTGGAAGCTATAACGTTACATTAATTTAACATAAATGATCTGTGCTTACTTTTAAGGTTGGACTTTGGCCTAGCTAGCTGGGTAGTGCTGTTGGATCCTGATCTATCATTAACCTAGGATAATCTAACGATAATCTATTGGTGTGTATCACAATCCGAATAAGATTAATTACCAAAGTAACATACATGGAATTTGCCTTGGTGTGTGTGCATACAACACACATTAAAATGGAGAAAAAAAAACCAATAGTGCAAAGTACCGCAACAGCTAAGCACATAAATATATGAACTTTAAATATTACAATTAAAAATATGTAAGGCACTATAACGCCTATGTGCACTTCAACTGTTTTAAGGCTGTACGGTCTTTGTGTAAAGTGTAATAATCTGGATGTGCAAAAGTTCACAGTATATAGCTATAACATCCGCAATGGTCAGGGATAATAGTCCAGTATGTGTGTAATTTTTCTGTTTTGTGTATTCTTATGTATTTTATATTTTGTCTACTGACACTGTATAGGGGGTTGCTTACTACACTTGTGTATAATGACAATAAAGGCTTTCTATTCTATTCTATTAAAAAAAAAGTACCGTGTAGCCTAGTTACTGCGGGTGGGGGGGTAAGAGTCTGGAGAGTACAGTGTAGATGGAAACTGACTGCTTCACCTCTGGGGTGTTGCTGCTGCAAACTTTCCAATAATGACTTGTAGAGCTCTAACAATTCAAAATGTTGCAGTACAATTAATTGTCTCAGAAATACTTGTGATTAACAATATAATTGTCTCTTTCAGTCAAATTTTAAAAATAGTTTTTCAAACAAATTAAAGTTTTTAATGAATTCCAAGCTATTTCTTTTGATTATAACACTGTTATGTGACCCAGATAATAGTAATACATATTATATGCCAATAGTAATAAATAATTAAAGCAATACAGGTACACCGCCTATGAAGTAAACCACGCCTCTTTATTTTCAAAGAACATTGAATTTTTTCTCTTAAATGAATATACAATTTACATTAAAACATGTATCGCTATCAATAAAAAACAATGCATTGATCATTAACAAAAAACATATACAATTATATTAGGGGCCCAAAAAGTAGTCGCTTTTGGCAAAACTATTTTTTGTAACATTAGTTACGTTTGTTTAACTGCATCCCCCCTTCTCATTATTGTTGCTGTGAACATGTATAGGGACATGTGCCAACAAAAAGCATAGCTTTAGCTCTACAGTCTGACCAATCATCACATATATAATTACAATTTGGCATATCGAAACAAAGTCAATAAATAGCATCAACAATTATGTTCATTTATTTTCTTGGTGTCAGCAAACCCAAATAAGCACAGATGCTGATTTTCTGAAACTACCATTAGCTGGTCTGGAATCAGAAAGTATGAGATGGTTTAGATTTACACCAGCAAATTTGCATGAATGCTTTTAATTATCTATAAAATTGCACTGTAATATGTTTGTTTCAGGATGAGCTGACTGCACTGAATGTGAAACAAGGATTCAATAACCAACCAGCTGTGTCTGGGGATGAACATGGCAGTGCCAAAAATGTCAACTTCAACCCTGCAAAGGTAAATTACTCTGGCACTTTAGCTCAGGTTCTACCCTGCATGCTACTTGTTGTATTTTTGTGTGATTGATTTGGCAATCATACATGTTTCCCTCAATGCTTTACAGATCAGTTCAAACTTCAGCAGCATCATTGCAGAGAAGCTGCGTTACAACACGTTTCCAGACACAGGGAAACGTAAGCCGCAGGTCAACCAGAAGGATAATTTCTGGCTTGTCACAGCAAGGTCACAGAGCTCCATCAATAATTGGTTCACGGATTTAGCTGGGACTAAACCTCTGACACAGCTTGCTAAAAAGGTAAGACTCTGCCGCAAGTATCTAAAAGAGTCAATACATGATGTTTCTTTATGTTGGTTTTACTGGCAGTATAATTGCTGGAGAAGTCATCTACTTTGTACTACATTGGCTTCACCCGCTGCACTGTGCTTGGGTTGGCCGTTTAATCAGTGAGATTCTTTTCACATCAGTCTTGTGCATATTTTTTTCCTGCTGATTTCCACTATTTACAGTTGGAAAGGACTGATTTTTAGGCCAACCAAACATTTTCCACCCATGTCCACAAGAAAGGAAATGGCTTCCCCATTTCAAAGCATTTGGTTTGAAATCAATCCTTGCCTTCAGCTGTATGATTGATTACCAAGACTGATAAGATATAAATACTAATGAAAAGAAGCCGTTTGGTTTTGTCTGTCATGAGCTAATTAAGTGGCTGTCAAAATAAGATTTATTATATAATAATGTTGTTGAATTCACAGCTAATTTTTAGCATGTTACCATTCCAAATGCTACCATGTTATCCTGCTAATATTACAAGACTAAGCTACATACAGTTGAGCCTGACAAAGTACATCTCAGACTGAGGAAAGTAGCTTTTCAACACATACAACCTCACAGGGCCGCGTATGTTAATATCTGCTTGTTTTTTAAAGCTGATATTGGCTGATACTCATAGAATGCAGAGATATCTGTGCATGTTTTGCGTTGTCAGCTTACCAATTTACCTTTACTTATTGTTGTCTGGCATGGTTCGATAGCTGTTTACTACCAGGACAACCTGAGCAGAAGTAGCTAACAAATTAGGTGTGGAGGATCCTGATGTGTATATCACCGCTCAGAGAAATTTGCGTGTCAGCTCTGTAAATGCTAAGAATTGAGCGAGTGGCCACAGTGATAAAATAGTCCCCAAACAGTGCAGAACTCTCTTGGACAATTCAATTGAACATCACTAAACCAGAACAATTCAGAAAAGGTAAGTAAATGCAGTGTTTTTTATTTCCTTGTTAAAACAACCCAAGTGATGCTTCTGTTTTAAACAAAGCTATTGTTTATCTTGTTTGGGTTTATTGATCCAAAACACAATGAATGCCATTGTTTGTTAGTGGAAACAGGTTTTATTGCAGTGTGTTTTTTTTTTTTAAACTTGAAAATCAATTATTTATAGATTGTGTGAGGTGCTTTTATAATCAACAAATTGGTTCCTCTTGGGGTGCTCTTACAAGTTGCAGCAAATAGGTCTTGTATTTCAAATACATCATGTTAAATCAAACGTGAGCTTTTTATTCATAAATGTTTGAAAGCCCTTTATCTTTTACAATTACGCTGTAGTTTGTGTGTGTGTATTCCTGCTTGCATTGGTATATACATATTTCATTGTTTTGTCACTACAATGAACAATGTTTTCTAACTGTGTACATTGACTTTGACGCATCACTTTTCCAGAAGTACTCCAGTGTGTTTGCATTATTTCAACATTACTCACGCACATGAATTGTCTTTGTCACAGGTTCCAATCTTTAGCAAAAAGGAGGAGGTTTTTGGATACTTGGCCAAGTACTCAGTCCCTGTCATGCGTTCAGCATGGATGATCAAGATGACCTGTGCGTATCACGCAGCCATCACAGAAACTAAAGTCAAGAAGAGGCATGTGATTGATGCTTGTATAGGTAAGCAATGGTTGTCGGTTAATGTTAAGCTTAATGTTGGTAAGCAGTGTGTGTGTTTAGTTGTTTCTTGCTGTTTGTTTTGTTTCATAAGTTCTTTAAAAATTGATATGAAGAATAATATGCTTTCTTCTATGGTATGATAAGATTTCTTTGAGTAGAATATCTTCTGCCATCTATTCACTTTCTGTTGCTTTAAGGTGACATTTTGTGTTTTTTGTGTAGAATGGACCCAGATTATTACAAAGTACCTGTGGGAGCAGCTTCAGAAGGTGGCCGAGTTTTACAGACAGTTTCCCAGTCAAGGCTGCAGCTCACCGCTCCCAGCCACTCCTGCAGATGTGGAGACGGCCATGAAGCAGTGGGAATACAACGAGAAGCTAGCCATGTTCATGTTTCAGGTCAGTTCATATGTACAGTGTAATATGCAAATACACAATACAATGCAATGTTTCCAGTAACACAGTGGTGTAATGCGCTACAATGGATCTTTGCTAATTACATCAGGTACCGGTATTAAATAGTGTAGAAATTGAGTAATAAATAAAATAATCACAATATATTTGGGAAGAGGAGGAAATGAATTAGAAATGGATTATCTTTTTTTAAGTAAGTTCTCCATCACTGCTATTGCGTACATTTACCTACCATATAAAGTGAAGAAAGAGATCACTGCAATTTCAATTAATGAATCTATCAATTAATTTATTCTCGGTCTTGTGCTAAACAATGTAATTATGCTTTCATCTACTTGATATTAAGATGCACTTGTGTTTGGTTACTGTGTTAAGGATGGGATGTTAGACCGACACGAGTTCCTGACATGGGTGCTGGAGTGTTTCGAGAAGGTCCGACCTGGTGAAGATGAGCTTCTCAGACTTCTCCTGCCGCTTTTACTACAGGTATACCCCCCTCTATCCACAGACTCATCATCTCCACCGTTCTACCCCAGCCTCACACCATCACTCGTGCTTTGATGGCTTGTTTTTGGGAAACAGGCAGTCCTACTTAACATTCACACAGCTGTACAAAATCACACACACACACTTTGTGTCATGACAAGCTTCTACAGCTGTCAACAATTTATTAAGAACCAGTTGTGTGTCATGGTCCGCACAGCACTTCAGTGGTGTTGACCTTTGCTTGCAGAGGCCCACCAGGGCCCACAACACCTCATTTTGTTTCTATTTCCAAAGTTGACTGATGTTAATGGACACTGAGTGCTGTGGGTAATGCTGTGAATCTCTCTTCCATCCTGCAGTACTCAGGGGAATTTGTACAGTCTGCCTACTTGTCACGGAGACTGGCTTACTTCTGCACACGCCGCCTCAACCTGTTGCTAAGCGACGGGAGCTTGGGCCCCGGCACAGGAGGGCATCCAGCCCATGGCATGTTGACACAGCAAGGTAACACCCTGCCCCCCACCCCAACCTCGCAGCCGACAGGAGGGAACCAGCCCCAGACAGCTTTCACGGACTTCTACATCTGCCCTCAGCACAGGCCTCTGGTGTTCGGGCTCAGCTGCATGCTACAGGTATTCAGTGTTCATTTTGACTGATGCATAATTGATACAAGGAATATATAATGTAAGACGAGACTTAAAATTCTTTACTTAATAATATATATTACATATTTTTCTTTCTTTCTCTGTTATTTGTGTCTTGTTATTGTCGCATCAGAGCATAGTATTATGTTGCCCCAGTGCTCTGGTGTGGCATTACTCTCTAACAGACAGCAGAAACAAGACTGGTTCACCTCTAGACCTCCTGCCCATCGCTCCGTCCAGCTTACCAATGCCAGGGGGTAATACTGCCTTCACACAGCAGGTACCTCCATCCTTCCAAACTGTAATAGTTTTTTTTCCATTTGTTTGTTAGTTTTTTTGAAAAAGCAGCGCAGGATAACAAGTTTTTCCCATCACATTCAATGTTTTGCTATTAAGAGCCAGTGAATGAAAGAAAAAAACATACATATACTGTATACTCCTAAACAAATGTAGTTTTAGGTGCTTTAAACTTCAAATATGACTCACATGAAGGAAACTGTAGTTTCACAAAAAAATCTCAACTCAAACGCTAGTAGTGAGGATGTTTTTGCCATGTTATAATATAGTAACATAGTTCTTTTTTTTTTTTTTTAAGTCTCTTACATTTCTGCTGAATGCATTCAAGATGACTTGTAAATGTGTTTACAGCCCATGGGTGTTTTTGCATTCATTGTTTTTATGTGAGATGTCAGGATAATGTTTTCTTGTTGCTCTTTCACCACAGGTCCGTACAAAGTTGAGAGAAATCGAGGAGCAAGTTAAGGAGCGAGGCCAGGCAGTAGAGTTCAGGTGGTCCTTTGACAAGTGTCAGGAGACCACAGCAGGTCAGAAAACAGTTTCTTTATCTCTGCAGAGACCTGTTTCCCCAGCATACAACAAGGTCAGTGTTTGAGGTGATTTCTGTAATCTGTTGCCAGGGTTCACCATCGGGAGGGTTCTCCACACCCTGGAGGTTTTAGACAACCACAGCTTTGAGAAGTCTGACTTTAACAACTCACTGGATTCCCTGTACAACCGAATATTCGGGTCAGGTCAGAGTAAAGATGGCCATGAGGTAAGGATCGTTTCCCCTCACCTCTCTATTATTTTATCATGTAGACATCATGAAAAAAAATGTAAACCCTGAGATTGAAAAGCGGGAGTGGTTGTTCCGGTGTGTTGAATGTTTTATAACTGATTATCAGTAGAGTTGTGGACAAAACAAGACATTTGAGAAAGTAATCTTGGGGCGTTTGGGAAACACTGATTTTCACTCATTTCTGACATTTTATAGACCAAAAACCTAATCGATTAATCAAGAAAATAATCAACTGATTGATCAACTATGAAAATAATCATTAGATGCAGCCCTAACCATCAGATTATGAAATTTGTATATATAGCCGTGTTTTCTCATAGCGCATTTGTTTGTCCAGATGTCACCAGATGATGACGCGGTGGTGACCTTGCTTTGTGAATGGGCCGTGTGCTGTAAGCGCTCTGGCAGACACAGGGCCATGGTGGTGGCCAAGCTGTTGGAAAAGAGACAGGCGGAAATAGAAGCAGAGGTAAGAGACACACATCACCCTCCTTGAATTACTACCACATGTTTCTTTCTCTTGCTTGTTTGACATGGCCTTGGTGTCCTCACGTGTAGCTGCAGCCCCAAAAACACACCCCTAGTGAAAAGATGACATGATTACAAGGGGACTTGTCTCAGATTCGACTGGTGGTCTTGACTATAGCCTGATACCTAACCTGACTGAGCATCAACCTCTCATATTAGTCCGCACAGTGCTTGAGCTTTACAAATCAGCAGACCATTATTGTATATAATGAATAATCTCAAATCCATACGTTTTTTTTGTCTTGATTCGACATGACAGTTTGTACAGTATGAATTACTGATGGGATGGTCCGACAGACCTATCGCACACTCCAACATTGCAATAACATCTAAAATGACTATACTGTATAATTCATTTTTTGTGGTGTTTTATGTAGCATCTGTGGACAAACTTTAAGCTGAATGCACGCGTTGAATGAGGAAAGCTTGTAAACAGGTTTTCTACATTTAGCACTCAAAGACTGGTGTGTATTTGCTTACAGAGGTGTGGTGAGTCAGAGGTGGTGGACGAGAAGGGCTCTGTGTCATCCGGCTCCCTCTCAGCTGCCACACTACCAATCTTTCAGGATGTACTGCTACAGTTCCTCGATACTCAGGCCCCCACACTGAGTGAGCCTCTTTCTGTTTTTGTTTCTACATTTCCTGCAGTTATGATTCTCAAATATGTTAATCTTGATCTGATATCAAAGGGACTTTATATCCTTTTGTCTTTGCCTATTTCATTACCCAGTGCATATTTAGTATAAATAATTTGGCAAGGGGAAACCTGGTATTAAATTATAGAAAATCCCCCTTTTCCCCCATGCAGCGGAGCCTGGGAACGAAAGTGAACGAGTGGAGTTCTCCAACCTGGTCCTGCTCTTTTGCGAGCTCATCCGTCACGACGTCTTTTCCCACAACATCTACATGTGCACTCTCATTTCCCGTGGTGACCTGGCTTCTGACTCCCATCTGCAGCGCCCACGCTCCCCCAGTGATGAGACCTCCGATGAATCAGAGCGCAAGGAGCAGGACGCAGGCAGCAGTGTCAAGATGGAGGCATGTTGCAGGCATCTGTTGTTGGTGTTAGGGAGTGTGATGAGTAATTTGTCACAGTGTGGTGTAAATGGGTAACATGAGGTTATTGCTTGTTCAACAGGATACCGGTCTGTCGGAGTCAATGGAAATTGATCACAACTCCAGTGCTAATTTTGACGAGGTACACACACAACATTATATTTCCTTCCATAGTGCACGCATACATATTGTTTGGAATCAAGTTATATTTTTTATAATGAGTACAATCGCATTTTAAAATTGTTTCTTTGTGCCTCTTGTGTGAAATCATTGAATTTGCCTTGCAGATGTTCTCTCCTCCGATGCACTGTGAGTCTAAGGGCAGCCCCTCTCCTGAGAAGCCTGCCCCAGAGCAGGACAGCAAGGCCGGCTGTAAGGACAAGGGCATGGATCCTGCTTTCCCTCAGCTGTATGAGCAACCTCGCCACATTCAGTATGCCACTCACTTTCCTATTCCTCAGGTAAGAGAACTCACAGCTTTTAAAAGGAAATCCCAGAAAAAAGAACTCTTGGGGTTTGTTATGAATCAGTTTTCCGTACTGCTTGTCTACCCTGAATGCATGTCGGCTTTTTGTCTTCTTCTTTTCAGTCTTATCTCACATGCATCTGACAGAACCGATATGCATATATTTCAATCAACACACAGGCCCTGTGATTTAACTATGCAGGCTGTTAGCTACAGTCTTTTTATAGTGTAAGTGCATGTAATGGACAATAATCGTTTAGATCCAGCCTGGGTTATTAAAATATTAAAGCTCAAGCTGTTAGTTATTCTTTAGTTCAACAATAAATCATCACTATTGTAAATCTCTATTGTAATCATTTGAAGTACTTTCTCAAGCAAAAATTATAATAAAAAATTACTTAATTCCTTGCCTCTCAATTGTAAGGAATTTACTGCTTCTTTTTATGTTGTAGTAAGCTGAATAGTTTGGGGTTTTGGGCTGTTGATCGAAAGAAAATGTTTTTTTTAAAGGTTACTTACTACCTTGTCCTTTTGAAAATTGTGGGCATTTTTCCCCATTCTTTAACATTTTATAGAAAACGATGACTTAAAGTTAATATATATTAGTTAATATAATACTTATTTTTAGTTTAGTTTTCTTATTAATTGTATGTTTTCTAAAGGTGGCTACATTGTTCCTGCTGAAAACAAAGCATTCAAAACTGGATTTAAATCCATTTGGACAACTGGATTTGAATTTATTCCTCAAACCTTCTGTCTGGCCCAAATGTGCTTTGTCTTGCCGTACGACTCAGGTTATCAGGTGCATCCAGTTTATGAGGATCTCGTTTGTCTCTTTTGTCATTGCCTTCAGGAGGAGAGCGCCAGCCACGAGTGCAACCAGCGGTTAGTGGTCCTCTACGGTGTGGGCAAACTGAGAGATGAGGCGCGACACACCATCAAGAAAATTACCAAAGACATCTTGAAGGTGCTGAACCGCAAAAGCACAGCAGAAACAGGTAAGGGCTTTTGACTGATAACTTTATGTCCTTGTATTTCCCCATTTACTGTTTTACATTACCTTAGCTGCAGGCAAGCAGTTTGTCAGGCAGGAAACTGCCATTTAAGATTACGTTTCAGTTTCATTTCACCTACTTTTTTATGTGTAATAATGAAAATGTTGTCAGTGGAATTGCTTTTGATGTTTTTTTCCCCCCACAGTTTATTACGGGATCTCTGTAGGAAAAAAAAACACATGAAAGAGATCATGTTTTACCAGATAGCAGTTTGGAACGCTGGAGCTTTATCATGCTTGGATGTTGGCATGCATGCAGGCACTGTGACCATTCCAGCTGTTATCATATACCTTTCTTACTTTGAATACATTTAATTTGTTTTCCATTCTACTTTGCCCTTACTTAACAGAACAAGCTTTTTTTTCCGTTCTTTATCGACCCCCTAAGGGCTTGCATCACTCAATCTTCTTTCCAACCAATTTTTTATGCTAACAGTCTTCATCTGTTTATCTCAAATACAGGTGCCCTTATTAAGGTGATTGAAGGTTTCAGAGATATAATTGCATAGATTGGAGTGTTTTGTCTCACCTTATCATCCTGTGCACCGATGATGACCTTCACCTCACAGTGGTGTTTCTCTTAAATAAAAAGCAGCACCAAGTGACTTTACAATTTTTGCACTAATGCCTAAGCCTTGCATGAGGCTGGAAATAAGATAACACCATTGGCTTAACTCGATTTCACAACTGGCCTGTTTGGCAGACTGGAAAGAATACCGCTGACCAGCTATGGGTTGTTGATCCCTCTCTCATTTTCTATTCTCTTTCCCACATACGCAGGAGGGGAGGAAGGACAAAAGAGGAAGAGGAGTAAGCCGGAGGCCTTTCCCACTGCAGAAGATATTTTCTCCAAATTCCAGCACCTGTCCCACTTTGACCAGCACCAAGTCACCTCCCAGGTTAGACCGGGAAACCTCATTCTTTCATGTCTTAATATTTCCCATGTTTGAGTATGTAGGAATAAGTTCCTTATGTTGGGACCAGCTCCATGGTTTATTAATGCAAATAACTTCAGCAGCCTAAAACGGAAGACCTCCCAAGGTGACTCATTTGAATGTAAATGTAATTTGAATATATTTTGATTTCTCTTGTGAGGTGTCTGAATACAATTTGAATATATAATGCACTTAGGTGACTGTCACTTAAAAAGGCAGCAGAACATAATGTATTTAGATTTCTCGGTAGGAGAGGTTGTAACGGAGAATGTAGTTGATCCTGAATTCAGTTCTGTCCATAATACAATTATGAAACACTACGATTGAAAAAGAGTACTCAATTGCATTTTTTTTACGTGCCTTTGATTCAAATATAGCCAACAACATCCCAGGGTCAGGTCTTTAGGGAATGATGCAGATTTAACAGTTATTTAACAAAACAACTTTCCAATAGAATCATGGTTGTGTTAGCACCCATATTTGTATTAAATAAATAGTTTGTCATTGTATTTTTGTAAGATCAAAGAGATATCCCCAGTATTATGACTGCAAGACAAAGTTTGAATGGTTAAAATTCCCTTTTGGTTGTTTTTGCCTTCATTTGTCCTTTTTGTCTCCCTCAAACCGAATTCAGACTTAATATTTTGGCATTGCTTGGATGTTTCAGCTGGTTTTAAAGGTCTGTGTCTGAGCTCTGCTGAGTGGCAGTATGTTGTTGTGTGTTACAGCCCAGTGTCAGGACCAAGGCTGTAAACATTGTTGTCTTTGCATGTAAATGATGTCTGAAATGTTTAATGTGTGCAGGTGTCCAGAAATGTGCTGGAACAGATCACCAGCTTTGCCTTAGGGATGTCTTACCACCTGCCTCTCGTCCAGCACATTCAGTTCATCTTTGACCTCATGGAGTACTCCCTCAACATTAGTGGCCTCATAGACTTTGCTATTCAGGTATGGGCAACGTCATCACTAATGTCACATTAGACAGGTGTGTGCGGGTGGGGGTGTGGGTGTGGCCCTGGCCCTAATAAAATAACTTTGTCTGCATTTGTTAAACCTGCTAACACTGGAACTCTTGTTAAAAGGAAAGACAGATGAAGTTCAGGTATGAAGTGGGAGCTGTCAGCGTAAAGCTGTTTCAACCAAGATCATTTTCAAAGCATCATGATACTGGTGATATAAGGAGACCGTGCTTCTGAAGTGATCTGTGTAAACAGAGCCATATGGTTCTGCACAGCTCCTCTCTCTGTCAGCCTGTCAATGCCCATGTGAATCCACCCTTTTAATAAGCTTGTGTTTTTCCATTGTTCTGAATTTGTTTGTTTGTTTTAGCTTCTGAATGAGTTGAGTCTGGTAGAAGCCGAGCTGCTGCTGAAGTCGTCCAGCCTGGTGGGCACCTACACCACCAGCCTGTGTCTGTGTATTGTGGCTGTGCTGAGGAGGTACCACTCCTGCCTCATTCTCAATCCTGAGCAGACTGCG
Source organism: Etheostoma spectabile (assembly GCF_008692095.1). Classification (NCBI taxonomy): domain Eukaryota; kingdom Metazoa; phylum Chordata; class Actinopteri; order Perciformes; family Percidae; genus Etheostoma; species Etheostoma spectabile. The sequence goes on from NC_045742.1 coordinate 11,116,052, forward strand.
CAAGTTTTTGATGGGTATGTCACTTTGATGTTTGTTGATTTTAATTGGTGGCCTAAAACTGGACTAGTATGGTTCGCTGAGATTAAATCCCAACCCTAAAAGGATGTTTACCAGCCAGGGTAAAGAAACAAGTTAGTCTTATAATTAAAGTAGTAAAAAGGATGTTTTGGGTTTTAACAGCAAATTAAATAATTGTTGGTGGTTTGCTCTCTCTCAGACTTATACTATTATCTTTAATGAGGATTTTTACTGTCACAGGATTGCTGACAGGGCACTTAGTTCTAAATACCCTAAGTGTTAAAGATAAAGACATCTTATACAAAGCCTCTAATTAAAGGTCCTCTAAGCAATGTCACACGTTTTTTAGGCTACAACATTTGTTGTCACATACAGAAAACATTTCCTCACTATCTGCGAGCTGCCTGTCCCCTGAACACACTGTAAAAAAAATGCGGTCTCTGTAGACAGCCAAGGGTCCAAAAGGGTACACGGTAGCTGGATGTAGCTCCTTACTTTGAGCACTGACATGAGTGTTATCAGTCTTCTCATCAAATTCTCAACAAAAAGGCTAATATGTGTTTCGCAAAATGTCTGCCTTTTCCTTTAAAGCATGTAGCCGAAGGAGCCTCAGTTGAATTATGTGTGTAAATGTGTTCTCAGGCTGCGCATCGTGGTGAAATCAGGTGTGAACCCAGCAGACTGTTCCTCTGCTGAGCGCTGTATCTTGGCCTACCTGTATGACCTTTACACCTCCTGCAGTCACCTCAAGAACAAGTTTGGCGAGATCTTCAGGTAGAAATAAATCTTTGCTTATTTGAAAAAGAACGTTTTCCATTGCGTTTTTTATATATATACTGTATATATATCCCTCTCCCTCAAGGATGGATGTCTATTTTCTGGACAAGGGAATGTGTCAAATAGTGACTCATCCTAGAATCCTGACATGTATACACACACTATACATTATTAATAATATTTGCAATCCCAGTGTCATATAAGTTGCTTCTATCAATCAGGAAAATCAAGCAGTTGTATACAGTTAATTAACACCAAATATTATTTGTTGCCTGAGTTTTCCTTTATGTATTTTATATATTTATACTCTTCATATATTTATTCTTTTGTGTTCCCTCTCAGTGAGTTCTGCTCCAAAGTGAAAAACTCCATCTACTGCAATATCGACCCTTCAGACTCCAACATGCTTTGGGATCCTGTATTTATGATGGAAGCCATTGCCAACCCCTCGGCCCACAACTTCAACCACTCTATGGTGGGCAAGATCCTCAACGACAGCCCAGCCAACCGCTACAGTTTTGTCTGTAATGTACTCATGGATGTGTGCGTGGACCACAGAGACCCTGAGAGGTGTGTTCACTTTTGTCACGACTATGTTGCATGTGTGTATGGCTCACACTGCTTCAGTTTTCTACTCTTTATTGGACTGCTGTTTCATATTGTGCAATGTGCTTTCAGGGTAAACGATATTGGGATCCTGTGTGCAGAGCTGACTGCCTATTGTCGCTCCCTGAGTGCTGAATGGCTCGGCATCCTCAAGGCTCTCTGCTGCTCCTCTAACAATGGCAACTGTGGCTTCAATGACTTGCTGTGTAACGTAGATGTAAGTTGTGGTTTCATGACTCTCAAAGTAGTCTAGGTTAATGGGTGTCGGCCGGCCGTAAAAGCAATTATTGCACCTTTTTCTATAAAGTGTGGATTTGACTTTTACCATTATTCACATGCATACACTGGTTGAATATCAGTTGCCTTGCATTTTTGGAATAATAAAGTCAGCCAAATATGTTCCTTCTTTAAGCATCTGTCTGGCTTTCATTTAATTCTAATCCCATTCTAGTATTTAGAAGTTATCTGATTGCAATAGCATTTCTCCTCTCACAGCATTACTTATAACGTTGATTTCTGTACTTGCATCCTTCAGGTTAGCGATTTGTCCTTCCATGATTCCCTGGCAACCTTCGTAGCCATTCTCATTGCTAGACAGTGCCTACTCCTAGAAGATCTGGTTCGCTGTGTGGCCATTCCTTCGCTCCTCAATGCAGGTAAGGATTTAATCTCAAACGTCCTGCTATTGAAAAATAGACTGTATATTGTTTAAATTATTGTAAACTGGTTCCCAACCTTTTGTCTGATGTGCCCCTTCAGAGACACCACTTGCCATGTTTCACATGTGTTGATTTGATGATTGTACTGTATGTCATTTAACACTATTTATTGTACATAAAAGGGAGAATTGTTATAACAACTTTTTAATACAATTGAACTGCCAATCTTTACTGTTCAAACTTAACTGATGGTTTGTTTACTATTTTTATGCACTCTCAAACAAATATTTCAAATATTCTTATTGAGTTAAGGTAGATTATACGTACATACAGTTTACTCTCATGTCAATGCTCATTTCCATTTATATGAAAGAATCATAAAATTATATTTGCATACTTTCACAAATGTACAGCAGCTGATATAAAAGATAAAAGATTGTAGTTTGAAAATAAACAAATTTGGAATTAAAGGAAAATATTTCTAAATAAAATAAATAAATAATTAAATTAAATTAAAGTTCACAGAGACAAAATAGGTGTACATATACTAAATTAAAAAGAAAGACATAAAATAAATCTAAAAGTAGTAACATAAGTTAGATAAGGCTAGGAACATTGCTTTCCTACCTTAAGCTCCCCTCTTGGGCCGCGATCAGACAGAGACCATTCGCAGGTTACAAACCGCGAGGCCCACTGCACTGCCTATCTTGTTGAAGAAGGCCCAATTAAACTAGTTGTGTGTTTTTTTGTTATTCCTGTTGGCAACCATCCAATCACCCGTCCTCAGCCAACCGTTATTTTGCTGTGAAGTTAAATTACTTTGGGCTTTTTCCGCTCTGAGTTGAAGTTTTTGCAACACGAGGCATTCATCCATATACTGTATAATCTCACAGCCATCAGCCATTAGGCTTTCTGTTAGTGAGTGGGCAGTACATTGTAGCTTGGCTTGTAGGAAGGAATACCAGGCTGGATGATGCATTCCTTCTATCAGAGAGGCGAGTTAATGCAGCGTATTTGATCTGGATCCATGAAGCCGCAGTGCATTTTGTGCACTTGCCAGAGAAGTGCTTCTCTCTCCCCACTGTTAATCTTTTTATTTCCAACTTGGAGACAAAGCTCCATTCAGCCATGCTGTTTGGTTGGCTCATGTTAGAACACAACTACACATGCCAAATGCCAACAACTCTTGCTTGTGGTAAACACTTTGTTCTCACTCGTTTTCTTCACTTGTGTGAAGAAAATCAACTCTAACCAATCCATATTTGTCCAAAATTCCCTTCAGCCTGTAGCGAGCAAGACTCTGAGCCAGGAGCCAGACTCACCTGCAGGATTCTGTTGCACCTTTTCAAGACGCCACAGCGTAACCCTGTCCCTCAAGATGGTGTGAAGTCAGGTAGTAAGCACAGCCAGTAATCTTTTACCATTTTTTAAACATATTTTTGATTCTGCTGGTTTGAGAAAATTGTGTCATTGGTGTTTTGACTTTGCAGATAAATCTTCAGTTGGTATCCGGTCGTCATGTGATCGCCACCTTCTTGCTGCTTCTCAGAACAGCATAGTTGTTGGAGCAGTATTTGCTGTCCTCAAAGCTGTCTTCATGCTGGGTAAGAATCTTTGGTCAGAACCTGTCATACTAAAAAATTGGTTTACAAAATGTCAAAGATCAGAACAAGTTTAGGTGTTCCGCTTCATATTAGTCTCAGTTACCTCATGTATTGGAAACAATGATAGCTTTAACTCGTCCCTCCATGTTGTATAAGGTGACGCTGAACTAAGAGGCTCAGGACTGTCACACCCTGCTGGCCTCGACGACATATCTGAGGGGCGCAATGTCTCCATAGAAACGGCCAGCTTGGATGTATATGCAAAGTATGTTCTGAAGACGATCTGCCAGCAGGTGAGGATATGAGTTCAAATGAGTTGAATGACATGAAATCAACACACATAGTCAGTGTAAAATGAATGAAAAGGTAAAATGAAGGTACTGAGATAACTTATGGATGTCTGAAACAAATAGCTTTCTACTGTGCAGAGCTATGCATGGATGCTTTCTTTTCATGTGCAGTATAATCAACAATATTGTCTTTCTGTCTTAAAGATTTTGTGGGAAGCGCATTAACAAAGAAGTTTCTATTTTTGCTCACATTCACGCTCATGCTTTTCTGTGCTACTTGTTAATTCAGTAAGCCAAAAATGCATAAAAAGCGTGAATGAGATCATTTTCCGCACCAGATGTCACTTATGCCACTTAGATATGAAGGCCAAAGAGAGAGCTGGCAGTAGCTCAGTGGGCTGGACATGCTCTGAGACCTCAAGCGACTTCAAACACATTTTCTGCCATTTGCAGTTCTAATTCTTTAGAAATGTCCCTTGCCTTGTTTAATCACTACCCACCCAACTTTAGTTTAGTTTTGCATGAGGTTATGATACTGGTACTGAAGTTTAAGGATCACTGAAGTTATTGACCTCTGTCACATTTCCAACTCTGCCATATTTTCCCTTTTCCCCTGCCTCCCCTTTTGTTTTACCTTGCAGGAATGGGTAGGAGAGCGCTGCCTGAAGTCTCTGTCTGAGGACAGCAGTGCTCTCCAGGACCCGGTTCTGGTAAACATTCAGGCCCAGCGGCTGCTCCAGCTTATTTGCTACCCACACCGCCAGCTGGACAGTGATGATGGTGACAACCCTCAGAGGCAGCGCATCAAACGCATCCTACAGGTCGATAATGCACCAACATTCATGTCTTTTTTTTACTTCTGTCTCTCTGAAGATTATTAGGGTCAAATAATGTATCCCACATGAATAGGTTCTAAGAACAAGTGGATAGGCCTTGACCTTCTTTGATTATTCTCTCAACAATAATGATAACTCGTGCGTAATCTGCTATTAAGTTGTCTTTCTTGACTGAAGCTGCCCTCTGCTGGCTATATCAGGGGCTAAGTAATGGATCACCAGTGTCATGAACTGTGCATACTCATAGATGGCTTTTGTCAACAAAAAAAAGACAAATGTACACGACTAACAGTATTTTTTTTTTCTCCTTCATAGAACATGGACCAATGGACGATGAGACAGTCGTCCCTGGAGCTGCAGCTGATGATCAAACAGAGCACAAACAATGTAGGTTGCTGTTTTCAGCGCATCTACCCTTTTTATTGTCTTTGGCAAATTGATCTCAGTGTTCCTCATTTATTTTCCATTAGGAGCTGTACTCGCTCTTGGAGAACATAGCCAAAGCCACCATAGAGGTGTTTCAGAAATCAGCTGAGATGAACAGTAACCCCTCAGGGAATGGAGCAGCGGGACAAGGTGGCTCCGCATCCAACAACAACAGTACCACCAGCAAGATGAAGCCAATTTTAAGGTTTGTATCTTTCAGTCTCCATCATCATCATTATTATTATTATTATTATTATTATTATTATTATTATATTATTATTATTATCATTTTAAAGATTATTTTGGGGGGCATTTAGGCCTGTATTTGAAAGGACAGCTAAACACATGAAGGGGGAGAGAGGGGGGGGGGGGGGGGGGGGCGGGGGGGAATGACATGCAGCAAAGGGCCGCAGGTTGGAGTCAAACCTGGGCCCACTGCTCTGAGGAGTAAACTTCTATATATGGGCACCCACTCTACCAACTGAGATATCTGGGTGCCCATGGTCTCTTTTTTTAAGGGCTTTTTCTCACACGGGTGTCTTTGTCTTGAATTTTGTTGGATACAAACATGTACATGTATAATCTCCTACATCTTTAAGGCTCAAACTATAATGCCTTTGTGCTTAAATAGATATTTGTTTGTGTGTTGCAGCTCATCAGAGCGGTCAGGTGTGTGGCTGGTGGCTCCGCTGATAGCCAAGCTGCCCACCTCAGTTCAGGGCCATGTACTGAAGGCAGCAGGAGAGGAGCTGGAGAAAGGACAGCACCTGGGCTCTTCCTCACGCAAGGAAAGGGATAGGCAGAAACAGAAAAGGTAAGTGGCATGTTTCTTCGAAACTGGAAAAAGTTAGATTAAATCTGGTAGTTGTACAAAGTGACAATACTTTTGCTAGCATCTGACAAACTGTACGGCAGAAAGGGCAAACAGACCTCATATTTTCTTTTTGCGCTACTCTTACGGTCTATAGAAACCATCTGACCAAGACTTATTTTATTCAATTTAAATTCTTCCCTCCTCAGCATGTCTCTGCTGAGCCAGCAGCCATTCTTGTCTTTGGTGCTGACCTGCTTGAAGGGACAGGATGAACAGAGGGAAGGCCTTCTCACCTCCCTCTACAGCCAAGTGCAGCAAATTGTTACCAACTGGAGAGAAGACCAGTACCAGGATGACTGCAAGGCAAAGCAAATGATGCATGAGGCTCTAAAACTTCGATTGAATCTTGTAAGAACTTCTTGATCACCACAACCAGCATTACAGCACAGCATCCCTAGCTATAGACATGTATACAATTAAAATGACCCTTGTGGGTACAGGTTGTGACTTTTTGTTCTTGTTTTTTATCACAGAGATCCAGCAGAATGTTGTGAATATTGTCTAAGTCTTATGATTAACTTCATGAGGCCCATTTCTGTTCTAACAGTATTTTTTTTACCTTTCCTAATAAGGTGGGTGGCATGTTTGACACGGTGCAGCGCAGCACCCAGCAGACCACTGAGTGGGCAGTACTACTTCTTGACATCATCAGCAGCGGCACAGTGGACATGCAGTCCAATAAGTAAGTGTTGACAAAATAGGAAACCCCATTCCACACAGACTTCCTCTAATTGGACACTTTGGTTATTATTTCCAAGCTGAAAAGAAATGAAAAATGATCTGTCACTTAATCTGCCTAGCAACTATGTTTGCTTCTCTCCAACAGTGAGCTCTTCACAACAGTGTTGGACATGTTAAGTGTCCTGATTAACGGCACGCTGGCTGCTGACATGTCCAGTATCTCTCAGGGCAGCATGGAGGAGAATAAGAGAGCCTATATGAACCTGGTCAAGAAGCTCAGAGTAAGAACCGCACACCTTTCTCACTCACAGCCAGGGTGTCTGAACTTAGATGTGCTCCTACTTTTAAGATGCAGTATTTTCCCTGTATTCATATTGAAGTTTTGAAACTTGGTTTTGTTGGTTTTAATTTTAGGCCCACTAGCTTTTTTTTAAGTAAGAAAGGGGCACCTAAAAAAGCCTGTGCTTAGGCTAAAAATGTGACCGACCACAACTGTATTAAGGTAACAAAATAAACTGATAGCACTGTCACCTAGTGCTCGAAAGGATTTTACAATTACATAGTTATGGTTTATTTTATCTTAATCTGTCTTGAGTAACTGATTTTGAATAATATGCTCATGTAGAATTGAGACAAAAACTTCACTCAGTCCCTTTAAAGAGTGGCTTTTCATTAACATTTCATAATCACCGTGTACCCATTTGATTTCCACAGAAAGAGCTCGGGGATCGGCAATCAGAAAGTTTGGAAAAGGTCCGACAGCTTTTGCCGCTGCCCAAGCAAACCCGCGATGTCATAACCTGTGAACCCCAAGGCTCACTAATAGACACAAAGGGTAACAAGATTGCTGGATTTGAGAAGGAGGTACGTCGTTTTCTAACCCACTGTTATATCTTGACATTAACTTACAAAGTTACACACATTTCATTATGATTTGTATCACAGAGTCAAACCAGGATGGATACTTGAACTGGATCTTCAAAATCGGATACACAAAATAAAGAAGTTTACACTGTACAATAATATAAAGTAATTGAGTGGGAGAAAAATAATGCAGCTTGTAAAAACACGTTGTTAAGCTAGAGGAAAACTGTAACTTCAGGGGTAGACAAACAATATGCAATAAACCATCACCAGTATTATAGGTTGTTTGCAGTTAGGCTTTTTATCATTAACAAAAAAACATTATCTACACATGCTGATCTTGAGTTAAAAAAATAGTTATGTGTCTCTTTGCCATCAGGGCCTTCAAGTATCAACCAAACAGAAGATTTCTCCATGGGATGTCTTTGAGGGTCTTAAATTCTCCGCCCCTCTGTCTTGGGGCTGGTTCGGTACAGTGCGCGTAGACCGCAAGGTCACCAAATTCGAGGAGCAGCAGCGTTTTCTGCTCTACCACACCCACCTGAAGCCGAAACCTCGCAGCTATTATCTCGAGCCGCTCCCCCTGCCACCTGAAGAGGAGGAGCCCCTGACACCCGTCTCCCAGGAGCCAGAGAAGAAGATGATGGAGACAGTGAAGCCAGAGAAGAGTGTGCCCGCTGTGCCCTCTGAATCAACCAAGAAGAAGTCAAACAAGAAGAAGAAAACTCAGACGGCCAAGACAGAGGTCAGTTATTTCTATAATTTATAATTTTAGAATAATATAAGTTTACTGAAAAATATTCTTTATATGTTTGTTTCCTGGATTTTTAAAGTTATAAATGGCCCCTTCTTCTCACTAGGACTACGTGAACCGTACACCCGGGGGTGTGACCTATGGGACTAGTATGCCACCTGAGCTGATGCAGAACCACCCATATGGAAGGCTACCGTACAGCCAGCCGGCCATCGGCATGTACACACAGAACCAGCCTCTACCTCCAGGTCAGTTCATGGCATATTCTCTCATCAATACTGTCTTTGTCAGTAGCAGCACTCATCAAGAGCTTTGCTATGGTTGGAACAACAAAATACCATCTGGAATTGTGGTTAGGCCTGTTACAGTTACTACACGATTGTATAATTGTCAATTTTTTCATACATAATTGTGGTTTCTTTGTTAAATTGCTATTATTACTAATAGCTAATATTAGCTAAGGTCTTAAAGCGTATGGTAGTTGTTGATTTTGGTTAGATATGCCCTATTGTAATTTTATAAGTGATCATTGGTCGGACTATATATTTGTATTAATATTTAAATTGTTTGTTGTTGGCATTTGACCCTATACACTTTCATGGCAACAAATATGACAAGGGGGGATACAGTTAGAAAAAGAAAATTATGATAAAAAAGAGGAGAGGTTTACTTTGTAGGTTGTGTATTTGTGTTACGACATTAAAGATGATATAAAACAACATCCAACATACATCGTTTCACGTTTTGATCGTTTGATCGTTAGTTACCATTATTTCTGAATCAAAAAATTGTTCAGCCAAATTTTGAATTGTTACAGCTCTAATTGTGGTTTACATCATTGTTTTTCCATAGGAGGTCCGGGTTTAGAACCGCCATACAGACCTGCACGCAACCCACAGATCAAAATGACCCGGCCCAACTACACAGGCATGATGCCCGGTATGCAGGGAAGCATGCCTGGCATGATGGGAATGGACAAGCAATACCAAATCGGTTATAAGCCCCAGCCTACCATGCCACAGGGCCAGATACTGCGGCAGCAGCTACAGGTCAGATTGGTGAGTCAGTCTGCACTGACAGGTCAAGCTACCCCTTTTAGCCAGGTAGAGTTGACCAAAACAGTTGTTAGTAAAATTAAGCAGAATTAGGATAGTTTCTATTTATATATTCTGTTAGTATCTGTTTGATTGCTGCTTAAATTCAGTTTTTAAGTCTATTGAATGAAGATGATATGGTTAGAGAATGTCAGTTAGAGAATGTCCTTCTACTAGAGGACACTGATTCTTTGCTGACTTGTTGTTTCTCTTTTCAGAATCAGAGCATGATGGGGCAGCAGATTAGACAAATAACACCTAACCAACCATATACTTCGATGCAGGCATCTCAGGTATGTCTATTTTTGCTGTTTAGGTTTTGTTTTGCTAAGAAATGCATTTGTCACCTGACACCTTTATTTACACACACTAATTCTGAAGAATTTAAAAAATCTAACAGAATGCCTTTTTTCACAAGAATTTTCTGAATGTTCGCCATCTGCACAGAAATACCTTAACTTTATATGTTCACACGTGCACTTCCCCCACGCCTCTATTTGTTGTACTTGCCTGTACTACGTTAACCCAGGGTTGTGTGTATCCAGACAGTAGCTAAGTTCCCATCCACTTAATAAGAAAAGAACAACTCTATCAACACATTGCTATGATGATACAGATGCAAGTTAACTTTTATTTTCCCTCCGGCACCACTTTGAGACAACTCTTTTTTGAGTCATGTCTCGCTGTTTGAGCGCCTTCTATTTACCCCGGTGGACGTCCCACGGCTTGTCCTAACCTTTTTCGGCCATTTCTTTTGCGAGTTCCTGATGAATTAAATTTAAAAAGTCTCTTGTCTCTTTGTCCGTCCACTTCCATCTGTCTTTGTTGACACATGTGTTCAAACAGAGCGGAAATACTTGGCAGAAATGAAGTGCAACTTCTTCTTCTTGGTTTTGTGGTGGGTTACAACCATAATGTGACCTAAAACGTAATCGCTATTCATTTATTTATCACATAAGCCGTATATCGATCAAGATCAATTCTGATGAGACCAAACATATGTCTTTTGAGTCGATATTCATGAAATTCCATCAAATTTTACTGTTTGCATGAGGCATCTTTCATTCAATATCACTTAATTTGGATAAAAATGTGTGGATGGAAACATAGCTATTGGATCCCTTGTTACCGTGTTAAATCGCCTTGGTAACTTATGCTGAACACCTAACCTTGTCAGGAGCAGGTTATGTTGGAGATTAGAGACCAACCGTTGTATACTTCTTTGATAATACTATACTTATTTGAAATTAGAGAGACTCATAAAAGTTAAAACATTTAGAGACCAACAACCCCTTTAACATTCCATGATGGGCATTTCTATGAAAGATATAGATTTTCAGCGGAAGGAATTATGTAAAGGCTATTTGTCGGCTTGTTGAGCCGTGTGTTGCCAATGCGCACATCGGTTTGAATTTTTTTTTTAATGTATTTTATATGCTCTCACAATTGCTTACCACTGCCAGGGTTGCAATTGAAATAATAGGTTACAGCAATGATGGTTGGTCCGATCTTGTGCCCGACTGATGGGGAAGTGATATTGATGAGCGTTGTGATTTACACATTTACAGCGTCAGAATTATTTTTCCGCCAGCTTTCCTTCCTGCTTTAGGAGGTAGTGACTGTATTGCGTTTTGCCTGTAAAACCGTATCTGTGATCTTCATGTTTATGTAGAATTCATACTTTGCTCTTCCTGTGTGAAATTAGCGGCTCTGGTCGATGTTTGTGATTGGTCATGCTGTGCAAACACCACCTCTCTTATGTGAACAGGTGTATCGCTGAATTGGGAAACCCTGGGTTGATTGAACTACTTTTAACCACAATCCTGACACAGCTTATGCGGGACCATGGTTATTAGGTTATAGGTGAAGCCGGGCAACTGAAATACATCTTGATGCGTAGTACAGGCCTCTGGTCCTTTTTGGGTTCACTACATAAATAATCCTGACACTCAGTAAATCAAGAATGGTCTCCTTCTCTTTCTTGGTTTTAATGATAACATTGTCTCTTGTTTGTTTAGAACATATCTCAGGGCTATACCACATACGGATCACACATGGGGATGCAGCAGCATCCGTCCCAAAGTGGTGGTATAGTTCCCTCCTACGGGAACCAAAACTTCCAGGGCACCCATCCTGGTGCCAACCCAGCTGTGGTAGATCCTCTTAGGCAAATGCAGCAAAGGCCCAGTGGTTATGTTCACCAGCAGGCTCCAGGCTATGCACACAATATGCAGAACACACAGAGGTCAGTATTCTGTAGCAAGGAAGGCTGTTGCTTTATTAGCTGCTTACTAGCCCTTAAAAGTCCTATTGCAGATGATTGACAATCTCATAATTAGTTACTGTGTTTATATTACAAAGTTTTTGTCATTGATTTCATGTTAACTATAAAACAAACAATTTGCCATTGTTAACCATATGTCTGCTTCCTGTCCTGTAAACCTCAGGTTTGCCCACCAGCCTCTCCAGCAGAATCCCATCATGCACGGTCTCAGTCACATGGGAGGCCAGGGTGTCCATCCAGGCTTGAGGCCCAACCAGATGCTGGCAGAACAGCAGCAGCAACAACAGGCAGCACAGCAGCAGCAACAGCAGCAGTATCTCAGACAACAAGCACTCAGAGTATGTTACTCAACCATTATTCGTTTATCCAGGTCTTTGTTTTGGCTGAGTTTATTTAATTTTATGAGTTACTTGCAAAGTGGAATAGGGGGCTGTTTGTGTGCACTTTTTAAATTGTGTAAAACTGAAACTACCCAGTGTTTTCCATCAGAAATTCAGTTTTAACAGTGCTTTACTAAAGCTACAAAAGGAAGGTCTGTGCCTCAATCACCAGCCATTATTTATTTCCAGGCCCAACAAGTTCAACAGCAGCAACAGCAACAACAACAACAGCAACAACAGCAACAACAGCAACAACAGCAACAACAGCAGCAACAGCAGCAACAGCAACAACAACAACAACAACAACAACAACAACAACAACAGCAGCAGCAACAACAACAACAACAACAACAACAACAACAGCAGCAGGTCCAGCCCCAGCAGGTTCCTCCTCAACAGCAAGTTCCACAGCAGCAGCAGCAGCAGGTTTCAGGGGTGCCACCACCTGGCCAGCAACAGAATCAAGGCCTGGGCATGCAGCCACTGCCCCCCCAGCAACCCATGGTAGGTCCAATCTGGGTGACGGGGCCTAGGGCAGGGTATCGTTACCAGGACTTCGATACTGGTTTCTAAACGATACCAATTTCATAAAACACAAATGTAATTACAACTTTACACATTACAGCATATACCTTTTTTATTCTTAAGCTTCTACTACGTATAACCCCATCTCTGTGCCTAGTGTAGTTTTAACCTGCCTGCCTCTATCATGTGTAACGCTAAAACACAAGCATTATTAGATCTAGGTAAAAGCATGCTGCATGGGCGCCCAGATAGCACAGTGGGTAGAGCAGGCGCCCAAATATAGAGGTTTACTCCTTGATGCAGCGAGCACGGGTTTGACTCCCACCTCTGGCCCTTTGCTGCATGTCATTACCCTTCTCTCCCTTTGAATTTCTTCAGCTGTCCTGTCCACAAAGGCCTAAAAATGACCAAAAAATTATCTTTAAAAAAAAAAAAAAAAAGAAGAATCATGCTTATCAGCTCACTTATAGTGATTGCCAAAGGAAGCTTTGTGAACCAGTGTCTTTATTTTCAGAGCCCACTAGATGGCGCTCTCTGTTAAACAAAGTGTTGAGAATACACTGAATTGCAATGCCTTAGGCCTTTCTCTTAAAACCAAGAGCGCCATCTAGTGGGCTCCGAAAATAAAGACACTGGTTCACAAAGCTTCATTTGGCCAACACTACTCCCTGGCGCTAATGAGATTTTCCTCCTTAGGAATTGAATTTGGGTATTGAATGATGAGGCATTTAATAATACTCAATAATTTAGAGGCAATTCGGTCGGTATCTAAAAAGTATTGTATTTGGTACCGGATTGCTATCTGGCAGTGTTATTATAAAAATGTTAATATATATATATACAGTATAATATAAGTATAAGCTAGTAGTTTTGCATGTTTAGCCAATTAGCAACCAATGTGTGTATATACATAACTGTGCACCTGTTTTTGTTTTTTTTTAACTTTAGTTTCTCATATCCAGAGAGCCACCAGTCACCATTTATTTTAGTACTTAAAATTGACTTTCGGATATTTTGAAAGTTGAACAGAAAAATGCATTTACCAGTAGTTAGTCATTGACTGTATTGACTGTGTAGATCATTTTTAAGCTCTTTGTTAGTGCATTCAAGACATTCTGAAAGAGAAATAAAACGGCCACTTTAAAAAAAAAAAAAATGTAAGTGCGATCCTGTTGGTAGCTAACTCTTAAAATTGCAGACATTGTTGCCGTTAGAGTTTTGGTGAAAATTCTGAAAGTTAATTCTCATAAGCGTGCTAAAATAAATGAACATCATTGGCCGCCCAAAATGTCAGGAATAAATCTAAAAACTTGGTATGCATTTTTCAAAATGATTGGTAGTAAGTAAGAGTAGGTAATGGGATAAAACATTAGAAATTAGTAAAAAATAATGATGTGTGTATCTCTATTCTAGTTTCCACGACAGGGAATGCAGCAGACTCAACAGCAGCAGCAGACTGCAGCTCTGGTCAGACAGCTGCAACAGCAACTTTCAAGTGAGTCACACACACACACACACACACACACACACACACACGTGTTATTGTTTCTACCTCTGTGTAATGGTGAACAAAAAATGTCGTGTTTAAAATAAAACTTTCCTCTTCTTTTCAGATACACAACCAGGACAGAGCACCAATTCATATTTCTGATCGTGCTCGATTATATTAATGTTTGAAGAACAGGCCTTCATTATGTGGGGAGGCCCAACTCTGTAGATTGGCAGATGAATGTGTCCAGTCCCACGTAGGCTGTGAGGAGGGGAGACTGTTCAAGGCACAAAAGGACCACCAAACCAATGAACCAGTGAGGCAACGATCAGAAAATATCTTGAGTTCTGTTGTGTAATTATGGATTATCAAATGAGGGATACTGCTCTGAAGTAAACAGGTAGTGGTTAATAATGGAAACGTCTATGTAAAAAAAGTACCAGAAATTATAAGAATAATGCAATTTTTTTATTTTATTTCAATTTGTACAATTTTTCAGTTTCGTGTATTTCTCATTAAAAAATCATGTCAGTTTTTATGTCTTGTACTTGTGTTGGCTGCCTGTATACTGTATTTTAAAAACTGTCAATGAAATCTTTAATGAGCAAGTAATAGCGCAAATCCTTTGATCCCCAAACAAGGCTGCTGTGGTGCAAAATAAATCCCAAACATCAGCTTCAAGTGGCATGGTCAAAGTCTCCTAATGCTAAATTTTAGTTGCTTGTGTTTTGAGTAACGTTTACATTTTCTGTTGAGATGTGACTGGCGTTTTTTTCCTCAGACTAATTACTGTAGTGATCAAACAACTTTAACACTTATACTTTCAGTCTGTTTCAATTTAGCATGGCATTACTGACTGCAACCTTTCTGCAATAGGCCTTTTTCTATGCAGACATTTTGACTTGACTTTATAAGGCAAAGTACATCACTGTTAATACCCTGACAGTTTACAGCAAAACTAACAGAAGGAAAAAGATGTCAGTAAAGCACAATCTGTACACCTCACAGTGTCTTGAGAAGATTGAGAAAATAGCAACAGGAGTTATGTGTCTTTATTGCTTGAATCAGTGTGAACAAAACAAAAACTTCCTCATTTCAAATGTTCTGCCTTTTTTGTTTTCTTAGGTTTTTGTTTATCTATATTCTGACTTTCCAAGCGACTAAAAAGCAATCCAGAGTCCGATCCTAGCGCTCTCCCTTCAAAGGGACAGTCCATTCCTTGATACCTTGGCAGGAAATTCACATCCGCCCAGCTCCTCTCGTCTGGTTGCACCCCTAGTCTGCACAGCAACTTGTTAGAAATCTCTGGCACTATTGGCTGGAGGAGTGTGCCATAAATCCTCAGGCATTCAAGGGAGACATGTATGATTGTGTCTAGCCAGTGCTGGTCTTTACTGTCCATCCTATCCAGCTTCCAAGGTGCATGGCGCTGAACAAACCCATTGGTCTGCCTCACACAGGCACTGATGGCCTCCAGAGCTTTGTATACATGCATGCTTTCATAGTGCTGCTCCACCACAGCAGGGAGGTTTTTCACAGCATCCAACATTTGGTAGTCTTCAACCACAGCCCGGCCTCCATGTTGACTTGGCAAGCACTGACGGCAGAAAGAGGGGTAGACCTGAGCTGGGTTAAGAGCTGGAGCTGTGCAGCGATTCAGCAGACCACCCAGAGAGTCAGCGAGCTCTGCATTGAGCAGCTTCATAACTTTGTTATCTGTGTAATCACAGTCTGAGTCTGGAACACCCTGACGCAGAAGAAAGTACCTCATACCATCAGTTGTGAACATCTGTGAGCGTTCAAGAGGATCCACCACATTACCCAAACTTTTAGACATCTTCTTTCCTCCTACTGTCCAGTGAGAGTGCACATATATTGTCTGTGGCAGCGGGAGTCCAGCTCCTAGAAGAAAAGCTGGCCAGTAGATGGCGTGAAATTTTAAGATGTCCTTTCCGACAATGTGGTGGGCCACATTCCACCATTGGCTGTGTTTATCTGGATAGCCAGCTACTGTAAGGTAGTTCACCAGAGCATCTAGCCACACATAGATGGTTTGTTCCGCGTCACCCGGGACTGGGATGCCCCACTGAAGGCGGCTTCTCTGGCGGGAGACTGACAGGTCAGGAAGGTCCTCCTGCAGCCACTGGAGGACAGCCTGGTAGAAACGCACCGGCTTTATGGCCCCGGGATTTCCTCTGAGCCAGTCAAGCAGCTGAAACCGGAACGCAGACAGGCGGAACATGTAGTTCTCCTCTTTCATCCACTCCACCTGCAAAAGAGTGAAGATTTGATTGAACCTTTATTAACGAAATAAAACTGCAGAAGCTGTGTAGATATGATGCTTCAAGGAGTAGCTTCACATTTTGGAAAGAACTCTTACTTTCTTGCCAAGAGTTACTGTAGGTGAGATGATGAAAACCATCTTAACTAGTGAATTTTAGAGGTGCTGGTCGGCAGATTTTTAAGCTTTAGACAGAGCCAAGCTAGTTTATAGTACTTTCATTAGGAACTTGAGAGACGGATTAAGAACAAGACTGCTCAAAATCGTGGCATAAGAGTCAGATATCCTGAGTTTTGGTCCCTAAAAACAAAATAACTACATTCTACCTTTACCGTAATGAGACACAATGACACCTTTTTTTAAGACCCTTTCTCCCTGACAACAGACCTAAATGGGTAAAATCAGTGGAGTAAAATTTGCCCTCATCCGTCTTGACTAAAATCACACTTTGCTCCAAATTTGTTTGAATTACCTTGTGGCCACTCTCCAGGGATACTTTGATCTCCTTCCCTGATGAGTCCCAAGCATCGCCCACCTGCGACGGCGTTAGGAAGCTTTCATCTTGGGTGGAGTACCAGCCTTCATAACTTCCCTTGTAGATGAGCCCTTTGTTGCAAAGTACTGCCCAGAAATGCTTTACAGCCTGACAGTGTGAATGCTCAGTGGTTCTTATGTAGTCTGTATATGATATGTTGCAGCTGTTGAAGAGATGTCTGAATCTCTCAGACACATCAGTGCAGAAAGTCAGGGTATCTTTTCCTGCAGCTTCAGCAGCTTGTTGGATTTTCAAGCCATGTTCATCTGTGCCTGAAATGCAAAATAATAGTGTATTATTATAATAATTATTATCCAAATTTTCCAGAACTCAATGTCTTCAAATTATAGAAAGTATGTAGTATGTAAAGTGAATGTACAATGATATAAGACAGAAAAAAATGTAATATTTCAGAAGCTAGACTAGCAACTACTGTCATCACTTCCATAAGGACTGCCATATTTACATACAGTGGTGCTCATAAGTTTATGAACCCATGCTAAAGTTGACTAAAAAGAGGAATAAAAATATAATCTTTTGGAAATTGTACTTAATGCATTAATGTAAAAAATAATTGGAAAAACTATATTCAAAACCAGGATCAAGACCCACCTATTTACATTGGCCTCCCCTGTTTTAATTGTTTTACCCTGCTATGTCTGTAATTAAGTGTCCATTGATGTATAGTTAGCTTAAATCACTGATCTGTAAGAATATCTATTCTGTTTTATTTTTATTATTCTGTGGTTAATATGATATGTACAGTACTTTGGTCAGTGTGAGCGGTTTTTAAATGTGCTACAGAAATAAATTTGATATACTACTTACTAAAAATCCAACCTTTAAGGACACATGCTTTCTTTGTGAATGAATAATGTATCGTAAACACACATTCCTATGTTAAATTCCCACAGATGCAGGCACATGTCATTGATACTATGGGGGGGCTATTCTAATTCTAAAGCCCAAGGGAACTTTACCAGGATGCATAGTATCTTGGATCCATGAAATCTGCCTGCATCTATGGGAATTTAACATAGGGGTGTGTATACGTATGCCTCGTATTTTAAGGAAGAACATTTATTGATTTACAATACATTATTCATTCACGAAGAAAATTGGTTTCCTTAAAGGTTGGAATTTTCCTTTTTTTTTTTTATTAAGGCATTAAGATCAATTTCCTCTTTTTAGTCAACTTTAGCATGTGTTCATAAACTTATGAGCACCACTATACATGATATTTACATGCCGGATGTCTAGTATAAGCTTTAAGATGACTATAATGTCAAGGAGGATAACCTCAGTTCCTAAACTGTGGACAGCACTTGCAACCAATAACCAGAACCTGCATTTGTATATTTTGGTTAATGGAGGATTTACCTGTTGCAAACTTTGAGTTGAAGCCATGAAGTAGCTTATACCTGTGTAAGCAGTCCGCAATCACAGCAGAATACAAGTGTCCTAAATGTGGAGAAGCATTGACATAGAAGATGGGAGTGGTAATGTAGTAACTCCTGTCTTCTTTGCAGAAATGGGTGCTCGTGTTTCTCAACACAGCAATCCTCTGATGACTCGATAAAGCTGAAACTGGAGAGAGAAATGAGCTTTGTTGCAGTCTGTGAACAGCCTTACAGCTTCTGGTGACAAATAGAAAAGGGATCCTCATCCTTGGATAGCAAGCGATGCCCACAAGAAGACAAATAAACGGTATTAGTCCAGGGAGTGCAGTAATGATTTGGTAAGTGCTGACATTTAGCTAGCTAAACTATTGACTTTCCGCACACAGACAAATCCAAGCGGAGAAACGCAGTTACTATCGCAAAGATACTGGGAGAGCTTAGAGTGATCATGTGATACTATCCATTTAACTGGCAGAGAATCCTTGAATTGTAAACTTCATTCCTTCATCCAGCAGCACATGAGTTTTTGTCGCTTGTCAAGGTTAGCTCTTCTAAAAAATCTCTTTTTCCGGTTTCTATACACTTGTCCAATCAAAATGCTGCATATAGTGCCACGAACACCAACCACCAATCAGATGGTGAGGGCTTTCTTTACAACGTCCTGCCGGAGTTATCGGGTATGATCGTAAGATGTATATATTGATAATAAAAAATTGTTAATATTAACGGTCTATGGGTATATGACCTTTTCAGATTTTAAATCTAACTGACTTCTCGAAGCAGCAGATTGTTTACAGGAGATTAGACTGTCAATGAGAGAAGCCCATGTAGGCAAAGCCTGTCTACTAAAATTGATTTGGTGTAGAAGAGCCTCTTCTTTTCAAAATAACTTTATTGGAAGAACAGGGGCGTGACCATAGACCAGGGGTCTTCAACGTTTTCCAGGCCAAGGACCCCCAAACTGATGGCGAGATGGAGCGGGGACCCCCTAATTATATATATTGTATAAAATTGTGTTATATCAAACTGGTCCTATAGTGCCATGTGTGCATTGATGACTGAAAGACATCTTCTGCCTCCATTTATCTGTTTACTACAGTGTGTTGAATTCATGTTAATGTGTATTTAAAGACATTTCAATTAGTGGAAAAAATTGCAGGGGGGGGGGGGGAATATAAAAAAAAGTCTAATCAACCAAAACTTTTGCGACCCCTATGCAGTACCTCCGCGGACCCCCTAGGGGTCACGGACCCCCTGTTGAAGACCCCTGCCATAGACTGTAATATTAATATAGACTATGGGAGTTAACGGTTTAGTCTGTGATATAATTTTTGCAGTGAAAGAAGAAACTTCTCAATCTCCAAGGTTATTAGACATGATCTGAAGTGAATAAAATACTCGATGGTAGTACGTCTGTGCATCAAAGGGCGTTTTGCGGCAGGCTGAAAATGCAGTCTAAACGAATATGTATCCCTGTACAGTCTATGTTATCCCAATATTACGTTTGCTGGGAAAGAAAAAACTTCCCTATAGGCATGATCTTCTATACAAAATAAAATAAACCGAACACACTGCTTTTTATGGGAAGTGCAGATAGTAAGTAGCCTACAAAATAAATAGTTATAATTCTTAATGATAGTTTTCTAGTTACACATTCAGAGTTGATTTTTCCAGATTAAATGAATTAAAATCAAATCAATAATAGGTGAAACTAGCACACTAGTGACCATCAGGTGAGCATAACAGCTAAAAACAAAAGCATAAAAAAGCGTATAACAAAAGCCTCCTCTCTCACAATTTCCGGGGTGACAGCCTTGCGGCCAACCAATCAGCTGCTACGCTCTCCTCACGTCAGATAACTACGACGTTGACGTGACAACTGATGTAAAACATTTGGCAAACTGTAAGTTTACGCGACAGTTAACGTGTATTATACTTGACTAAATCATAATTAAGTTAGAAAAGTCGTAAGATATCAATGTCTTGTTATCTCTAGCCGCTTAAAAAGCTAATTTCAACAACGTCGCAGTAGAGACAGTCCGCCTGTCATGTGATGTTAAACACGGGGTGTAACAACGTTAATGAGAAGTTCAGTTCTTTAGCCAAGCACATGTAATGTAATGTCATTTTGAGTTCTCATTTATTTCAGATGGAGGTTAACCGTTTGGACTTCTACATCGGTCTGTCTCTGGCTGTGAGCTCCAGTGCCTTTATCGGTGCAAGTTTCATCTTGAAGAAGAAAGGCTTGCTGCGATTGGCCAGCAAGGGTTCAATGCGAGCAGGTACTGCAAGCTTTATCAAAATGCAAACTAAATAGGTCAGTGGTGGAAGAAATATACAAAACCAAGAAGTTAGCGTTAGTTAGTTCATTTGTATGCAGTATGTAATTACATACTGCATACAAATGAACATTAGTGAGCACTTAAGTGCAATGTTCGGATGTAAAAGTACTCATGCAGCAGAACTGCCCCTGTCACCATCTGCAACTGACAGTTATTTTAGTTATCGATTCATCTGTTCATTATCTTCTTAATTAATTGTTTACGTACAACAAATCACATTACAAAAAGCAAGCATCAGATCATCACTTTTGAGAAGCTGGAGCTAGTTCATTTTCACTTTTAAAAAAAAATCAATTTTCTGTCAATGGATTAATTGACTAATTGTTGCAGCTCTATCTTTATGTAGTTATGCATTACTGTGTAAGTAACCTTTTTCACTACTTTTATATATTGTTGGATAGTTTAGTCTACAACAATGCATCACATTTTGTAAGATGGTTATGTTTGCATGTAAAATGTGTATTTGCAAAGTAACTATACTGTAGCTGCCTGTCAGATACAGTATATTCTTCTGAAATGTAGCAAGTATATATAAAGTAGCATAACATTTTATGCTGAAGTAAAGTACAAGTATTTGAACACTGTGCTTGAGTTAATGTACATTCCACCGCTGTAAAAGAGACAGGGCACTTTAAAGATATTAACTGTATACAGGACTTTTCTTAGGATTAAGGAAAAGTTGGAAAGAAGTGTGTTCTTGGTAAAAGAAGCTAATGACCCTACAACTTAAAATTTTGTACGGAATTATTTTCAAGTGAAAAATCAGTGACTGTTACTACAGCATCTACTTCAGCTTTGTATTTGTATTCTGCTTCTCACAGGTCAAGGGGGGCATGCTTACTTGAAGGAATGGCTGTGGTGGGCAGGACTCATTTCAAGTAAGTGAATGATTTACAGACTTAGTTCTGCAAAATGGGTGACACGGTTAGCTGTGGTTGTTTTTTTTTTGTTGCTTGGTGACACTACTTAACAGCTATGCGCAGTAACATTGAGGTCTTTGTATTTTTTTTGTGGGTTTGGTATTTTTGCTGGTGATGTGGCAGTTGATGCAGCACCCACACCATATCTTTGAAGTGCACATTCCTCCATAGAGCACATTTGCAAATGTGGGTTGAAAGTGAATATTGTTTTCCACCTTCGACCAGCTATGAATTCGTACACACTGATGGTCATGTTTATATTCTAGTGGGAACTGGAGAGGCTGCCAACTTTGCTGCATATGCATTTGCACCGGCCACACTGGTGACTCCTCTTGGAGCATTGAGTGTACTTGTAAGGTATTTGCCTTTTCTCTTGAGTTTCATTTTGTATTTTTTTTTATGCCACTGATATTATCAAGACTTATCAGACATTGGCATAGTATGATACAGATAATTCTAGCCCTCCAAAAACCTAAGTTACGTTACGTCTGGTGATATTCTATTTTCTTTCTTATTGTCAATAAATCCCACGAAAATCTATTCAAAACAGTTAATTGAACTGTTGCATTGAGGGACATGTTCCCTCATTACTAGAAACATTGCTGTTGGTAGTTTAATTGTTGAATAAATCCCATGTACACAATCCTGGTGACACAAATATTTAATGACAATAAAAAATATAGAATATCACCTGATTTATCTTTTTAATATTTAGTACTGTAGCAACATTTGTGCTAACTCTGTATCTGCATCATTTGTTTTTCCTTCAAGTGCTGTGCTTTCCACTTACTTTCTGAATGAGAGGCTGAATGTGCATGGAAAGATTGGTTGTTTGCTGTGCATTTTGGGCTCCACGGTGATGGTGATCCATGCCCCACAAGAAGAAGAGGTTGCCTCCCTCAGTGCCATGGCTGAGAAACTCCGAGACCCAGGTAGAACCAACTCTTCATCAGTGTGATCTCATTAACCATGCTGTGAAAATTGAATCCCAGATAAGGGTTGGACAGATTATTTTCAGGGTACTAACTCATTCTTAAATACTCCCACTAGGTTTCATTGTGTTTGCTGTGTGCGTTGTTGGAAGCAGCCTGGTTCTTGTCTTTGCTGTGGCTCCGCGGTTTGGACAGAAGAATGTGCTGGTCTACATCCTGATCTGCTCTGTGATTGGCTCCCTGTCTGTGTCTTGTGTCAAGGGCCTGGGCATTGGCATTAAGGAGCTGTTTGCTGGGACAGCAGTGCTGAAGGAACCCCTGTTCTGGTCCTTGGTCATATGCCTGGTAATCTGCGTCAGTGTTCAAATCAATTACCTGAACAAAGCCCTCGACATCTTCAACACCTCCATAGTCACTCCCATCTACTATGTCTTCTTCACCACATCAGTCATGGCCTGCTCAGCCATTCTCTTCAAGGAATGGTTGCGGATGAATGCTGACGGAATAGTGGGAACAATTAGTGGGTTCCTCACCATCATTTTAGGGATCTTCCTCCTCCATGCTTTCAAGGACATTACATTTAGCTATGATGCCCTCCCACTCTACCTGCGGAAGGGTTCTCAGGGCCTTCAATGGGGGCAACAGCCTTATGTGGCTCTTCCCAACCACGAAACACAAGCACAGGATGAGCTTAAACTGCCCAGAGAAGGAAACTCAAAGGGGGGCTGGGGTACACACCAGATAGCTCTTTAGGAGGATAGTCTTGTCACTGAGAAAATTTGCTAATTGCAATTCTGAAGCTTTACTGCACAGCCTTACAATGTGTGTACAAAGTTAGTTTAAAAATCTGAATTTTGAGTCTTATACAATGCAGTATGCA
Source organism: Etheostoma spectabile (assembly GCF_008692095.1). NCBI lineage: Eukaryota > Metazoa > Chordata > Actinopteri > Perciformes > Percidae > Etheostoma > Etheostoma spectabile. The sequence goes on from NC_045742.1 coordinate 11,139,503, forward strand.
CTGGATGAACAGTTGCTCAAAGTAAGCATGTTCATTTCATATTAAATTTACATTTTAGTTGTAACATAGGATCTTTAGTTTAAAAAAAACTTTAATCTGAAGTGTAATTTATCTTTGTGAATGTTTGTTGCACTGCTGTTTACATTTTTTACAGTACATTATGTCAAAAAATAATTTGTGCATATTAGCCGGCATATGACAGATTATGCCATCTGTTACTGAACAAAAATAACCTTTTTTATAGGTTTGCACTTTTAACTCCAGCGTATATTGTACCAATGTAAAGGCAAAAGAAAATGCTTAAATGTATTTCAATCATGTGGTTGAAGAACAAGTTTGAGTAGCAAAGATGTATTGTGTGTGTGTGTGTATATATACAAACTGCACCAAAGAATCTTCTGTGTGGAAAAATTCCCAAAATGTGCCAAACGGTAACATCTGATGTAAATGCAATTTTTTTGTGTGTTTCATGATTAAAACTTGACTACACTTTTCCAAACGAGACAGAAATATTTGGCATGGTTTATTGCATATGTACAGTCCAGAACCTCACGCCTCTTCTCTTCGGTTACGACATCGGTTAGTACTCTTAAATTACAGCCGAGTGTGTGGTGAAGTACTTGTGGCTGTCAAAAACAGCTGGCTGAAGCTGAATGTCCCAGATGTGTCCATCTTTTTGCAGTCTCCTAAACTTCACCCACTAGTTACAGCAGTGGATATTAACCTGTTCAAGCTCTGTTTGACAGTTTGACCAGTAGTTACTTGACAAACAAACATGAGGTCATTGCTAGTAACAAACCAATCTAAGTGTTTTGCAACACTTATCACACTTTGATGGGCACCCCTAACTTTTGCATCCATACATCATGTTAATTTGAGGCACTTGTGTCAAAAGCAACAGTGTTGTTTTCCAGTTGAAGGGACAGACGACTACGTCAGGACAACACGGCTTCGTCGTGGAAGAGGGGCTGTGTGCGCATGTGTATTGTCAGTCCTTTCAGTTTTTAGTCTGACATGGTCTCAGAGAATGAACCCTTGCTCTTCTGAGTCTGTTCCAGCCTGTTTAGGATGAACTGGCTGGTGTCAATAAATCGCTCCACACAGTATACGAAGCACGTATCTGTCCTTGAGTCCATCTTTGGTCCGGGTTTATCCATACATTTCTCCTGGAGACAGAGGCGCAACAGATTATACAGGGTATGTTAGAAATAGTACAACAAACTTGGCACAAGTGGTGTAACACAATTTACGTTAACTCGCAGCAAGTAGCCTACTGGTAATCTAACAGCTGGGCTGTGGGCTCAGCACACGGGCGGTACTTCGTGGATCGGTCACCACAGTTACAAACGGAGGGACGTGAACTCCAAACCAAACTTAGAAAACTTATTGAGAACTGCATCAATATTAAGGTTGGGTAATTTTTGTGATCTTACATGTGTCTGCTTTCCGGTATGATAAAATGTTCGCCATGGACGAAACCAACGTTTTAATCCAACATGTCTACTCTTGTCCGCGGGACGGGGTAACATTAATGGTCATCGTCCTTAGGTAAATACAATTCGTTTGTTTCGTAGACATTTCATCGTTGCGGAAAGAGTAGACATCTAATGTCACAAAGACATTTTATGAAAGCTAACCTTCAGCTGATAGCTGATACAATGTACGCTTTGTTGTGCTCTGGGTCCAAAATGTGGCATAGCTAATGTATTTGTACATCATTATTTGACCACGGCAAACACAACACGCTTCTCCAACTTTTATACCAATACAAGTCAAGCGAGCTATCAGTTCTAGCTGCAGACAAATAACATATGTAAAAAGCAAATTGCAGAGCTGCACTGCTAGTTCTTCTTACCCAGCAAACCTCAGTCATCTGATGCACCAGCTGCTGAAATCGTTGCTTTTGAGACTCGATTTCGATGAAGTGCTGAAGCTGAGGGTCGGCGGTTGCTCCCTGGCCGTTCATAATGTGCTAAAAAGTGGTCTTAAAAGCAATATTTTTCCAATTATGAATGCCTTATGGTTCTGTTGCTGACCTTCACGTGTATGCATGGACGACAGGAAGTAGTATAACCAATCACAGAGCGCGTTTCTCTGACGGCAATCGTCATCATAGATACGTAATTTTTCCTAACTGCAATAAAATTATGTATAATTTAATTATACAAATAGAGCTAATACCAACGCATGCGAAAGTATTAGTGTTTTACACAATATATTTGATTACAATATGAGAGCAACAGATTTACCCATTATTTTGTCATTTTCATTTCACATGATGTTTAAGTCATTTTAAAGCCTGGCGTAGCCTACTTGGCTTTTATTTGTGCAAATTGTTCTCACAAAGCGTGTTTCCAAATGTAAAGGTCTCTACATTTTACAATGATTCCAGAGATTACAATACACATGATCAATGAAGACCGATAACTTTCAGCAACACAACACATTTGAAATGTGAGCCTGTACTGTACTTATACTAATTTAATAGATAGGCTATTCTTACAGTGAGTTACAGGGACATTCACAATACACGTATTCACATTACAGAGGATCTCAGTATGGCTGCACAGTCCCATGTTCAAGCTGTTGAAATGATTGTGTTAACTTTCCAGGGACAGGTGGCGATGCTAATCTGTGGGGATCAACACTGTTCTACAGTCTACTGGAGCTCATACAGCAAATCCTGAACAGTAAGTGCCAACTCCTGAAAGGTGGGTCTGTCATCTGCTTTCTGAAAACAAAACAGAAAAGTCTGTGAGAAAGAGAAAATACTTTTATAAACTATCATCATCTGTACAAGGTCATTTTCCAATCTTTACTGAGGCCCAATATAAAATGTACTAACCTCAAGCCAACAGCTGGACATAATGCTGTAGACCTTTTCATTGGCCAGCTGGGGGCGGTAGAGGCGCAGGCCCCTGGACACTTGATTCACTATTTCCGTGTTGTTAAGGCGCTCATACGGAAGCCGTCCCAAAGTGTACACCTCCCACAGAAGAACCCCTAAATATTTATAGAAATACGTAGTTAGTGTGGTAAATAAATTATGATACTTTAATATGGATGAGAATTCATAGTTTACACTTATAACTGACCAGAAATGCAGTGGGGGTTTAAAAAAATATACTTTACTCACCATATGACCATATGTCTGACTTGCTGCTGAATTTGCAGTAGAGGAGGACCTCCGGAGGTGACCAGCGAACAGGGAACTTAGAACCTTCTGAGCTTGTGTACTCATCATCTAAGACATACCTAAGCAGTGGTGGAAGGAGTAATAAGATCTTTACTTCAAATGTAGAACTACAAATACCACAATGTAAAAATACACTGCAATTAAAAGAATTGCATTTGAAAAAGTATACGTGCAGAAGGATTTCAACTAAATGTACTTGAAGTATTTAATGTCAGTTTTATTTGTATAGCACCTTCCATTACAAGTAAACCCCAAGTGATTTACTTGAAAAACATCATACACATTAAAACATAGCATGAATAGAAAGAATACCAAAAACACAACAAGACCATCAACAAAAACAAACAAGAACATTAGTGTGATCATATAAATACTCTCTCACACACACACACACACACACACATTTGTAGACTGTGAACAGGATTTTTAAAAGTGATTCTGTATTGTACCGAGAGCCAATGAAGTGATTTATATACAAGAGCAAAGTGTTTAAATCTACGTGTATGGACTATGGCGGCTGCATTTGGAATGAGTTGGAGGCATCCTACTGATTGTTCAGGTACTCCTGTAAAATAGTCTAACCTGCTTGAGATGAATGCATCAACAGTTTCTCAGAGTCAATTGAGAAATGAATGCTTCAAGTTTTGATATATATCTTAAAGTGAAAAAATGCTGTTTTGGTGAAATTGGTGATCTGTTTTTTCAAAATTGAGATCAGTATCAAAAACACTGCCAACGTTTCTGACTTGTATTGCATTTTAAAGACAGTGAATCCAGGTGTAAATAAATCTTTTTGTCTGTGGTTTTTAGGATCAACAATGAGAACGCCTTGTCTGTATTTAGCTGTAGAAGGTGTAAAGTAACTAGTAAAGTAACTAGTAACTAAAATTGTAAAAAAAAAAAAAAATACTCAAATACTCAAAGTACCTAAGAACTGTACTTAACTACAGTACTTACTAAATGTACTTAAATGTACTGTAATGTTACATTCCAAAACTGACCTGAGGACAGATCAAAGGAATTTTAGGTACTTTATGAGGCACCAATGTGCCTTTCTATGTCCTATAATTCATGTAATTTATTTACCTTGACAGTCCAAAGTCAGTCACTTTGACGGTGCCATTCCCATCAACTAAACAGTTCCTGGCAGCCTGAAGACAAAACAAACATCCCTTTATATTTAAATGTAAACATAATCATTTACTTATCTCCAAATACCTTATTCCAGTACATCACAACATAGCATGATACAATGATCTGTGATTTGTGTCCCACAGCTGTACATACTACAGTAGATCTACAGTATGTCTCTCACCAGGTCTCTGTGGATGTACTGCTGTGATTCAAGATAAGCCATGCCCTCTGAGACGTCTTTACACATCTCCAGGAGCTGGACTGATGTTGGGTGCTGCTTCAGGCCCTCCCTGAGATACGTCAGCAGGCAGCCATTGGAAAGGAACTCAGTCACTATATAAATGGGTTTTTGTTTGGTGCACACGCCATAGAGCTGGACCAGGTTTTCATGGCGAAGCTTCCTGGTTTAAGCAAATGGAAAAGGAAGTTAAGTATTATGTGTTGGTTTTCCTCACGCTAAAAACTACTCCTCCCAGTGTGACACATGACACAGCTTTATGAGTCTTACGCACAAAATCGTCACTATGATTTCCTAAGGTTGTCAATTTAAGTGTTGCAACTGCATGATCTTAATAGAGTGTCAACATAGAGTCCAAATTCAGACTTATTTAGTTATGCTTACATCATGATTTTGGCTTCTTCTATGAAATCATCTTCAGACATGGAGCCCTCTTTAATCATCTTAATGGCAACATCGTGCTGGCCCTGCCACTTTCCATATTTCACCACTCCAAACTGACCATTGCCCAGCTCCTTGATAAAGGTGAGGCAATGGGGGTCAATCTCCCACACACCTGGATCAAACGAAAGAGAACGGAGAAGCACTTTTATACTTGCAGCATCCACATTAAAGAATTAGTTTAACATTTTGGGAAATCCACTTTTTTCGCTTTGTTGCTAATAGTTAGACGTGAAGACTACTACCACTATCATGTCTATATGAAACTATGGCCAGCAACCTCTGAGTTTAACATAAAGACTGTAAACAGGTTGCCTTATCAAAGGTAACAAAATATGCCTATGAGCACTTATATATATATATATATATATATATATATATATATATATATATATATATATATATATATTAGTAAGAGATGTTTTTTTTATTTTATTCCATATAATAAAGTAAGAAAATAAACCTTCAAGACTCCAGGAAGTTATTGCTCCTGGCCAGGAAATAATCCTGCACATGACCCACTGTAAAAACCATGTTTTACATGTTTTTTGTTTGTTTGGACAAACAAGATACATGTTGATTGATGAGCTTTAGAGGTGCGAGTAGGCACAAAAGCTATTAAGCTTGTTGCCCAAAATGTCAAACTATTCCGTTCACACTCAAGGGACTCATCACTTGAAACAAATTGTGTCATCAGCAATGCTGAAACGCTACTAACAAATGGTCATTATGTTAATAGATGCAGGGTCAGAGAATTGGTGGTTCATAAATTGCACTCACTGAGACATTTCTAATCAGTCGTCAGAGGTTAATCACCCGATATTATGATTAACAAGAGAATACATTAATTACCTATATTGATGCTTACCATAGCCAAGCCCTGCTGTTGATGGAGGGCGTGCCCGATTAGAAACAATGTATTTCAGCCTGCTAACCATACCTAGTGAGGGAGACAACAAAACCTATAAGGTCAAGTTGTATGAAGTACAGACAGTTTGTCTGCCTATAGTTTGTTGCATTCGCCTCTCTGTTGATTCTTTTTTTCCTGCTATGACAACTACATTTTAATTGCATATTGTTGTGTGACAAATAATTTCAATCTTAAATTGCTCTATGAGATGTCCATAAATTCACAGCTACTGTGTCAACCTGCTGCATTGTGCTGGTGGTAATTGATGAGCTCTGGGATGCTGCTGAAATGATGCTTCTCTGCCAGGTAGAACTGGCCCTGTGCAGTGGTGCAGATGTTATAATGTCTGCAGCTTCCACCAGTTTCCCTGTGGAGAGAAAAGAGCAACTTTAGGAAGAGTTAGTCGCATGTTCTCATCGATGCAGGAACTTATCATTTATCATGTATCTTTTCAGCATTATCCACAAGATAGATCAATCTTACAGTGTTCCTGTGATGAAAACATTCTGCAGGCAGATAAGTCCAGGTTTTGCATGAATGATTTACATTTTTCTCCCTCTTTGGCACACTGTTTCCGCTTTCATTACAAACAGTTCTTCTTTTGATACATTCACACATGACTGGAGCCAGTGGATACAGTACTGCAGTATAGAAGTGTTTTAAACCACTGAGCTTACTCACCCGCCACCCTTACTGAACAAAGACACAGTATATTTCCCGGCCTTGCTTGAGTCCCGTATCAGGAAGCCCCCGTCTTTGTTCTGGGAAACAACCCACAAGCATTGTGCAAGTTTCAAATTCAGATTAGTCCAACCAAATTTGACTAATCTTTAGGTGCACAAAAATTTCAAAGCTGTCTTACTACAACATTGTGCATGTCAGTCATTGAGTTTACCTCAGTCTTTAACAGCTTTTCTGCCTGGCTGCGGTTCATATTCTTAGAATACCAGCTGTGAAAAATAAATGTGTATATCATTTTTAAAAGTAACTTAACGTAAAAATGATAAATTAAGATGATGAAGAGGCAGTACAGTAGTGCCCACACTCACTCAAATTTTTCTAGCCCATGTTCGGCTTCCACAACAAAATTACAAGGTATGTATCCTTCCTTTCTGCAAAAGAAAACAAAACATATTGTGTTTCATAAAAATGTAAACAAATATACATCTTGTGCTCAAACACTAGAAGCATCTCATACACAAATTCTTGGTCCTAAAACTCAATATGCAAATTGTATTCATCCAAGCAGATAATTAGTAGTTAAATATATTTTTAATGATCATTCTATAAAATGTATCACTTGTTTTTTTTAATCTTTGCATCTCACAGGCCTCAATGAATATGTCTCCTTTTGCAAGCAAGGAACTTGCAATCGCTTTTTACCTTGAACACCTCTTCTCCCACTGTTTTTCATGGGGATGCAGGTCTGTACATGTCCAAGTGGGATCAGCTCTATATTCACACCTATAGTTTTTTTGTGGCATTGTTTTAAGTAATCGCATAGACCTCTTGCGTTAATTTTGTTTCTCACCCATTTTTGTCTCTGGCTTTCCACCAATTCTGATCAGACATCTCCAAGATGGTGTACTCTTCATCCTTCCTGAGCTCCAGGTCTTGGGGTGACATTGGTGTGTAGTTATACTCTGCTATGACAGTCATGCCTACAGAGGGGGAAGGTGGCTCAGGAGGCTGTGGAGGTAAAGGCCGAGCCAACTTGTCCTGGACAAAAACATAAGATTTGTGAATGTATTATTAAAAATGACTGTCTGTAATCAGTGTTGATTATTTGAAAGGGACTGTGTGTATACCTCTGTTGGTGTAGGAGGAAGAGGTTTCCTGGATCCCCTTCGCCGAGATGGTTTAGATGTAAAGCCTAATAATGACATGATTTAATGCATACATACAATACAAAATACTTAAGCCATAGGCTAAAGTTTAGTTGTCGATTGTTGCCAACTTCAAACCAAAGGTAGTCTCGTTCTCACCGTTCTTATTATCCAGCACCTTGCAACCCATTGCTTGTTTAACTTCCTGCTGGCAGCACAGCCAAACCCCATCCACCCAGAAACAAGGATGGTACTTTTGTATGAGATCCTTGTTGAAGCTCACCACTATGCACAAGTATGGACGGACGGACACACACACACGCAAGACATTTACATTAAATCAACACTCGCATTTGCATATGCACCCAGCTCCACTATTGTGCAGGCACTGGGTGATAAGATATGTTTTAATATTGCATAAACTGTCTGGCTGACAAGACACAAAAACACCAGATACATTTGTATGCATATACCAACTTTCTTTTAGCTTCTTTATCCACTGAGCCCGTACATCCTCAGTCTTTGCAAAGATGTACAGCGGCCCCTCATCATAAATGATCTGTGGCAAAAACGAAAAAGAAAATACCCATCAGCTGTTTTTTTTTGTCAAAGTTGTCTATGATTTTAAGACATTGGGTGCGTTTCTATTTAACCTACTAGCTCAGTAAAGACACCATTTTTATTTTTATTTTTTTAAATTTCCATAGTCCAGTATTGAGCAAGACCGCTGCAGCTGAGCTACAGGCTGCAATGGAACCACTTGGAGCATTTGTGCACTGTCAATTGACGTCCACTAAAAGTTCTTCTTTTTGCCACGGATTATCATTCTTAGTGTCTGACACTTGTTAAAACAGAAACATGTCTGAAATTGCTATCACCAAATCACATGTAAATGGGTCAATTATGGGTTTATTGCAACCAAACCAGAATGGTGAGTGTTGAAACAGTGGAAAGTCAAACCAGGATGGGCTTTGGATTCTATCGACGTTGTATAAAGTGTGTTTCACGATGAGAAAGTGACTGTAAATGTGTTATTTATGTAATTATTTATATTTATTTGTTTGGCAATGGCGATTTTTGAGAGTGGTTTCATGTTAAACACAAAGAATCTTACTTTTTAACAAAAAGTAAAAAAGGGATCCTTTCCAGTACATCACTTATTAAGACACTTATGAGCATGTCAGTGGCAAAACGAGCACTTTTGGTGGATGTAAATTGAAGGTGTGCAATTGCCTATTAACAATACGTTGCATCTTGCATAATACTGGACCAATTTCAAAAATGGTTGCTCCCATCAGTCACTTCAGACACAAAAACATAGGAAAATAGGGTCCAGGTTTAAAAATACTGAAGTTAACCTTTAACACGTGTGCAATGACAACACCTGCACAGTCACTGAAAGCCCCTAGTTCATTTGAGTGTGAGAGATGGTTTCACTTCCAACAAATGAACTTTCACATTATTAACTATTGAAGGATTGGACAACTTCAGGTAGGAGTGAAGAATGTAAAGTGGCTGCAATAGCACACATTGTTTCAGCTTTGTCTGTAATCTCCTTGATTGTAATGAGGTAAAAGAAGTAAATGGACAAAAATGTCTACCTGGAAAGCATACATGCGCTCTTGCGGGCAGTTGGTCTCTGGCTGGACCGTCTCTACACACCTGATCTTCTCGAGGTCAACTGATCCTTTTAAACCTTTTCGCTTCTGTGTCACAGGTGAGGAAACAGTCAGGAAACTCAGATATGCAGTAGCTGCACATTTCTCTTCAGGTTGCCAACAAACATTAAAGTGAGACAAATGTGATGCTATTTCAACAAAGTCTTTCTGTAGTTCCATATACGTACCCCTTTGTCAGAATCAAAATCATAGTAGGCTATTTTTTCCTGAGTGAGAACAAACCATCTCTCCTTGTAGTTCAAAGGGGAGGTCTTCTTCTTCTGCTGAGATCGTTTAATGAAGATGTCTTCCAGTACATTGTCTGACATGATTTAGTCAGCATTAATCTACATGGGAACAAGAATAATTAATACTTTTGTAAAGCATAATAGCAGCATAACACCCGGCTGTTTTCTTTGTGGCAGAACAGCAATGTAAAGCACATTCGCACCTCAACTCAGGCAGTAATCATTTTACTGAGAACTGTAACTGACTCACCCATTATCACTGTGTTTAGCTTATAGGCAGCCTTTTGGGTTATGTAGCACTACAAAAGTAATTGATCAGTGTTTTCATTTCCTTTGAAACATGTATTTTAACAGGATTTAAGTCAATATGCACACACACATCATTAGAGTCAGAGCAATCCTTCTACATTAGGTTTAAATAAACATCTGGAACAGGATGAAGGATGAATGCGAGCACATATGAGCATGTGATAACCTTTACTTTGCATAAGCTCTGCTTTTCCTGCCTGCAGCATCCTTTTCCAAAACCCTTGTTAACTATATGTTTCCAATATGATTGGTTGGTATTGTCCCTACACTTCTCAGATTGTTAAAACACAAGAAATTGCATCCAAAAGTTTTTGCTGATTGTATTTCATGTCAAAAAAATTCAGAGGTTTGTAATTGGCGTCATGGCAGCAACCCGGTTGATAATGCAGTTACTTTGAACTAAAGTTCCTTTGATTAATGTAACACATTAAACTGTATGTTTGTTATGCTAGGTTTTTGATGTGTTCAGAAAAAATTGAAACTTTTTTTTACCGGAGAACTCATCATAAAATATATCAAACAATAACACTATGACAACATAATCTTTCTCTTTCTTATATAATTTGCTCACACACATAATTACATTTGACCTGCATAAGTAGGCAAATGAAAAAGGCAGTAAGACTGCATCTGCTGACCACTTGTGCTGAACTGAAACCTGCACGTCCAAAACATGACAAGGCCTCTGTTGATGTCATATCTAGATTAGAGTTGAGTGGGTTGATAAACACTAATGTATGCTCATGGATAAGGA
>NC_045742.1:11150226-11155957 GCF_008692095.1 Etheostoma spectabile
TCTGTAAAAGCACTAACACATGGCCTCATTCCTAAAACAACAAAAGTGTACACTCTGAATATCTTCACATTTTGGAAAAACACTATCAGTTTGAAACATAATGCACCGTATACAGTAGATGGGTGTTTTATTCAGAACTAACTGGCAGTACAGGAAGAAATTTGCCACAAATGCTGGTTTGTCTAAAAACACATTATTCAAAAATACACAGTGCACTAATGGTAGGAAGGTATAGTGTCATATTTCCAGGTGAAACATGGATCAGATGCTTCTGATTATTATCTGAATACTAGTTGTTTGTTAGTCTCTGTGGAATGTGTTTGCACTTCAGCTCAGCCTATTTTCAGCTTGTGAGCACTTCCTTCTACCATCTGAACTGTAACACGACCAGAAGCTTCTGTCACTCGCTGCTATAGGAGTGTTACATTTCTTCACACTAGACAGACAATACCTATCGGTTTTGTTTGTGCTGTCATAAACAGACAGCAGTGTTCCCCATTCTGTGAAACACTGTTTACTCATTCCTCATTCTTCGTCACCTAATGTTTTCTCACATCACTAACTTGAGTATAGAGGTCAACAAACTCTGTTAATGGATGATCAACATAATGATGTTCCACCCCATCTCTCTTTCTCTCAGATCAAGTGGAGCCAGTTGACTGAATATGTATGTCCATATTTCACTGTATCATCATGGCCAACAGGACTTTTTTTGTCTTTTTTTGAAGGGAGTTAACGCACGGTGGCTGACACAGACAAACTGATAGGGAAGTTGCATCAGTGTTGCATTGCAATATGAAGGGAGAAGGAACCTTATTATTATCTCTCTTTCTCTCAAATGTAATAATCATTAGCACATTCAAAATGTATGTTACACACATGTGATGCTGCTAACACATTAGCAATACTGTAAATTTAGCAGAACTCACACTCTGTTTCTGCACACCACAACACTTTAACACTTTGCAGAGAGAAGGTTTTTTCTACCCTCTGTGATTGCTTATCTTCTCAGTTAGGTGAAATTTAATAAACTATGAATATCAATTTTAGTCTTATCTTTTATGACACTGGGCTCAACAACTATTAAAAATGCACTTATTACTGTACACAAGGCTACTTTTCAGAAACTCAAAAGTCAAGAATAGCCAAAGTACATTCTCAAAATAATCGTTTTCAATCTCATTAAATCATCAATCGCAAGATACTACATTATATATGTTTGATATATTTTCATCATTTCTTACTTGGGTGGCCATTAGAGAGATGCCTTTTGTAACCTGTAAGTATTGCCAACTGTGTCACATTCCTAAGTGCGTGCAAGGCAGTTCATCATGTTTTAAATGAAATGGCCCAAATTCAAAAACACTGAGGAACCTGTGTATTAGGATGGAATGCAATTTATTCATATTTTTTGTGTGATGTCTACTACATGTGACGCAGAAAACACAACTATATCATGAAGGAGTTGGTTTAACAGGAACCTGTCATATGCGCTCTTTCCTGACGTTTCCTGACAGATAAGTGGTACATGCGAGAAAATGTGTGTATGTGTGTTTGTCTGCGTTTAAAATGGAGGCAATTAGAAAAAAAAGAGTGACATGGGGGCTCAGTTGTAAGAGTTAAGTATAACTACAAAGAATACTCTCACACACAAATTAGGACACCACATCCATTTAACATTGTGGCGCTCTGTAGAGTTCAGTTTTCAGAATGCACAAATAGTGATTAGTATTCCTTGTAATGCATGTAAATAAAGGCAATCTTAGGGATCCTTAAATTGTAATGTATAAATGTGCTCACTAATTCACAACATAAAAGACATTTGTCATGCATGGATGAGTGACCACATGAAACTACTATCTGATTATAGCCCCATCATACATCTAAACCACTTTAGTGCAGCAAGATGTGTCTATTCAAAGGTTTAAAAGACATGCAAAGTTTAGCCAAGCACATCATAGTTCATTATCATTAAAAAACAACAACATTCAGAGACAAGTATAACATCTTTGCATTTTAGCAGATGTCTCTATTATTTGACTTTATTTGTAATTTTGTGATGAGCACACACCTTTAGGATTTGCATACAAACTAAGTTCATTAGTTTAAATTTAGAACTTGCACAAATCTACAAGATACTCACTATTACATTGTCAATAGTCTTTTAAATTAAATGCATTCATGTTTTTATCATTAATTCTTAAGTAGGAATATAACTAATTAGAACTTATTCAGAAAAGTTCTTAATATGAACTAATTAAGAAATTTGTTAAAATACTTCTTGACTTTACCTCCTAAATATTTAAAGATCTTTGACACTTACCCAGACACCCAAAAAAGTCAAGCATCAGACAGACAACTACAGATGCTGAGGCTTAAAGCAATGACATGCCTCAGTTGCTTGCCTTCCATAAAATGTGTGTTAGTCTGTGATGCAAGGAGGTTAAACCCAGCCACAGAGAGGAATCGACTCTGCTAACTTCCCCTTTTTTTCTGCTCATTTTCATATCAGCCCTCTAGACAGTTTCGGTGATAAGCGCAAGCGGGTTTAACAGTGAAAGAGGACAATATTTCTGTTGTGCATATGGTTAAACTTGTTTATTTTTATTCAAGGGGATTTGTTATAAAGTCAGCTTGAAGTTTGACTATTGCATAGACAAGTGATAAATAAACTAATAATTAATAACTTTTGCAGACATAAAAAAAGTCTGCTCATTGTGTTCTACAATGAATAAAGTGATAACACCCTTCATTTACTTAAAACGTCAGCTCTTTGTTTTTTTGTTTCTGTTGTGTTGTCCTCCTGGTAGCCCCCGCCGCTAGGGGACAGACGCTCATGGAGGAGTCCGCTCAACCACGTTAGATCCTAAATCGGATCCACTAGAATGGGCGACGTAGTTAGGTTTAGGCATGTAGAGTAGAGATTGGTTAGGGTCAGGGTAAGAATCCTAGGGTAAGCCAATCAGAGATAGAATAGGGCGGGCCACAAGGCACGTCCTGTGAGGTTTGACACGTCTAGTGGATCCAATCTAGCATCTATGGCTCACTGCTGAGGCCTACATCAGGAACTGCTTCCGGCCTCAACCTTCCTCTTTTCCTCTGCATCGGGACGCAGCCATGGTAAGAAAATATTTCACGGATGCATTTTACAGAATCTAACGCAATCTTGCTGATTAAGTAACCTTTTCTGTGTCTAGTTAACTCACATCTGTTAATAATCCTTTGATACACGCAACAATGGTAGTATTATTCCCATTGTGTATGTTGTAAACAGTTATATTTTCATTTAACTATGCTTGTTGTGTTGGAGGTGAAATGCTACTGCATCGCGTTGTGTTACTTCCATTTAACCGGCCTTTCTTTAAAGATACATTGCCATTAAAGGAATAGTTATACGAAACAAGAGCCTTTTCACGTTCTACACTGTTGCAGCGTTACGCGTTTACACACATTTTGAAAGAAATGCACGTTATATAGCTACAATGCTATTATGTTAGCCTTACCGGGGCACTGACGTTACACACGAGCCTTACGTCCGTAAATTTCATATTTTAAAATATTGTTTGAATAACGTTTTTACTTTAATTTAATGTTAATCTCAGTGTGTACCACGTTTCGCAAGCTAGTTTTTCGAATTGACGCCAAATGTTGCTGGTGGTCTCTCAGATCCATTAAACAGTGACTTTTAATCTCATTCACCAGTGTCCTATCAATATGATAAAGGTATTTCTTATGTATTGTCCAGGTGAACGTCCCGAAGACCCGCAGGACCTACTGCAAAAAGTGCAAGAAGCACCAGCCTCACAAAGTTACCCAGTACAAGAAGGGAAAGGACTCCCTCTATGCACAGGGTAAATGCTTTTACTTATGGGTGTATTTACAGTACCATTCAAAAGTTTGGACACTTATTCATGAAGGGGTAAGTGTCCAAACTTTTGACTGGTACTGTAACTATGTATGGTTAAAAAAAGTTGTATCATGAAATTTAGCTCAACTGTTATTATTTTGCAGGTAAGAGGAGATACGACAGAAAGCAGAGTGGTTATGGTGGTCAGACAAAGCCAATTTTCAGAAAAAAGGTAAGCTCAGCTTTTTTGTGTGTGTGTGTGTGTGTGTGTAATCCAACCCAACCCAATAATGTACTGTCTTTTCAGGCTAAGACCACAAAGAAGATTGTGCTGAGGCTGGAGTGTGTAGAGCCCAACTGCAGATCCAAGAGAATGCTGGCCATCAAGAGATGCAAGCACTTCGAGTTGGGTGGTGACAAGAAGAGAAAGGTTGGTGTCATTGATGAGCACTGTATTTCAGGAGTGCCTTTGAGTTCTTTAACACATTTTTGGGATCTTTTCAGTGCATCATAGAATAACTTCCTAATGTTAGAAATTTAAGTTAATAATCTAGTAACATATTTAGAGTTTACTTTGAAATGTTAATAGTTTAGGATGTTTTCCCCAAGAAGATGTGTTAAATTGGCCTGCATTATACATTGTACATATTGCATACAAAATGCAATGAAAAGCAATAATTAAAAGGCTGTCCATTTTCCCTTAAACTATTTTGCAGGCATTTTGTTTTGCGTATCACGTCATGTCCACTTTCTGTATACTATCAGAAATTGGAGATTATATAGGACCGACCACATTGATTGCACAACCTAATGGATGGCTCATAAGTGGGCCAGTTCTACTTGGAGTTAATACCATATTAAAAGTATTGGGACAAACATTGTAAACAAATACTAAAACAGGCTTGTCTTGGCTTGGTCTTCCTGGCCGGATGCTGCAGTTAAGTCATTGTCAGGATTGCTTTACGATACAATGTGTGTTCACTTTGCATTAAGTTATAGAATTTGTTTTATGAATATTTGAATTAAAATTTGGTTTTGGTGGTTGTTTTTAATGTTTAAATGCTTGGGTATTTAGGGTAGGTTTCAAACAAGAACATAATTTCAGGGAAAATTGGGGTCTACTTCAGTGTAACTCTAGCACCTATTGCTAGTACATTACTCATGAACTCAAGACAGTCCCTTGGTGGAACATTTGTGATCTAGTTTTAAGCGTAATTTCATGAGAATAAGCTTGTGGTGGATCTCGCTCTTTGACAATGAGTGATTTTATTTTTTTGTTTTTTATAATGGGATGACAAAGGATGTGTAGCGTAGTGTTGCAGTTCTCTTTTCCATCATTTTTCTCTTTACCCCCTGACGTTTGGATACGAGTAAAATGGCAAATATGCTGAACATCATAGAACTTTGCATTACTTTGTTTTTGTAGTTTTATAGCCAAGAAAAGCACCTTGTTTAACTGTAAGTCTTTATTGAAATGTTTCACAATCTTCATAGTAAATCCTTTTAATTTCAGGATTTTAAGTGAACTGCATTGAAACATTCACTGTTGTGTTTTAAACAGGCTTGCGCATCATTTTAACTCAAGTTTTATCTGTTCTCTTACAGGGCCAGGTTATCCAGTTCTAAACTGTGGGCTAGTCTTCTGGAGAAGTTGTCACAATTTTCAATAAATATATTAAAACATACTTTGGCCCATTCTTTCACCTGTTTTACTATACTTGTCAAATCAAATTTGTCTCAAGCGCATTAGCAGCCAGGTCACGACAATTAACAGTAAGTGTTCAGTTTTCCAATGATTTTATTCAACATGATAAAAGGTTGCAGGTATACTGTAATCATCATAGTATACAGGCTTCTTCTAGCGAACTAGACTATAAAATGTTT
>NC_045742.1:11155967-11164762 GCF_008692095.1 Etheostoma spectabile
CCTTTTTAATTTAAAAAGTCCATTTTACCAAAAGCAACATATCCAAAAGTTAAAAAGATCAATTTCCAATTCGATCAAAAAGCTGTAGGCAGATAAAGTGCCAAACCACCTGAGGGCTACAAACTGGTGTTGTGCTTGCGTTTGACAGCTGCGCCCCTCCAGTACAGCTTGTGCCCTGTGATGTCGCTGCTGATGGGAGTGACGGTTAGTAGAGTAGTGCCTGAGGGGTTGACGGATACAACCAGTTTGGTTTGTGGAGTCTGAACACCCAGTTCCTTGTACTGAGGAAGGATCTGTGTGACGTTACACTGGGGGTTACAGATCTTCCAGCCAGGAGCCGCTCTGAGGACAAACCCTCGGGGACCACCAATCTCCTGCTGGTTCAGCACAGCGATAGCCAGTCGGTTCTTGGACAAAGTCCTCTCCCACACCTCAAAATTGTCCACCTGTAGAACAAGTGGCACATTTTGGCAATTATCCTATTCTATACCTTGAACTGCAATTAGTGCTTTGATATGTCCCATATTTATGGTCTTTGCTTAAAAAGTCTGTCATAGCATTTCTTTAGAGACTTACATGTACTGTAAATGCTGTCAGTCTAGTAGGTGATTTTGCTTTGTCACCTATCACCCACCTTGGCAGTGCGGTATCCTTGCTTGCCCAGTGGGTCCTGGCTAATGGCAATAATGTGTTTGTTCTGCAGCAGTTCCTTGGAGCGAGGACAGATGTCCCTCAGATCATTAGACATGAGCAAAGGGGCTGCCATGATGGCCCATAATGCCATCTGAGACTCCTGCTGGGCATGACTCAGGCCAAAGTTCCCAATCACCAGCTAGAGAAATGGAATGAAGTTATCAGTAGGAAAACGGCAATTTAGGTTTACTGACAGAATGCAGTACACAACCTGCTGTAGAGAAATGTTTTACACATGTATTTTTTTTTCTGTTTTTAAACTACCACTAATTTAACCTTTTTATGTGAGGGAATAATCTTCTAGTTTCTACTGTAATGAAACCACGGTTTCATAAATCTGTCATTGAAATCTATAGGCTATATAAATAAACTAAATACAAGAGCTTTAACAAAAAGGAGCTTATTTTAAAGGGATAGTTTGACATTTTTGGAAATGTATTGATAAATATGTAAATTTGTTATACTGATTTGGCCAGTTGCTGGCTTTGATTTCATATAATGTAAATCTGCAAGAAAACATACGTTAATTTCCCAACATGTCAAACTAATCCTACAAATCACTACTTCTCCAAATGAAGCAAGTGATTCAGTTTCAATATTTTAAATGATAATAAAACAACTTGGTACTTGGCCACTGGTTGTATGCTGAGTTTGAGGTCAACCAGAAGTGCGTAAGAGCTCGAGTAGAGCAGAGTACCATATCGGGGTCGTTCCAGCCCCCAGGTCCAGCTGCGGGGACAATGTCGTCTTGATGAGAAGCAGTCCAATCCAAGATGGACTTGACAGAGCTCCATGAGTCGTACACGTCAGCAAAGTTGCGCCAGTGGTTACACGTCTCACGGATGGCTGTGTAGTTTGGCTAAAGGCACAGAAAGGCTTTTTGATGTTGTATTACACAATGTATGGTGTCATCAAGCAGTTGCTAATCATTAAGCATTCTTTATACAAATTATTCTGTGGATAAAATGTTAGAAAATAGATTAAAGATCGATTATGTACGTTGAGGTTTAAAGTAGGGCTGTTTTATAGGAATTCAGTCCTAATTGTGGAAGATATTTAGCTCTTGCTCCTACTTTTGAATGCACTTATCGTAATTCACTTAAGACAAAAGCCAAATGTAATTTGACAAAAGAAAAGCATCATATCCTCACGTTGGGAAAGCTGGAAACAGAGAGGGAATAGCATTTTTGCTTTAAAAAAAATCGACTAATTATGGCAGCTCTAATTTAAAGTAGGGTAAAGCCAAAACAACTTATCTCTCACCTTTTTGAACTGCCACACATACAAAGGCCACTCACAGGAGTACAGGATACTACTTCCGGTTTTGTTCAGTGCTTTTGACATGTTGACGTAGCCTTAACCAAAAAAAAAAAAAAATCATAGAGTGTTAGCTCAAAGCACATTAAAAAAAACATGGTCCACTAATTCCGTAGAGGTTCTGAATTAAAGGTGAACCCAAGAAATGGACCCAATGGGCTTTTTTTTAAATAGCAGCAGTAATGAGGGACTACATTGACAGTCTAGGCCAGGACCAGCATGGCCATGTTTGTAACTGTAAATTTTAGGCTACTAAAGCTCACCTTCTCCCACCAAGGTCCAGTCCATGTAGCAACCATCAAATTTGAGCAGATCTACATTCCAATCAGCAAACGTCTGAGCATCTGTCTCATAGTAACCCAGACTACCAGGGTATCCAGCACAGGTATTCTTTCCCACATCTGCATAGATACCCAGCTTCAGCCCCTTAGAATGGACCTTAAAACAGAGAAATACATTTATTTAGTTCACAATAACAGATTTTTTCTTGGCAGGGTCTCAGTAGGTACCAGCAGGTGGAGATGTTGCACAGCTAAAAACTTGATGCTTCTGTTACATTACACAGTTCTGACTTATTAGTGGACCCAAATATATCCCTTTCCTGGTGAACATCACAATTTTGTTGCATGTGTAGGAATTGCCTGTCATTGTGGTCCTTAGCAAAGAGGCTGAACGGCCGCATACTCCTACCTAAGACAATACATGCCTACGTGGTTCTCCACGTTGTGCATTTCAACTGGTATGACATCTGAGACCCGGGTTCTACATCTAGTCATTTCCCCTCTATTATGTAAATAACTGCAAGTTGGCCCAGATGGAGGTATAATGATGAATAATTTGACTGTGTAATCACGTTTACTTCTAGAGTTATTTAACCAGGATTTGTTAAAGATTTCCAAACTCGGACGCATTGCACCACAGATTTGTTAACATTGCACCCCATGTAATTACATAAGTGGGGAGTATTGGTTAAATATTGCATTGTTTACCATTATATAAACGTGTATACTATTCATAATACAACCCAAAGACTGGAAACTAGGAAAAAAAATATATCCTAGTGCATAATCTCATTCTGCTCCTTCCAGCTGGTGAAATAACTAAAATGAAAGAATTCTCGATTTTCCTAAGTCTATCTGAACCCCTCTCTCTTCGATCTCTATGAACTTATGAAGGAAGTATGGCATTATTCGTCTACATGCCTCTTTTATACTACTCACATAGTCGGCCAGTTTCTTTATGCCCCCCGGGAATCTTTTGGGGTCTGCCTGCAGGCGGCCCTGGGCATCGCGCTGGTGGGAGGGCCAGCAGTCATCGATGCAGACGTACTCGTAACCGGCCTCTTTCCAGCCCTCCTTCACCATCACATCTGCCATCTGCATGTACAGACGCTCACTGCCAGGGCAACAGGAGGAGACAGGCAGGGCCGATAGTATCAGTTAAGATGCCCGTGTTCAATGTCGTGTGCAGGAGCAATATGGCAGACACAAATACATGCTATTCTCATAAAAAAACAAATACCAGTTTTTCTAATGTTCATTCGTCGACTGATACAACAGACTAACAATTCATCTCGCAGGCTGACATTTGGGGCTCTAAACGCTTTGTTGGCCAGCTCATCCGGGTAGAAAAAAAGGTTTGATATGCACAAGAAGTGAATTTTTTGTCACTAATCAGAATAGAGATCTCTAAAATAAAACAGGAGCTTGCAAGATCTTGCATCAAGTCTGAAGTGCTCTGCATTCATCAAACAAAAAGGAGGCTTTACTAACTTGAAGTTATGTACGGTGGCCCTGAAGTGAAAATCCCAACAGCAAATTGGAAAACGCAAAGTATAAAACACAACGGCAAATAGGAAAACAAAACGGGAAATAGGAAAACACGACAGCAAATAAGAAAACATCAAATAAGAAAACACTTCAACAAATCATAAAAGTACAACGGCACATAAGAAAACAAAATGGCAAAAAAGAAAACACAACAGCAAATATGAAAACACTTAAACAAATGTGTTTTCCTATTTGCTGTTGTACTTTGATTTGGTGAAGTGTTTTCTTATTTGCTGTCATGTTTTCCTATTTGTCGTTATGTTTTAGGATTTATTGAAGTATTTTCCTATTTTCTGTCATTTTTTTTCTATTTTCCGTTGTGCTTGATGATTTATGAAGTGTTTTCCTATTTGCCGTTGTAAGTTATGATTTGTTGAAATGTTTTCCTATTTGCTGTGGGTTTTCCTATTTGCCATTTTGTTTTCCTATTTGCCGTTGTGTTTTATGATTTATTGAAGTGTTTTCCTATTTTCTGTCGTTTTTTTCTATTTTCTTCCGTGTTTTTCCATTTGCCGTTGTGCTTTATGATTTGTTGAAATGTTTTCCTATTTGCTGTCGTGTTTTATGATTTGTTGTTGCATTGATTTGCACTTCAGGGCCACCGTAGTTATGACTAGAGCTACAATCCTTAGTCGATAAATTGATGAGTCAATTGTAAGACAATTAATCTGCAACTATTATGACACTGGCTTGATTGTACAAGCCAAACATTTTATGGTTCCAGCTTTTCAAATTTGGAGATTTGCAACTTTTCTTACATGAGAGTAAACTGAATATCTGTGTGAAGATGTAATGTTGGGCTCTGGAAATGTGGTGGGCATTTTTCCCCCTTCTTTTTGACATTTAATAGACTAAAAGATGAAGGAGTTACTAAAGCAAAATAGTTAGCAGAGGAATTAATAATGAAACAATCATTAGTTGCAGCCCTAACTATAACTTAGCATCTAATAAAAATGAGGAAAACGGGACTGAAAAATTAACCTCAAGCAGTGGTGGAGTGTTTTACCTGAACCTTCCCAATGAATTTAGATGCCTGTGCAGTATAATAATGCAGTCTACATAATTCAGAGAGATGAACCCATTTGTCAACTGACACAAAATGAATCAACTCTTTTGATGATTGGTTAAGTGTCATTATGACACAACATTTTTCAAGCAAAAGTGCCAACTATTTGCCAGTTATGGCTTCTGAAATCAAAGGATGCTGCATTATCTAGTCATCATGATCTAGTTCATCCCTGTACATACCATGTTACCTTACAGTTTTCTTGTTTAATGCTTCTGGAATGTATGCAGTTACCTATGTTTCTTGTTACTATTAAATTTAGTAAATTTAGTTTATTACAGTACACTTGACGTCATAATCTACGAGGGCCTTTGACCCAAAGAACAAATAAAGGCAAATTAGATCAGGTGGTGACACCACCTGATCTATGTCTGATTTATGCCTGTCTTATCAAATGTTCACTCCTTAAACAATCACGTGTCTCTCTTCTCATTGTCAGTACAATTCAATTATGAAGTAAAGATAATATCATCACATGATAGATGTCCTAAATATGAAATAACGATTACATGGAAAATAATTGTTGCATGTACGCATGGCCATGTTATGAGATAAGTAACAAGAAAGTATTTGTGTAAGACCAATGTGTTTCTTTTCTTTTCTTTTTTGGTTTTGAATTCCAGTGGATCTTTTTGGTTAGTTTATGGTGCAAACAAATCTCATATTGTCACTTCCCGTGATTTTAAAACAGACTTTTATAAAAGAGATATTTGAAGGAGACCATGTTAGTAGGACATGAGTAACTTTGATATGACTGCTTTCCTTCTGTTTTTTAAGCCCACAATCATGTCACACTGCGCATGATCACCCCAGTTCCTCTGATGTCTCTTACCTGATGCAGTTATTAGGGTCCTTGTCACAGTCGATATTACACATGAATCTCTCCCAGTGCAGCCAGCCCATTGTGGGTTTCAGCGCCAGACCATTGTCCAACGCTTCAGCAGTTGGGCTGACTACAACGAGGAGCGCGAGGAGACACACTGATCTGCACATTGGTACTTTTAAACTCGACACTTTCCTCACAACAATGCCAATACTGTGTTTGAATTTAGATCTATTTCCTTGTGTATAACGTGTTCAGCCCGCCCCCCTCTGGATGACTGACGTACATCTGGACCACTAGAATCAAAATGCGTCTGAAATTGTCCAATAGCATTTCACTACAAACAAGGAAGCGCTAAGGTCCGCTGATGGAGTCAGGTGAAAACGTCAGCTGACATGACAAGACAGAGCAATAATACCGGCAATCATGTCTTGTGATTTTCCTTAACACTAAAACCACAAAACAACAGAGATAATTCAAACAACATTTATACATCTTCAGTTTTATTTATTGCTAGTAAAATCTGGGATGGTAACACATTTAAACAACACTTTAAATTAATGTAATGACAAATTAAACAAAGGTTTACTGTAAAATACCAGAAAATACATTTATATTATTGAGAGATATTGCTGGATTAACCATTATTAATTTAGATAGATGGTTTTTACTATACAGGAAATACAAAACTAGTAGCCACACAACAAACTTGTGGCTTTTGTCGGCCCCTTGAGGTTCAGCCTGTAAGGGAAATTGTGTTTGAGCCAACACCTGTGTGTTAACTTCTCTTGTGTTTAATCATGCTGAATCATTCACAATATAACCTTTGACTGAATGAATCTTGGCCATACATAGACTAAGGCATTGTTGCCCACCTGGATGTCATCAGAAGATCCTGACCTTTGGCTTATGAGCCCTTTTGTCTTGAGAACAATGGCCTGCAAGATACTAACTGAAAGAAACCAAGCCACAGTGTAAAGAGAGCAAACAGCTTCCTATCACTGTGCATATTATAAACTAACTTTTGTCTTTTGTACCATGCTCTGAGCATTGCAAGTGGGTTAATACAGTTAGAGATTTTTGTCCTGTTTCTTGTTTTGTTGTCACAGTGGGTTACGAAATTGCCACGACAGGGCTCTGTAGCAGTTGTCTGCTCTGTCTGATTGGTTTGGAGCCACAGATAAAAGCCTCAATAGGATTCCTACATAGGCCGATAATACTACTAGTATTTTTAAGGTCTTTTAAGGAGTAAAGTGAAAGAGGTTACTATCACCTTGTGTCCAAAATAAGGTCAGGTTTTAATGCAAGATCCTCAACTGTAAGTGAACAAAATGGCATATACGCTGGATTTGCATTTGCATTTGCTTTCCAACAGACTAAGTTAAGACGCTGTTCCCTGCGGAGCCAGTCTAATCAAAAATGCCACACACACATTCAGCAGTTGTAGAACTATGTACATATCAATGCCACTTCAAGTTGTTTATTAGCTCTGGATCCCAAACATGTGTCTGGTTCAGACATTAAAAGATGTACAGATTAATTAGTTAATTTAGCTGTAAACGGACCCCTTGCTTACAGAATCAAATTATATCTGGGCGTTTTTTCTTGTGTAATTGTCAGCAATCTTCTCACACATGCAGAGAGAGTGATGAGTTTTGTTTTTACACTAAGAAATGGCTACTTTGCAATTTTGTTGAAATTTAAAGAAACAGCTGCATATTATTTATTTGCTAATCAAAGCAGCTATTTGGATGTTTGCCCAGTGCCACACACGAGTTGAAACTTTACAGTAGAGATACTATTTGAATCAGCAAACTGCCTCAATAAAACCTCACTCCTGTGATCTTCCTCCTGTCAGTCTGCCCTTGTTGTGCATGACTCCTTGTGTCCTGATATTGAAAGGAGTCAAAACAAATGAGGCAGCATTCATGAGTTGGCACAAACCCAGATTATGACAATAATCCTCATCCCCCCTGCTGGCCGTAAAAAAAAAAAAAAAAGAGCAGTAATGAACACAGAACCTGACCTTTCTGCAAAATGTCAAGGGGACCTATTTCAACCCTAAACATTATCAGAGGCTTCATTGAGGGACAGGCCCGATACAAACAATTTGTCACTTTCTATGGTTAATATCAGTGTCAGTGAGAAAAGGCGTTGGGACTCTAAATGTCAGATTTCAACATGACCCCCCCCCCCGCTGATGGATGGACCAATCCAGCTCACTTGAATACACAGTTTTCTCTGCGTAAAAATAGAATCTCGCCCACCGTTGTGATAGAGACCCTTGTTTTTTTGCAGCGCTGCATAAAAGAACCACGTGCCTCTATCTGTACTGTGGTTAATTGAGATTGTTGACAGGTGGGTAGCCCGTGTTTTCTGTATGGCTTATGGCTCCCCACAGCTTTGACACCAATCCATCATGTTCCTTTCTTCACTAGTGGCACATAAGTGAAGAGGCTGTCATGGCTGACTTATGTTGGTAACTTTGTTATGAAGTGTATGGGGATAAAATGAAAGGGAAAGCTGTGTTATGGTGTGCCTTTCTGCAAACGTGGTCCATTACTGGATTGATCTATAGGGACAGGTGACAGCATTAGCAAATGTCATCAATAAGTTGTGCCTCCATAAAGACAACACTGTATGGCTCCCAAACCCTCAGCAGAAAATCATGTATTGTCTTGTAATTAGCTGCTTAAGTTGTTTATGTGACTGTGACAGGGAAAGCAGCCTATGTGTGCTGATGTTGCTACTTTAAAGGTGCTGTAGGTAGGATTGTGAAGATCCAGGACCGCAGCTTTTTGTCACCGCCCCCCGCTGCTACCGCCTGCTCTCGTCCACTTTACAGGCGAGGCGCAGTTCATCTCGAACGAGCCTATGCTCTGGGTCCACCTGGGTCTCAGAACTGAGGCCACCGTGCTCTTGTGAGATTATCATTGCCTACGTGTGCATGACATCAGAGCAAGTCGGGATCAAGTTGGACACAAATCTAACCAGCATGCAATGGGCGCCGATCGATTCTACGCAGACCTGGCTCATCTCAAATGAGTCTAATGCGTGTACCTGAGCA
>NC_045742.1:11164772-11170062 GCF_008692095.1 Etheostoma spectabile
ATTGACACGCAGTTAGACACCCCCCTGGCCCTGATCGGTGCATCTGAACAGGGAACGGTGGATTTTTGCAAATCACACTATAGACTGTAGGTGGTGCCAGAGGAGCCAGATTCTTTTATTTTTATTTTTTATAACCTGCTTTGTGTAGTTCTACTCGAACATAAGGTCAGTTTCAGCAAATATGACAGAAAGTTAGTTTTATAAGGCTTACCTACTGCACCTTTAATCAGGTCCTTGTTGAACTGAGTAAATGAGAAATGGCTTCTGGTAATAAGCTAATAGTTCGTTAATTGAGGATATATTTTTTGTTGAAGTTGATTCTTTTTTTCATTTTACATATCAGAATGAGTTGAAGAAAATTGTACATTTTCTGATTTCCTAGGACTAGAGAATGCATATTTTTGTATACTGCTAAAGGTTTCACTTAACTTAAAATTAGAAAAATGCATTTTTAATAAAAAAGTCATAAGTACGATGTGACCAGGTAGGAGAGATAAATTGAGAAATCTCCTACATATAAATATGATTTCTCGATTTTTATATATATATATATATATATATATATATATATATATATATATATATATATAATGACGACACATATATTACTTCACTAATTTAGCATTTGTTGCAAAAATATTCACATACATAGTCAATCCACCAATCTTTTTTGCAGGGACTCATTTTGCCTTTATTTGACAGTAGACAGTTGAAAAGAAACAAGGGAAGAGAGAGGGGGTGCAGCAAAGGTCCCGAGGCCTGACCCAAACCAGGGATGTTGTAATCATAGCGATATGAATCTTAAACATGGCACCACCAGATGCCCCCATATAGAATTTGAATCTAATATTTAGTCAAATTCTTTCATTTAAGATATCTCTAATTACATTGTGACTAATACGAATGGACCATTAAGTTGAACTGTAGATAGCCTATCTGTAATTAGATTCTCAATGGTTCATTCTCACTAGTCAAAATGTAATTAGAAAGTCAGAAATGTAGTGCACATAACTTTAATGTAATTACCCTACATACTGTATGTGAAATCTACTTGCCCTAGATGTTGTTGAAATGATTTTTAAAGTATTAGTGAAGTGTTCACTAGTATTTCCTTTTTCCTATACTTTTCCTAGATGCTCACAGCTGGGAAGCATGTAGTGCAAAGATGGATTTCTCAGTGCTCTGTGAATTAGATTAAATCTCTCGACTCACAGAAGGGGTCCACCGTGGGTTGCTTCAACAACAGTTCATGTTGCAGTATATACAGTAGCTTCATGTTCTGTTTTCCACCACTTTAAGGCATTTTGAGTAAAATAGAGAGCTGACATGCATTCTTTATTTAAATATATTTAACCAGCTCTTCATTTTCTCTCCTGTGTGATGCTCTGTCTGTCTCTGATTAATTATTTGACATTACATTTCACACATAAAGCAGGCAGAGAATTAAATCGCTTTTAAATGTATAAATTGTCATTACTTTAGTTTCTGGTTCTCTGCAGCTCCCTTAAAGATGTTCAGGTTATGTACTGGGTGCAAGTCTATCAAAAACCTTTTATAATAAATTATTCACCAAATATATTATTCTCTACCTTATAGCTAAAGGGTTTTAATCGAAAGACACACCTCGGTTGCTCCTGTTTGTTCTTTTTCAAACATATTTGCCATTTAAGTATTGTGTTTCTTCTGAGAGAAAAGAGAAGCTTCAATGTCCTCTGTTCTCATACCCAGACATCAAACATTTATCACATTTCTGTCATGGAAATTATGTACCTAATTAAGATTTTACTCACTTGCCAAGGTGTTCAATAATAGTCTCCTAGCTGTTACAAAAGCAACCTGGACCTGCCAATTAATCTTATGTGGAGACTGATTGTGCATGTTGTCTACAATAATTATATAGAGTTGTGTATTGTGTGCTATTGCCGGTGAACAAAGTGCACTGCAAAACCAATAACAAACAAAAGATTATTCTTGGGGCAAAGGGCCGCAGGTTGGAGTCAAACCCACAGCCCCTATGTTGAGGAGTAAACCTCTATATATGTATGCCTGCTCTAACAACTGAGCTAATCCGGCCACAAGGCAGTACATTTCCAGTGAAATCCATGATTTGCTTGAATCGGTATGCAGTACACTTACTGAAGGATATTTTGAGGCTGTCTACTTGGTGTCTCCTTCAGTCTTGTTATGTGACATCCATCATTTCTTTGTCCATTGGAGTTAAAGCAGATGCATAAAGGACACTTCAAATAAAATTCTGCTAAAAGTCTTCTTTAATAATAAAGTCTCCATTAAATCTTTCAACTCACAATGTCCGCCTTAATTGTGTGGACTCCTGCTAGGGCTGCACAATTAATCACAATTGTATTGAAATTGCAATATGGACCAGTGCAATATTCAAATCACAGGTGGGCGCAATATTTGTTAATGACAAAATATGTGTCAACCCATTCTGAATGTATTGTGGTAAGTACTGTGGTGCTGCAGAGATGTCCCATCCTGCAAATCCTATCCTACAGACTAAAGAAAAAAAATCTTTATTTGGTACAAATCCTCACAAAAACCATACTAAAATCATTTTAATTTCTTTCAATATTGTGAATCATATTGAAATTGCAATATCAGAAAAAAATAATTGCAATTAGATATTTTACTCAGACTGTGCAGCCCTAATTCCTGCACATTCCGCTTCTCTGTCCCTCTATTTAGACACATTTCCACGTTCCCAGACCCCTTCAGTGTTATTCTTTATCTGTTCATCAGGTGCCTTCAGATCTTACTTTTATTCCCAAACCTGCCACTCCCATCTGTTCTGCAATCACCTCATCCCCCTCACCTTAGCCTGCCCTCATGTCATCATCAGTTCTGCAGCAAATACACCAGTCCTTATTTCCAGTCAGCGGTAAGATTGTTTTAGTTTGTTTGCTGCCATGTTTCTTTGCTTTTAAGCCACCTACAACTCCCTTTCAACCCACCTTTGTCTGAAAGTGTATTTTGTATCTTCCCCTGGTCATTAAATCATTGAACAGTCTCAATCAGTCTCATTTTCCTGCTGCCTCACACTTGTCTGCTTGACACCATCCCACTTCATCTAATTTATTAGAAAGATTTTAACCCGGTTATATTGTTATTCATTGTTCAATCCAATCCAATCCACTTTATTTGTATAGCACATTTTACAAACACAAAGTTACCAAAGTGCTGCACAGAAAACTCAAACATACAAAACAATTAATGTAAATATGTAAAAACAAAATAGAGCATCTGGTTTAAAAAGATAAAAAATAGATAAAATAAATAAATACTAAAATACAATAAAACAGTAAGAGCCATCAGAGGACCACACAACTCACATGGAGTTAAAAGCCATAATAAAAATTTGTCTTAAGACGAGACTTAAACACTCAACTGTTGGGGCTGTTCGGACATGGAGGGCAGAGCGTTCAGAGTCTAGGTCCAGCCACAGAAAAGGCCCTGTCCCCCCGAGTTTTAAGTCTCGTCTTTGGGACCACAGCTGGAGCTGGCTCTCTGACCTCAGTGACCGCGCTGGCCTATAAATCTGATGAGGTTCTAGATTATGTTGGGGCCAGTCATCACATCTTTAAAACAACAATAAAATCTTAAAATCAATCCTAAAACGTACAGGAAGCCAGTGCAATGAAGCAAGAATTGGACTTATATGAGCGCGCTTTTTAGTTCCAGTTAAAGACGTGCTGCAGATTTTGGACTAACTGTAAGCGTGAAAGTGCTTTGTGACTTATACCGATATAAAGTACATTACAGTAGTCTAAACGAGAAGAATAAAAGCATGTATAGCTTGTTCAAAACTGTTAAAAGCAAAAACGGTTTTAACTTTGGCTAAAAGCGAAGATGATAAAACTAGATTTCACAACTGCTTTTTTGTTTGTAAGTTTAAAATCACTGTCTATTTTACCCCAAGGTTAGTTACAACAGGATGCACAAAATCACTGAGGGGGCCCAAGTTTATCATAGAGTTAGTGGGGCCAAACTGCATGATCTCAGTTTTACTCTCATTTAGTTTTAAAAGATTTGGGCTAACCACGCTTGACGTCATTTAAACAGTTAAGTAGGGTGTCAGGAGCTGCCTTCCTGCTTTTTGATTGGTATATAAATTTGACAATCATCAGCATAAGATGATAGGAGATGCCATGCTTTTTAAAAACTATTCCAAGTGGAAGGAGGTACAGTGCAAAAAGATAGGATCAAGAATAGATCCCTGGGGGACTCCACAGTTAAGAGGCACAGTTGATGAGGTAGAGTCCCCCATTTTAACAAAGAAGCCTCCCTGAAATATGACTGAACCATTTTAAGGCAGTCCCCCTAACTCCCACACAGTTTTCCAAGCGAGATAATAGAATTGTGTGTCAACTGTGTTGAAAGCAGCAGTGAGATCTAAAAGCACTAAAATGGCTGAATCACCAGAATCGTTATTAAAACAGGTCTTAAACCTTTAAAAGTGCAGACTCAGTGCTATGAAATGCTTTAAAACCTGACTGAAAAATATCTAATGCCATGTGCCTCCAAAAAAAAACTGTAGCTGCATAAATACACATTTTGCCAAATTTTTTAAAAAAGGAAGCTTTGAAATAGGGCGATAATTTGAAACATTTGTGGAGTCAAGTTCAGCTTTCTTATTCAATGGCTCAATCACTGCTTTTTTACAAAAGTAGGCACGACTCCAGAAGACAGGCTACTATTTATATTTCCTCAACATGAAGCCAATCGTTTCCCATACATCCTTAAAAGTATGGAGAGACGGTCTGTGGGGGATGTGAGGGTTTAATTTGATTGATGATCTCTGTAAGAGACGGCAGTGAAACTGGTCAAACTGACAAAAAATAGCTGAGCAATGCATGTTTAAGGAGACGCTTAAAAAGGAGGGGAATATATTGGCTCGGATATTTGAAACTTTACTGTTAAAAAGTCCAAAAACTTCTCACAAGTATCAGGTGACATTTCAATAGAGGTGGATTGTGAGGGGTTCACCACAGACCCATGGTTTAAAAGAACACGTGGATTGTTGGCATTTGAGAAACTAGTCTGAAAAATATTGTGTTTGTTTAGCTTTAACAATTTTTTGATAGTTTCTCCAGCTGTCCGGTAAAAAATCTGATAAGACACCTGCAGCCCATCCTTTTTCCACCGGCGCTCTGCCTTTCTACCCTCTCGCCTGGCTGCGTGCATGGCTTCACAGTGCCATGGCTCAGGCTTTGATCTAGGGCGCATGGCTCTTAGTGGAGCTACAGTGTCCAAGACCTCAGAACAGGTGGAC
>NC_045742.1:11170330-11170465 GCF_008692095.1 Etheostoma spectabile
ATAAATGGCCATGTATTTGTGTGGATCCTGCAACATGTTGAGTTAAATTAAAACCATCGTTTTAACCATCGCAACCTCATTGTTGTATTGAGAGACCGAGGAAGAGAGGGAGTGACCCTGCCCGGAGGAGGCCCG
>NC_045742.1:11170475-11170623 GCF_008692095.1 Etheostoma spectabile
CTGGAGCCAGGCCCAGACGGCGGGCTCGTCAGCGAGCGCCTGGTGGCTGGGTTTGCCACGGAGCCCGGTCGAAGCACAGCCTGAAGAAGTTACGTGGCACCCCCATCTCCATCCCATGGGCTCACCACCTGTGGGAGGAACCGCTGGG
>NC_045742.1:11170837-11176540 GCF_008692095.1 Etheostoma spectabile
TCCTACTCCGGAGTTGCCCAGGGTGTGAGGCGCCGGGCGGGTGTGGGGATACTCACACAAGCGTTGGAGTTTACCCCGGTGGACGAGAGGGTCACCTCCCTACCCCTGCGGGTGATGGGGGGGAAAACTCTGACTGTTGTTTGTGCATATGCACCAACAGGGGGTTCAGAGTGGATTCAGCCTTCTTGGAGACCTTGAATGGAGTCCTGTATGGGCTCCAGTAGGGGACTCCATAGTTCTGCTGGGGGACTTCAATGACACGTGGGCAATGATGAGATACTTGGAGAGGCGTGTTGGGAGGAACGGCCTCCCTGATCTAAACCAGTGGTTGTTTGTTGTGGACTTCTGTGCTAGTCATGGATTGTCCATAACAAAACACATGTTCGAACATAGGGATGCTCATAAGTGGTACGTGGTACCAGAGCACCCTAGGCCAAAGGTCAATGATCGATTTTATAATCGTTTCATCTGATCTGAGGCCGTATGTTTTGGAACTCGGGTGAAGAGAGGGGCGGTCAGAGCTGTCAACTGATCACCATCTGGTGGTGAGTTGGGTCAGGGGGTGGGGGAGGACTCTGGACAGACCTGGTAAGCCCAAACGCGTAGTGCGGGTAAATTGGGAACGTCTGGAGGAGCCCCTGTCGCGACTTCTTTCAACTCACACCTCCGGCGGAGCTTTTCGTGCATCCCTGTGGAGGCTGGGGGCATTGAACCTGAGTGGACAATGTTCAAAGTTTCCATTGCTGAAGCGGCGGCGGGAGCTGTGGTCTTAGGGTCTTAGGTGCTTCAAGGGGCGGTAACCCACGACACCCTGGTGGACACGGTGGTCAGGGAAGCCGTCCGACTGAGAGGAGTCTTCCGGGATATGTTATCCCAGAGGACTCGGAAGCAGTTGAAAAGTACCGACGGGCCCGAAGGGCTGCAGCCTCTGCCGTGACAGAGGCAAAGCAGCAGGTGGGAAGAGTTCGGAGAAGACATGGAGAAGGACTTTCGGTCGGCACCAAGGTGTTTCTGGAAAACCGTTCGCCACCTCAGGAGGGGAAGGGGGACTCATCCAAGCTGTATACAGTAAGGAGGGACGTTGTTGACCTCAACTGGGGAGGTAATAGACGGTGGAAGGAGCACTTTGAGGAACTCCTAAACCAGCTGACACGTCCTCTGTGGTGGAGGCAGAGCTGGAGGATGATGGGGATTATCGTCAATTTCCCTGGTGGAGGTCGCTGAGGTAGTCAAACAACTCCACAGCGGCAAAGCCCAGGGATTGATGGATCCGTCCAGAAATGCTGAAGGCTCTGGGTGTGGAGGGGCTTTGGTTGACACGCCTCTTTAACATGCATGGAAGTCTGGGACAGTGCCGAAGGAGTGGAGACTGGGGGGTGGTTCCCCTCTTCAAAAAGGGGGACCAGAGGGTGTGTGCAATTACAGGGGTATCACACTTCTCAGCCTCCGGGTAAAGTCTACTCCAAGGTGCTGAAAGGAGGGTCGGCCGATAGTCGAACCTCGGATTGAAGAGGAACAATGCGGATTCCGTCCTGGTGTGGAACAACGGACCAGATCTTTACTCTCGCAAGGATCCTGGAGGGAGCCGGGAGTATGCCAACCAGTCTACATGTGTTTTGTGGATCTGGAGAAGGCGTATGACCGGGTCCCCCGGGAGAAACTGTGGGAGGTGCTGGGGGAGTATGGGTGAGGGGGTCCCTTCTTAGGGCCATCCAATCTCTGTATGACCAAAGCGAGAGCTGTGTCCGGGTTGCTCGGCAGTAGTCAGACTGTTCAGGTTGAGGGTTGGC
The DNA here is from genome assembly GCF_008692095.1 of Etheostoma spectabile. Classification (NCBI taxonomy): domain Eukaryota; kingdom Metazoa; phylum Chordata; class Actinopteri; order Perciformes; family Percidae; genus Etheostoma; species Etheostoma spectabile. Next base: position 11,172,628 of record NC_045742.1, read on the forward strand.
CTCCGCCAGGGCTGCGCTTTGTCACCAATCCTGTTTATAATACAGTACAGTACCTTGGGGTCTTGTTCGCGAGTGAGGGGACTATGGAGCGTGAGATTGGTCGGAGAATCGGAGCAGCTGGTGCGGTATTACATTCTGTTTATCGCACCGTTGTGACGAAAAGGGAGCTGAGCCAGAAGGCAAAGCTCTCGATCTACCGGGCAATTTTTGTTCCTACCCCACCTATCGTCATGAAGGCTGGGTCATGACCGAAAAGAACAAGATCCAGGGTACAAGCGGCCGAAATGGGTTTCCTCAGGAGGGTGGCTGGCGTCTCCCTTAGAGATAGGGTGAGAACACAGCACAGTCATCCGAGAGGAGCTCGGAGTAGAGCCGCTGCTCCTTTGCGTCGAAAGGACAGTAGGGGACCCCAAACTTCCCTTTCCCGAGCCACATCAACCAGCTCCGAGGGGGACCGAGGCGTTTCCAGGCCAGGTTGGAGATATAATCTCTCCACTAGTCCTGGGTCTTCCCGAGGCTCCTCCCAGCTGGACGTGCCTGAACGCCTCCTAGGGAGGCGCCCAGGAGGCATCTTACCAGATGCCCAAACCACCTCAACTGGCTCCTTGAGCAAAGGAGCAGCGGTCTACTCCACGCTCCTCTCGGATGACTGTGGCGTGTTCTCACCCTATCTCTAAGGGAGACGCCAGCCACCCTCCTGAGGAACCCATTTCGGCCGCTTGTACCCTGGATCTTGTTCTTTCGGTCATGACCCAGCCTTCATGACGATAGGTGAGGGTAGGAACAAAAATTGCCCGGTAGATCGAGAGCTTTGCCTTCTGGTCAGCTCCCTTTTCGTCACAACGGTGCGATAAACAGAATGTAATACCGCACCAGCTGCTCCGATTCTCCGACCAATCTCCGCTCCATAGTCCCCCACTGCGAACAAGACCCAAGGTACTGTACTGTATTAAAACAGGATTGGTGACAAGCGCAGCCCTGGCGGAGGCCAACCCTCACCTGGAACGAGTGACTTACTGCCGAGAAACCGGACACAGCTCTCGCTTTGGTCATACAGAGATTGGATGGCCCTAAGAAGGGACCCCCTCACTCCATACTCCCGCAGCACCTCCCACAGTTTCTCCCGGGGGACCCGGTCATACGCCTTCTCCAGATCCACAAAACACATGTACTGGTTGGGCAACTCCCAGGCTCCCTCCAGGATCTTGCGAGAGTAAAGATCTGGTCGTTGTTCCACGACCAGGACGGAATCCGCATTGTTCCTCTTCAATCGAGGTTCGACTATCGGCCGAACCCTCCTTTACGCACCTTGGAGTAGACTTTACCCGGGAGGCTGAGAAGGTGATACCCCTGTAATTGGCACACACCCTCTGGTCCCCTTTTGAAGAGGGGGAACCACCACCCCGTCTGCCACTCCTTCGGCACTGTCCCAGACTTCCATGCAATGTTAAAGAGGCGGGTCAACCAAGACAGCCCTCCACACCCAGAGCCTTCAGCATTTCTGGAGGATCATCAATTGGGGCTTTGCGCTGTGGAGTTGTTTGACTACCTCAGCGACCTCCACCAGGGAAATTGACGATAATCCCATCCTCCTCCAGCTCTGCCCCACCACAGAGGACGTGTCAGTGGATTTAGGAGTTCCTCAAAGTGCTCCTCAACGTCTATTACCTCCCCAGTTGAGGTCAACAACGTCCCATCCTTATGTAACAGCTTGGATGAGTCCCCGCTTCCCCTCCTGAGGTGGCGAACGGTTTTCCAGAACACCTTGGTGCGACCGAAAGTCCTTCTCCATGTCTTCTCCGAATTCTTCCCACCTGCTGCTTTGCCTCTGTCACGGCAGAGGCTGCAGCCTCGGGCCGTCGGTACTTTTCAACTGGTCCGGAGTCCTCTGGGAAACATATCCCGGAAGGACTCCTCTTCAGTGGACGGCTCCTGACACCGGTGTCACCAGGGTGTTTGGGTTACCGCCCCTGAAGCACTAAGACCCTAAGACCACAGCTCCCCGCCGCAGCTTCAGCAATGGAACTTTGAACATTGTCCACTCAGGTTCAATGCCCCCAGCTCCACAGGGAGACAGAAAAGCTCCGCCGGAGGTGTGAGTTGAAAGTCGTCGGACAGGGCCTCCTCCAGACGTTCCCAATTTACCCGCACTACGCGTTTGGGTCACAGGTCTGTCCAGAGTCCTCCCCCCACCCCCTGACCCAACTCACCACCAGATGGTGATCAGTTGACAGCTCTGCCCTCTTTCACCCGAGTGTCCAAAAAATACGGCCTCAGATCAGATGAAACGATTATAAAAACGATCATTGACCTTTGGCTAGGGTGCTCTGGTACCACGTACATATGAGCATCCCTATTTAACATGGTGTTTATGGACAATCCATGACTAGCACAGAAGTCAACAACAAACAACCCTTGGTTTAGATCAGGGAGGCCGTTCCTCCCATCAGCCTTCCAAGTATCCCTCATTGCCCCCCGTGTGCATTGAAGTCCCAGCAGAACTATGGAGTCCCCTACTGGAGCCCATACAGGACTCCATTCAAGGTCTCCAAGAAGGCTGAATACTCTGAACTCTGTTGGTGCATATGCACAACAACAGTCAGAGTTTTCCCCCCCATCACCCGAGGGGTAGGAGGGGACCCTCTCGTCCACGGGGTAAACTCCAACGCTTGTGTGAGTATCCCCACACCCGCCCGCGCCTCACACCTGGGCAACCGGAGTAGGACAAGAGGTCCAACCCCTATCCAGGAGTACGGTTCCAGAACCGAGACTGTGCGTAGAGGTAAGCCCCAGATCTAACTGGTAGCGCTCCACCTCCCGCACAAGTTCCGGCTCCTTCCCCACAGAGAGGTGACGTTCCACGTCCCCAGAGCCAGCCTCTGCCGCCGGGTCTGGTCCGTCGAGGCCCTGACCTTCGCCGCCACCCATATGGCAGCGCACCCGACCCCAGCGGTTCCTCACAGGTGGTGAGCCCATGGGATGGAGATGGGGGTGCCACGTAACACTCTTCAGGCGTGCTTCGCCGGGCTCCGTGGCAAACCCAGCCACCAGGCGCTCGCTGCGAGCCCCCGTTGGGCTGGCTCCAGACGGGGGCCCCGGGCCTCCTCCGGGCAGGGTCACTCCCTCTCTCCTCGGTCTCTCAATACAACAATGAGGTTGCGATGGTTTAAAACGATGGTTTAATTTAACTCAACATGTTGCAGGATCCACACAAATACATGGCCATTTATTGGATCTTGTACTGTCCTATGGGCTGCCTATTGAGAATGTATTAGTGTCATGCTGTGTTTTCGGATCATTGTCCTGTCATGTTTGATTTTGTTTTAAACGATTTAGTAAAACCCCCGCTCCCGCGTCATGGCCGCACTCTAAGCCCGACACCTCCACTGTTTTCTTCTTGTTTTGCTGCTCATGTGCAAGCAAACAGCAGCTCTGTGCCTCAGACACAGAGCAACTAACAAACGTTTTTCTGTCCACCTGTTCTGAGGTCTTGGGACACTGTAGCTCCACTAAGACCATGGCCCTAGATCAAAGCCTGAGCCATGGCACTGTGAAGCCATGCACGCAGGCCAGGCGAGGAGGGTAGAAAGGCAGAGCGCCGGTGGGAAAAAGGATGGGCTGCAGGTGTCTTATCAGATTTACAGGACATGAGAAACTATCAAAAAATGTTAAAGCAAACAAACACAATATTTTTCAGACATAGTTTCTCAAAATGCCAAAATCACGTGTTCTTTTTAAACCATTGGGTCTGTGTTGAACCTCCACAATCCACCTCTATTGAAATGTCACCTGATACTGTGAGAAGTTTTTGGACTTTTTTAACAGTAAAGTTTCAAATATCCGAGCCATATATTCCCCTCCTTTTTAAGCGTCTCCTTAAACATGCATTGCTCAGCTATTTTTTGTCAGGTTA
>NC_045742.1:11176565-11178208 GCF_008692095.1 Etheostoma spectabile
GAGCTGCTGCCCCCGCGACCCGACACCGGATAAGCGGTCGAAGATGGATGGATGGATTGTTGTATTGATTGAGTGGTGATTTTTTTTTTTTTCTTTTTTTTTATACATATCTTGGAAATTACAATGTCAGTTGGTTGGTTGGTCCACAATTTTAATCCAGATTGAGAACTGTTGACATATTTTAGCACTTGCTAAGATGATAAATCCTAATGACTTGATGATGATTCCCAGACCTGTGCCTCTAGGTTGACATTTGTGGTTTTGGGTGAATTGTTGGATGGATTGCCAGACATATAGTATAGACATTCATATCACCATCAGGAGGAACTGTAATAACTTTGATGATTATATCAATGTGTCCAATAATTTGGTTTATGACCAAAGGCCTGCAAAACTAATGTTATTCCTTTCAGCCTCAGCTTTACTTTGTGTTAAGTGGTACTAAGCCAATATTAACTGTGTCCCTACTGCACACTACAAACTATTTCTATGCATTATGTATTATACACTAATCATCATAGTATACTGTTTATGTATAGCAATATTAATATACTCAACTGTTCTATAACAGGAAATAAGTGTTACAATAACAAGGAAACAGGAAGTGATACAATGTTTGTAATGTCAGATGAGAATCAAACAGAAACTTTGGAAAGCTACTGGCAATTAAACTTCACAAAACTTAATTTCTATTGTGCATTGCATCGTAGGAGAATAGTGTTCATCAATGACACACTTGAACATTTACTGATTCAGTATGCATGCTGTCTGCTTTAGTATCGCCTACTTCAGTTTATCACTTGCAGTGTGAGCACACTAAATGCAAAAACCTGTTTAAAATTAGTATGTGGCATAGTGGATGCGGATTTGGATGGCAGGATGGTAAACCTAGGACATAACACTTCCTAAACATCAGCATGTTAGCATTTAGCTATTATTCTTGTTGAAGGTAAAAGAAATGCTTAAAAAAAAGGTGACATCACATCCCAATATGTAAAAAAAGTAACTTATTTTGAGGAATACACACTTTGTGACTAATTTTTTTTTGAGTGTTAACACATAACTGTTTTTTAAGGTTGAATTGCAGTTCAGTACTGTTTCTGAAAAGAGCGTTTAACTGCTGAACAGCTGAGAGTAGGGTTTAGGCCCTCCATCACTGCCGCTCAATGTGCTTCTCCAGTTTGGCTGGTAAATTTCAGACAGTGACCTTTTGTTTCTCCCTTATAGAGTTTATAATATCTGCAGGTTATTTTTGATTGCTACCCCTTTTTACAGTCAGTAGAATAGCAGTCTATAATACATCGATGGGCATTACACAAGTCCTCTTGCCATACATTTAGTGAGGATGAAGTCAAGCTTTTATAAGGTAATACTGGATCTTTCATGGTTCACATGTTGCATCTGCGTAATGGATGCAACCTTTTAAAAGGGATAAACTGTGATGCCATAAATGCCACCCGGAGCATTGATAAACCAAATCAACCATGTACCAAGCAGTTTGCATTTTTAAAACTCAATGCAAATTAAACCAGCTAATAGGCTAACTGAAATAAAACAATGCCAATCTCTCTTACACTTTATTTTCCTTTTTTTCTTTTCATTTTTACTCTTTTATATATATATATATATATATATATATATAT
>NC_045742.1:11178218-11193103 GCF_008692095.1 Etheostoma spectabile
TATATATATATATATATATATATATATATATTTATATTGAAACTACTGACCTTCAAGTTTTAATGTGCTCCATTTTGTGGCTGAGGACTACTCTGAAAGAGTTGAATCAATTTTGTCTTTTTATGTTGTACTTTCTGTTAAATCTTTAATTTTAGGTTGAAAAATTCAGCTTGTGTTTTCTTTGAGCGACTGCCTCTGTGTTACCAGAAGAAATTAATCCATATCAGAGTTTAATACGTCTCAGGTTACAACAAACCTGCAAATTGATTTCTATGGGTGAGTTAGCAGCCTGAAGCACTTTGAAAAAAATTGCTTTGCAAACCATTCTACTTCTTTATTATCACATGAAATGTATTGTTATATTGCTCTATTTGGTGATGGAAACAAGCAGTAGCCTAAGGGGAGCAGGTTATCGAGTCGTATTATTCCATCTGGTCATGCAGAAGACTGTAGAGCCAAGGGGGAAAAAACAAGGTTGTATTTAACCCCTTGGTTGAACTAATAACATTATCTCTTATGATAGAAAAAAACCCACATGTTACCTTAATGGACAGAAATACAGATGTAAGCAATACTATCCAGGTTCTCTGTGAATTTCTGAATGATCTTCTCATGAAAACATTGGCAATGTTATTATAATGATGGTTGCTATCAATGTGCATTCAGTAGGCCCCATGGGTTGCAACTCCATGTTCCAACCATAGCAATACCCCCATTGTTTACAGACCTGTGAAATCTCTAAAATGATAAAAGGGAGGCTTCAGCTCATTACTCTTGTTACACTTGACTGGTAAGCTTTGTGACACTTGAATCAAATGGCAAAGGCATAATTGGATTCAAATGAGATTTTCACCTATTAGAATCATTTTCTGTGTGCTGGAAGATGCTAAAATGTTAATGCTTAGTTCTGTTTATATTACATGCTAATGAGAAATTGGTAGGTCAAAGCTAAGCCACTTCACAGCTCTTTAATTATTGGGCACAGAGATTAAAGGTTGTTACTGCTATTAATTTCGGCAAAATGTTTTCTTTAATGGTGTGCATCTCTGAGTTTTTAAGAAGTTGTTTGAAGAAGGACTACTCCCAACTGGTTCAGAAGGTTAGAAGCCCACTTTAACATGGGACATTAAAATTCATGTAATTATTTGAGGCAGACAGAACAAAACAGACATGCACAGAAATTTTGGCATTCTTTGAGCTTGAATAACTGCAGGCTGCTTTGCTTCACAACTTGTTCTTTATCAGAACTGCAACATTAAAAACCTACATTGAAAGCATTTTACCCCTCTTTCCTGGTGAAACCAAAAAGCGTTGTGAAAAAAAAAGTGTCATTCTAATAAGCTACAGTCAGAGATAAAGATGAAGCTAATACAAAATTTAATACATAATTAACCAACATTGTTACTTTAGAATTAAACTCACCTTTTAGATCTTGACACAACTAAAGCTAAGAGAAGGGATTTCTTTTTGGCCACTTTGCAGTAGCAGAACAAGCTATAAATACAACATTGATATACTGTGTTGGTCGGCATATAAGACAAATCTGATCATAAAACCAATCCCCCTTTTCAACCAGCTGTTTTTGAAAATAGACTTTTGAAACCACAACACACTTTCACAATTGTCCCGTTGGAAAGGTTTCCCTGACATACCATTAATCCAAGGAGAAGGGAGTCGTTATGCTTAATGCCTTATCTGGTAAATGTAAAATAACACCGTACATAAATCCCACATTTGTGTAGCTTGTCCATCAGCCACACAACTACTTGTCCACTCTTCTGTCAGGTTCTTGAAGCAGGCAGAATCATTTCCTCTGACAGTTAGCATTTGTCTATTTGTCTGTTTGAGCTCCATATTGTAGTTGATAGTGGTAATTCTTGCCTGCTTGACAGATTATTCAGACTGTTTCTGCAGTAAAGAGACGTCAGGAGAAGTTTTGGACTAGTTTTCACTCGTCATGAATTTATTTCCTCCGTGGCAGCAAAACACAGTACACAAGCCTTCAGAAACTACTGTAGATTGAACTGACAACAGAATCACTATAAACAAACTTGCAGCTTTGTTAGCCCAGCAACATCAAGGCTACAAAAACAACCCATAATGCAATGCTCTCTGTAGAAGACAAAACCCATTATATCTAAAAGAAATTCCAGAAAATAATGTATGCAGGCCAATATGGCATATTTTAACTTTATTGCAAATGTGTTAGTAAACTGTCAATCTCGAAACCCATCAGCTATCGGTCTGTTGATATTATATATTTAGCCTCTAGGGGGCTTTTGGTGTAGCCTGTGAACAGCCGAGAATTTATTTTTAGTTTGCCAGTCTAATTTCTGTACCAGAACGCTTTTGCATCTCCGGGCACGAGCTCCAGCGGATCTTCCAAGAACAAGGTTATCAATCGAGTATTGATTGGTCAGTAGGCAGTGCTTTTACAACAATTGATCTCTAATCTCCAACATAACCTCCAGAGCAGGTTAGGTGTTCAGCATGAGTTACCATGGCGATGTAACCCAGTAACAAGTGATCAACAGTTGTAATACACAAAACCCTGGGTTGAATCTGAAGTTACCTCGATAACGCCAAATCTTGCATTGTAGTACAGGCCTCTGGTGAATGTAAGTTTAATATTCACTTTGAATAATTTTTGTTTTGTTCGCCAACTTCTGATATATGTGACTCTTTAGTTGCTCATAGCTGCCACTATGTTCACTTTAGCTAGTCATTAACTTTGTCTTTTAGCTGCTTGCTGCTACAGGGAAAGACGAGAGCACTGAAAGTAAAACAAAACGATGCAGGCACTAAAACCAAGACAATGAGCTGAAAGACGGTTTAGTGCATGATTGAGCTGAGGGAAGCTGCAGAGTCAGGGGATTATCATCTGTGGGTTCATCACTATTTTCCCCTTTTACATCCATTGTTGATATAAACATATTGATTAGTGCAACTTTAAATAGTGAGCAGGAATTTCCTGTCTTTTTTGTGGGTCAAGGGTCATGTTGAAATACACATTAATGTCTTGTTAAAATTAAATGTCAGTTTAAATGTCTGAAATATTTTTCTCTCATTCAAGATGAAGCAGGAAATCTTGGTGACAATGTGGTAAAGCTTTCAGTACTCACAGCAGGGTTGAATATTTGATAAATGGTCTTAGGTAGGGACATTGTATGACAGTCAACTATACATTTAATATCTATATATCACAAGCAATGACAGGGAATGGAAAAATGCAAGTTTGGACATGCAGGTACACATTGGATGAGGTGTGTGTAGCGGGGGGTAACTGGATGGGACAAACCATTACTCAGCAGGAAAAGGACAGTAAATTATAAGGGTGTGGTGGCACCTGCTGAACATCCCCTGCTGAGTCTCGTCTTTCACATCTCGAGTCCACCCCGAGTGCAAAGCTCCACACAGACGTAACAAAGAAAGATGTGATTTTTTTTTGAGCTCCTGCAGAGACTTCTCATAGCGATGACAATGTGAGTTTTAGAGCAGGGAGAAAAAGAAAAAAGGCCAGGGAAGAGCACAGAAGCTCAACTGGCTGTTGTTGATCCTGGTGCATGTTTTTCAACCACTCCAGCACAAGCACATGCATTGTACATCATGTAGCTTCATCATTATCTCCAACACACACACACACACACACACACACACACACACACACACACACACACACACACACACACACACACACACACACACACACACACACACCTTCATGCTTCAGCCCCCATAGACTGGTTGCCTCCCCTCCAATCCCACATCTCACAGATTATTATTCACTCTTGGTTTCTCAGCAGGTCCTTTGTTTCCAAGGCAACAATACTTAGTGGATGTGTTGGGTTTGCTGTAGTCTAGACAATCAGCATTTTTAAGGTTTCATAGCTCGAAGGAGAAAAGTTAAAATACAATTATTTTTTATTGTTTCCAAGATGCTGAACAAGGAAGCACATTGCTTTTATTATCCTTAAGAAATGAATGATTCCTATTGATTATGCTTAGTATTGATAGTTATGCATTGTCATGCTTGTTCTCTGATCACAGCCCTCTAAAAGGGGCTTTACCGGCTCACTAAAATGCATGTGCGTGTGCATCACAAGAAGCCTGTTCAACATTATAGGACAACTCCCTATGAAAAGACTTGAGATAAGCTAATTGAATTGATTTGATGTGGCTCTGGCATGTCAACAGCATCAACACCAATTAGACCCATCTCAATCAGAAGCTGGGGAAAAGCTAAACTGTAAACTGCATATTTGCTTGGTGAGAAAAGAGGCAGATTAAGAGTGGAGTATTTGTTTTGATTCAATCGTTAGCTAAGTGAAGCATGCTTCCATTCTTGGAATCCAAGTTTAGTGCACCGGGCTAGACGACTAAACTGTAATGTGAGCGTCCTGACTGAGAAGTCTATTTCAGGTGGCTCAAATACCATCATGGTGACAGAGGCTGCCGTGGTCCAGTGACACATCTCCAGTTAAGGCAGAGTGGCGTTACGACTCAACCTCAAAGTCCACACACACCACCTGCTCACCTTGCAAGGGCAAGTCACTTCTCAACCATGTCTGGGAGGTGTTTGTGATCACTGACCATCCTCATCAAAAGCCAGAACTGTACTGTACTGCCAGAGTCCCTCCAAAGGTTCAGGTGGTTCCTGGCCAAAGCAAGGACTGTCACTCAGTGCTGGCAAGCCTACCCTACATCTAAAGTGAAGCACTACTGGGTGAAAACAGTTGTTTAGCTGCAGCTTCATGATAAGGCATTGAACCTATCGCCCCAGATAGCTTCCTTAACATAGAGTAAGCACACAAAATAATCAGGGGCTATGGGAGGTGAGGTGGGAAGTGAAAGTACATGACACTGCTTTAGTAGAAAAAAAGAGAGGTCCTCATCCTTTAGCGGCATCAGATCATCACCTCAGCAGGAGGGAGAAGACCAACAATGGGGGATCAGATGTGATTGCAGCAAGGCTAGGCCACACTCACATCACATTGCTGCAGGAGATCAGGAGAGCAATGAAAATGCTTCTAGTGTTGCAGTCACCTCACCATGGATAATGATCATAGGCCAGTGATGTATTGCCTGTATAGGTCTTGTGCTAAGATGCCATAATTGGTGGTGTTGATGTCCATGTTGGAGTGCTGGAGAAAAGTCAGTGAGGAGAGGTCCTCTACATAATTTATTCTGGGCATGTGCATGCAAAGTTCAGTATTAAGGCCCTCGAAGAGAAAGTCTGTATGAATGAAAACTTCAACACAGTTACAAAAAAAAAAAAAACATTTCTAGAGAGATAGTGCCCCCTCACTATCCCCCTGGGTATCGTCTCTCAAACTAGTTTTTCTCTTTATAAAGTCTTCCTTCATGTCTGAATTTTTAATCTTTAGAATGCCACATTTTAGTAGTGTTACATCTGTATACCAGCTGACAAACCTGTCTGCTTATTTGAATGTTTATGTCCTAAATTACATCTAAATGATATTTTTGTAAAAATATTATATGCATAACAGTAAAACCCTTGGTGACTACTGAAACTCTTACCCAGATGTCTTACAAAACACTGACACTTTTGAGAGCTTATATTTTAAGACTGGTATTTAATGAATCAGGTTCAAATGATTATGGCAATAGTACGCAGCATATAGTTTTATGGTTTATAGTTTTATTTTTTTCACTTTGTGTGTGTGTGTCTGTGTGTATCATCATTGCAAAATGTGGCCCTGGAGACACCTGTAGCAGGAATTACCACAGAGGTGGTTTTAAGTACTTTGCCAAGTGTTTATCTTTGCATAATGCAGTCATGAAACTTTACATTGCTCAATTTGGCGTCACGGCTGGTGTGATCCCATCACAAGAGGGTCTCTAGTTATTATTGAATTAAACCTGAATTTATGAAATTATTTATATAAATTATGTATATTAGATGTAAGAGGTCAAACTCTTTGCTTGCATACTAATTCAGTGTAAAACAGAAGTAGAATAATTATCAGACTGACAGGGTCCTGCAGCCTCAGCCTTGCTTTTGACCTGCCGGTGAAAACAAGCCAGATGAAGATGGAAAGGCTAACCTTAAGAGACATCACAAACATTCATTATCATGCTGTCTTTGGCATTCTCTGAGCTACGTGATATTTAACAAAGGTTCTTTTCTTTCCCCTGCTTTTAATTAGCACAGAAGACCTTTTTGAATTGTCACATCCCGTGTCACCTTCAGAGAAGAAATTTAATCTGTTTTTTGCCATTATATATGTGTTAAAATACAGCATTTAGATTTACTTCACCAGCCTACTGACAATAGATTTTCCACTTTTTTACATTTGCATCAACCTCACACAGGATAAATGGATAGAAACATATATTTACATTTTTAAAAAGCACCGAACTACTTAGATATTTGTAGTAGGCCTATAATGAAATAAAATAAATGGATAACAAGTGATTACCAATAGGAGGCAGTAATGCAGCGCAAAGGATGCCAACTGTTGTAAAACCATAAAGAAAAAGAAGAAGAAGTTGTTGAGACACATGTGACAGAGCAACAAGTTGCAAACCAAAAATGGTTTTGTATATGACTTGAAGCCGTTTGCCAAATAATGGAACATTGTGTTGCAACACTGTTTGGTGACTGTTAAGTTGGGCTGCTTTTCCTAATGTTTTAAACAACTTCTGATGTGTCACAAGTGGAGAATACACCAGTCCTACCTGGCCTGTATACAGAGTCTGCAAGGGCTACTTTAGTAACTTATGTATCCTGAACACAACCATGCAGAGGAGGAGGAAACGCTACCGGACTTGTTCAACAGCAACAAAATGGTTCACTTTGGCTGTCTACAGAAAGTGTAGGAGGAGGCAGTGGCTTCCCAGGACTCCAACTATAGACCCAAAATAACCTGAGGATGTGGGGTATACATGTGGGGTTTGACAAGATGGCTACCTGAAATTTGCCATTGGTCAGAAGAGCGGCAGTCACTGCTGCTTTTGTCCAAAGAGGCCTAGCATGCATACTAAGACCTACCACCTGATAGGGTAAGTAATTATAAATCTTTTGAAAAATATGTACTGGAAGTAGACATTGTAATAGCCATGCACTGTTGGGCCCCTCATCTCTTTTTTAAATGAGTTGCATAATGTGTGTTTGTACTGCACCAAATGCCGTGAAGAGTTTCTCTGTTGGTGGCAAGATACAGAGATAGTTAAGTCAGACTTGTGATACAAATTCTTGACTGAATGCAATCTAGTCACAACCTATAGACCCTTTGCAAACACATGACCACGTGAGAACACCATGACGGATGGCAGAATCAACGGAAACATGAGCTAAACGGTGTAGTAGACAAGCATAAAGTTTCATTAGTTTAAGTTAACAATAAATAACACTAAACAAACTGTTTAGTCCAGTGTCTCCCAGGTCTTTCTGGATGGATCGTACAGTCAAACGTGGGTTTTGACTTGCTTTTCTCACAACCCTGCTAGCTGTTCTGTCTGATATTTTTCCAAGTCTTCCAAATCTTGCTTTAATTTCCACTGTTCCTGATGACTGCCATTTATTAATTACATTCCAAACAGAGGATATTGGCATCTGAAAACTCTTTGCCATCTTCTTATAGCCTTCTCCTGCTTAGTGAGCATCAACTGTTTTCAGTTTCAGTTTTCTAGACCACTGCTTAGAAGAACCCATGGTGCTGATTGTTGGGGCAAGGTCAGATGAGTCTGGGCATTTAAAACCTTAAGATTGACATCAACTGGTCTTTCCAGATGATGATAAAGAACAATCCATGATGCTGTCAGGTCTCAGCTTTCCAAAGGGGGCGGTGCATGCTAGAAACTCTGCAGGGTGCCCAAACTTTTGCAGACGCCATTTTACTGTACAAATGCTTGTGTTGGTGAGGATTACTCTGCAGAATGTGTATGTGAGAACATGAACGTACGTGTTTAGCTTGCCATCTGTCTACAGCATAGCTCTTCTGCCGTCCATGTTCATCATTTGCGTGAGTAGAGCGTGATGTCATGTGGAAAGGGTCTACACTACAAGCAGTGAAAAGTGCACAAATAAATGCAGCCATTTTGAAAAGTAGGGGAGCCATTTTGAGGTTATCTACTTTTGAAATGGTGTAGAAGACCGATTGCAGCCTTTTGGGTACTGCTTTATTTTTTAATATTTTATTATTTTTATTCTTGGTACAGAGGCAAGACTTTTAAGTTGAAACATTGTAGACTTGCATCAACCAAGCTTGTAAGATCCTTGCAGCTAAACACGGCCACAGGAGAAAAAGGGCCTTCTGGAAAATGTTCTCTTTTCTCCATTTCTTGTGATAAATATTTTCTTGCAGTAACAGAAATTGGCTGTAATCCCCCAAACAAACTAAAAAGGGTTGCAAACCAGCATTGCTTTGGATGCTTGCTGTACTCATGCCTGTGTGCAAAAAGGAATTTGAAACATTTCCAACAAAATCAAAACTACCTAACAGTCTGATTTTGGACTGCCAAAGAGTCATAGGGGTAAAGCAATTAAAGTAAAGATCACTATTTGAGAGCAGTGAAATAACATGTTTGTCTCTTTTGCTCTTTATTTCCTCTCTTTGGTAAGGAGCCAAGGAGACAGTTAGCTGTCTCAAGTACACACATGCACGGCCATATGTACGAGCGTGTGCACAGGCATACATCGTCTCCCATGGAAATAATTTCCTTCTTGGCTCACCTCTCCCAGTCAACCTGCAGCACTGAATCAGTATCAGAGCAGCAGAGGAAAAAGGCTCGGAGCTGTCTCCCTTGTTTGCTCTCTTGGGCATTAACCGGATTTTGAGTTGTGTCGTCTGGACAGGACAGAAAGGGAGGCAGAGAAAATCCCCTGTTTACTTAAAAAGCAGTAGGAGCAGAGGAGTAGAGTTAGATTAGGGATGGACACAGTGTTGAGGAAGCCAGCACGCCAACAAACATGCCAATACAACTCTTTTTTTCCATGTCCGTCCTTAGGCCATTGGCTACTTACCTGAGGACGTTTTCACTGTACTTCCCAGGGAAGAGAGGTAGTCAAGTGAAGGTACAGGAAGGAGAAATAATTAATGTTAAAGTGTTTTTTGTAAGTGGTGGAAGAAAAATTCCGACCCTTTTTAATTTAGTTAAGTACCAATATCACAATGTAAAAATACTTACTTACAATTAAAGGTACTGCATTTAAAATCCTACATGAGTTCAAGTTCAGGAGTCCAATCAGCTTAAATGCATCAAAAGTAAGTGTACTTTTACTGCAGCCTGTATGCATCAATTTGTTAGTAGCTTTTGACTGTTGCAGCTGATGGAGTTACTGGCTTTTAGGACAATCTATTGGCTGAAAGTACGTATTTATTTTTAAATAGGTTCTTTTAAGAATTGTAACCCAAAAACTGAGCGGAGCATCTTACTGTGTAGAATTCTCTGATTCTTTTTATACATCAGCTAGATTACTGGACTTAATAATAAAACTGTATCACCCTTCGTTTGTTCTTTGTTTGACATTTAGTAACTGCATTTCTCTTCTAGAACTTACTGAAACACTTCTTTTAGAGCTAAGGATATCTTAAAGGCACAGTGTTTACTCAAGCCTGTAGTTCAATAAATATTTTCTGCCTTGTACAGATGTCTATACAGCTACTATGTTGATCTAAAAATTACCCCTTACAAAATTTCTGGCAAAAAATTGCTTGCTTACTTACATACATACATACATACATACATAGGCCTACAGCTTCAGCTCTCTTAAGAAATTCTGGATATCTCCTACAGCGAGTGACTTTTGAAAAGAGGTTTGACATAATTTCGACTGGTGCCTATTCTTACTACACCGGGATTGGAATGGGACTAATTCCTTGTTTCTCCTGTTTGCGCACAAAGGAACTGCAGTGCGCATGTATGTCTATAACCGTTATCCACATAACCCCCCAAGCTGCTGTCCTCACAGCTGTATGGCTCCTCTCAGATGTTGGAATTACAGAAATGTAGAAGCACAGCATGAGATTAGTGGAAATGAATCCACACAGTATTTTCTTTAGAAGTATACACAATGAGTTCTTCCATGCTGCTTGAAATCTAGGTTTCCCTTGCTGTTATCTTAAAAGCATGTAATTTTGTTTTCTGACTTTTATTATTCAAATTAAACAAAAAACGGAGAGAAAGAGAAGCTGAAGAAACTGATTTCTAGATATGATTGAAGTTAGAAAAAGGTCATGAATTGAACAACCTAGATTTGAGGCTATAGTGCACCAACTTTCTTGACTCATGCAAAGAAACCCTTCTCAGTATCATGATTGCTTACATTGGCATGTTAAACATTTGTGTTGTATGTCTAAAAAGTGCCAACATAGCTTGAATTCAGATAATAAATCTGTTTTAAACCACTGATTTAAATGCAAGAACAACAGAAATGTTTAATGGCTTTTGTATTTCATACTATCACCACCCTGTATACACTTTTTGACACAATGCAGTCAGCTTCAGGAATGTGATAAGAACATTGTTTCTTCGTACCATCCATTATCTGTTGTTTTGAGCCACCAAATTGGGATTGGTGGCCCAAACAGACGAGGCAATGGACACAAGAAATGGCTGTTCTTCTCAATTTTAAGAATATTTTGAGCAAAAGTGGATTGCACACATCTTAGGTGGCTTGAAGTCTTGAAGGAACCATTTGGAGGTGAAAGTAAATTACTTCCACATTGTTTTTCTTTGTTAGGCATCATGAAGTTATGAAGCATTCAGTGACAGCAATACTCTTGATCGGCTTAAGTAAAGGTTTTGGTGTATCAATTGGCTACAGGGCTTTCTTTGTGTTTGGTACTGTGTCTTAAGGTACTCTCGCATTAAAATTCTGTCTCACATTCACCTACTGATACATTCTAGCATGTGTTTTGTGTTTTGGTATAGGCATTCTGGCTCTGTCTAAACTCATTGAAAATCATTGTGAACATTGTGTCAATATAGAAGTCATATTCCAGTGTGCCATTATGTTGTTATACACAAGGTACAAGACTTCATACTCGAGCATAACTCTTGAACACTGTTTACAGTTTGTCATGGCTCTGCTCAATATTTATTACCCACATCAGAACTGTAATACGGGGCTGAGTGGTGAGCAATTTCATTGAACATGAGACTAATATGTACCTATGGCTCCAACCGTATTCTCTAATGCAATGTTGGCACTGCCGTTTGAAAAATAGCAAAGAACTCTAAAATATGGCACCGATATGTAATTTTACCTTTTAACGTGACCCAGTTATTATGTTATTCAGCCTCTGCTTCCCATGTGAAAGTGTTTGACTGCTGGTTTCCAGCAAATGTTATTAGAAGCAAAGTTGTGGGATTCAGCCATGACTCCTGATTCTCAGGGGACGGAGACAGATAGACTATCTTGACATAATGTTGTGGATCTGCAGACGAAACAATATTTATTAAAAGACACCACGGGTGAGAAAAATCACAAGCTGGGGATCTGCATTTGCAAATATAGAGGTTGTAATTCATGTGCTGCATGTGGCAAGATATAAACTGTTTTATAGACTTTCTTATAATAAATGAGACTAGTGATTTATTTTAGATACTGACCTAAACACCTGCACTGAATACTTTGTGATAAATTCTGCATGTGCAACAGTTTATGTAATGCTCTCTCTTGGATTTGTGTATCTTTAGGGTAAAAGGGTCTTTGCGTACATATAATCTCTTTTGTTATGTAAAAATTAATGGTGCAAATACACCACTAATATACTGTACATCCTACTGGATATCAAACAAACACAAGTAGACTATTGCATGTCCTAGCATTATATAATTTGATCATTAAGGATAGATGGGACATTTGCATTAAACCTTAACCCACACAGAAAAAGCTGTATTTACAGTGCAATATCTGTTTCCACATAGCCTACTGGGTGACATTCACAAGATTTGCATCCCTAATTCTGTGTGGAGCAAGCAGTTTCCTCTGTATATACTTATATATTTTAAGGTGACATGTGTAGCGTTGTCTCATTAATACATCACTGTCAAAAGAAACCAAAATTCCCACCCCTCAGCTTCTTTTTCTTCATCCAGTAGTCGACTATCAAGCTGCAGTTACCTAGAGATGCAGGGATATTTCTAATGTTTGGTACCACAGATTGTATTTTACAATACAACTGTAATATTGTGGCACATATTGTTTATGGTGCTGGATAATCATGTAAATGTTTAAAATATTGTTCAATGCAATAGATTTCTGGCTTTATTTAAGATGATAAAGGACTATATTTTCCATTAAAGAAATGTATACAGTTTTTTTTCTTTTTCTTTTTTATAAACCGATCAGAAAAGAAATCTTGAAACAACTGAGGAGAAAAGCTCACCACTAAAAGATAATTGCTCATACAATGTAGCACTAATTGCTACTTTAAAAGTTCATTGAGTATGAAAATCCTACACATTGCAGACTGCTATGTTCGTGTCTACGTATGTGTTTCTGTTTTTATGTGCGTGGAAGGGTAAGAAGCTGGTGGCTCTAGGGGACAGCAAGTATTGATTGCAGGTCTTATGCTGCTCTCTCAAAGCTCACACATCAGTTTTAGCTCTGGCACCAGTGACATTCAGCTGAAATGAGGAGGGGGAAAGCATGTTGATTACTCCCGAGGGAGAGAACAAGGGCATGCCTTGGACGTGTTGACCAGCAGCTCCAACATGTACGTTGTATTCTGTCCTGCTCATTGTATGCTCATTTATACTCCATCTGATGTACATAAAGCAATCATTAAAGGAAGTCTTCAAATAAGCAGCTACACACAACGCAGCACCACAGATGTTTGTAGAGCAATGAATATTTAATGTTCTAATTTAGGTCCGTCCTTTCATTAAAGAATTACTTTTCAAGATTACCGTTTGATAGCTGTGCCTTTTTGGTCCCTTGTGACAAGAGACAAGCTGAGCGTTGTGGGGGTATATTTGTTTAAGTCATCATCACACTCTTGGGATTTTTAGCGTGCGAATCCGCTCGGCAGAGTCAAGATCATACGTTATTGGAATCCATCAGTCTTCCTGTGTCCTTGAAATTATACACATTCTTAGGGGACATGCTGTTTACTGGGAGAGGTGATGAAGCGTTATGTGCCAGAAATTTTGGGCCTGTTTTAGCGCGTGTCAGTCAGGGTTTGGGGATTTAGAAAAGCTTCTTATATTCCCCCAAACGTGCTGTTTTTGTCTGTATTATTGAAACAATGCTAGCACTGAGTTTAGTGATAGCTGGCGATGTTCCTACTAACGATAGTGCTTCTTTGTTTTGGGCCTGGGATAATTGTATTTTGTGGTGATAGGGTTTAGGTCTTTATATTGAAACATTTAAAGCTCTAATGAAATACTAGAAATGTTTTTGAGAAATAAATTCTCTGGTTCCAACTTTCTAGATGTGAATTTTTACCATTTTATTGATTAATCAAGAAAATAACCAAGAAAAGAATTATTTTGAATCTATATTTTTGTGGTACCCCTTATAATAAAGGGTTTGCAAGTTTAACCTCTTGCTATAATTGGTCAATAATTTACAAACTATTTAAGCTATTAAAAAGAACTGTTGACAGGCTGTAAAAAATACTTTGGCTCAGGCTTATCCTTTCCTTTAAGTGTAAATTCCTATTTCTAATAAGCCATCTAGTCCTCTACTATGTTAAGTAAGTCAATAAGGCACTTTCCAGAATTGGTCAAAACATCCTTTTTGGAGATGACCTCATGATGAACTTAAGAGATAATAAGACAAAGTGTCATGCAGGAGAAGAATATCATTTTCAGAACCTGGCAACCCAAGAGTTGCACGTATTAATGGGTTGAAACTGATCTATGAAGGTATTATTTAATTATAATTAAAGTTATTACCATTCTTGGTCCTTTCTACCAGTGGCTTTAGGATTCAATCTCCAATCTGAGGTTTTCAATTTTGAAATCACTTATTTTTAGAATTGGGAATTAAGCGATGGGTAAAACTGTGCCAGTGATAAGGAACAGACAATCTTTTTGACATGTGCATGCCCTCACATTTTTATAAATCTACTTAGTATGAAGGACTTTAGTGAATATGTCATGCCAATCTGTTCTGTTCTGCAAACCATCAGCTCTCTGTGGCAGTGAATAGGTCTTTATTTATGCTCCAAAGACATACAGTCCCTGACAAAAGTCTTGTCGCTTGTGTACAAATTGATCTGAAGTGCCACTGAAATATATTTCTAATCAAGATTTATTTACTAGAAATGGCTCATTTTAATCCAAACAGCTTTTGTATAATGTTTCAGGCAAAATGAAACTGTCAAAAAGTATTATATATTCACAGCTTGGTAAAGCCCATTGAGTCAATTTTTGCAAAGACATAAGTCTTGTCGCCTTGTCTATGAGCTTCACCTGTGACTAATAATGGATCATTAGGTCCAGGTGTGTATAAAAACAACCCCAGTGCCCTAGACCTTCACATCAACTGCAACTAACATCTGCAAACATGCCTAAGATTCACCCTGAGACTAAAGTTTTGATTATCAAGAGACTGAAGACCAGATCCTGCTGATGTGGCAGAACCCTTCAATGTGTCTCAGCATCAAGTACAGAGGATTAAAAAAACATTTGAAGACACTGGAGACGTTTTTGACAAGCCCAGGTCAGGCAGACCCCACGAGACAACTGCTCGAGAGGACCGTTTGTTGGCTCGAAAATCCAAGGCCAGCCCATTTTCTACTGCAGCAGAGCTCCACCAGACCTGGTCACCTGAAGTCCTTGTGTCAACCTGAACAGTTTGTCGGATTCTGTCTTGAAATGGCCTCCATGGTCGAATCAGTGCCCTGAAGCCAGCCCTAACCAAAGACAATTGAAAAACTGTTTGGCATTTGCCAAGGCCCACAGCCTGC
>NC_045742.1:11193113-11193197 GCF_008692095.1 Etheostoma spectabile
GGACGCTGGAGAAGTGGAAGAAAATGGATTATTCAGATTAGTCTTCTGTTGAATTACACCACAGTTGCCGCAAATATTGCAGGA
>NC_045742.1:11193207-11193911 GCF_008692095.1 Etheostoma spectabile
AGCCCGCATGGATCCAAGATTCACCCAGAAAACTGAAGTTTGGTGGCGGAAAATTCATGGTCTGGGGTAACATCCAGTATGGGGGTGTGTGAGAGATCTGCAGGGTGGCAGGCACTCATAGTCTCAATACCAAGAATCTTAGCTACCGCTATATTCCCAACCATAAAAGAGGCCAAATTCTGCAGCAGGAGGGTGCTCCATCGCATACTTCCATCTCCACTTCAAAGTTCCTCAAGGCGAAGAAGATCAAGATGCTCCGGATTGGCCGGCCCAGTCACCAGACATGAACATCATTGAGCACATGTGGGGTAGATGAAAAGGAAGCATGGAAACCAACCAAATATTGATGAACTCTGAGAGGCATGCAAGACTGCTTTCCTAGCTATTCCTGATGACTTCATCAATACATTGTATGAATCCTTGCCAAACCGCATGGATGCAGTCCTTCAAGCTCATGGAAGTCATACAAGATATTAAATTTGGATCTCACCACGCACCGCTATTTAATTTGCTGACATATTTTAGTATTTGCAGTAAATTTGTTCAATTTCTGTTCAGGCGACAAAACTTTTGTTTTGCCAAAATTTGACCTTTCTGTCTTGTTTAAAAGATAAATCTTGTTTCAGTAAAACTAATTTATTTCAGTGCATTGATTACCATTTGGGAGGGTTTTAGCTTTTCATATGAGCTATTTCTTACACCAA
>NC_045742.1:11193921-11206768 GCF_008692095.1 Etheostoma spectabile
TTAAAAGTCAGGTTAATAGCAGGTGTTTCTACAAAATAGATAAGCTACAAGACTTTTGTCAGGGACTATATATGGCATCAACCCTGCTAAAACTTATGCCACAGAACCCCCTTATCTCAGTTCTGTAGGCTGTGATTCAAAAAGATAATATGGAACACTGGATACCTTTTCCTCTCTCTGTTATATTGATGAAGTAGAAACAAAGGCATGCTTGAAATCACACTCACACACACTTTCTCATTACCTGGGGAACCATACAATACAGAGGACTTGATTAGGATTGCAGACAAAAGACAGTAGTCTCTAGCTGCCTCTCTAAATTCATTGTCATTAGCAGTGGAACACCAAGTCCTTTTCAAACTCATTAGTTGATAAAACAACCCTCTGATTTCCCATTTTAAAAAACCCATTTGTCCTCCCTCGCTGGCGATGCTCCCCCTCCACCGCGGCACGGCATTTCCACATCTTCTAAGCCACTCCTGAGACCAGGCAGCTCTTTTGCAATTTTCTCAACAAGGTTTGTCCAGATTCCTACCAGATTTGATAATACAAGTGTATGGTTTCAATGCTAACAATTGCCATCATAAAAGAGTTTTACGAAGACCCAGAACCACTGATGTGAAGTGATTACTTATTTTGCATCTGCAGTATTTAAAATTTGATTTAGTGTCGAGTTTGACTTTCCCCTTCGGTTCAAGGTTTTTGCCTTCCCTCGTGGGATTTGGAGCTGATGGGGTCTATTTAAGGACTGAAATAGAAAATTTGTGATGCAGTTTTTCTGTGACTGAATTCAACAACAGCCGCATCCTATTTTTTTAAGTAATCACCCAAATGATCAGCTTAAATAGGAATAAATCAATTCTGGTTTCCTGGCAGAATAACAATTTATTTAAATTTAGACAAAAATGAAATACATATTTGTGCTTTGTGCAGTTTAATGAACAGCTTCTTTAATGTACACTTTATACACTGTTTTATATATATATATGTATACAATTTAATTGAATTATCACCATTTATTGAATAAATATCAAAGACCCATTCCCCACCAGCACCCATTGGTACCCATTAGATAATCTAAAGGTGTAAAAAAAACTTAAATCTTTTGAATTTTCAAAAACATTCATTCAAAGATGCGTAGTGTCAAAATTCAAGTTGGTATGTCTCATCCAGGCAGGATCAACATTGCATTCTCTGAATTCCTAATCATTTCAAACAAAGGTCATAAACCCAAGTATCAGCATTGTTTTGTCTCTGTTGTAATCCAGACGAATCAAATCAAGACCGAAAAGAGTTAGCAAATTACAAAGAACATAGCCTGAATCCACACAGCTTAACATTGTCTTTTGGCTTAATCACTCTTTGTCTGAAATCCTTAAGACGCACCTGAGCACACAGTTTTTTAGCAATGGTTTTAAGAAGCAGATAAGCCTCTTGACACATTTCCTCATTGTAATGTAGATCTGACAGGCAGTTTCGGTTCTGAGAAAAAACAAATGTAAAATGTAGCAACTTGGGTCGGCAAAGAACGTTCTACAAATTTTGATGGATGTCCTCGTGTCGCAACACTTTGTAGGTGATCCAGTAGAAGATGTTGAATATGAGGAAGCTCAAGGGAAATACTGCTCTAGATATGGTGTCAATGCGCTTTGCTCGATCCACAAAACGCTTGTGGAGTACCCCTCCGTCGTAAAAGGTAACTGGAGGAGGAGGAGGAGGCGGCGGAGGAGGCGGGGTGGTGAACACGGTGGCTCCCTCCACAGCGGTACCATCCTTGGTCTGCAGGCAGTGACCCAGTCCATAACCTCGGAAGTAAAAGCCACGGCTCTCCCTCACCAGTTCCTCTTCCTGTGGAGTCAAGCATAGGGAAAACAGATTGGCCTCTTGCTGTCAACAAGAATTAGCTAACATTCTTTACATTTCCTTTCAGTGGCTTATTCCCAAATGCGTGTGGGGTGTCGCAGCACAAAAGGGTAGCGGAGTGCAAAAGAGTGAGAGCAGAAAAAACATCACAATTCTGGGATAAAGCTTTTTAAATGCAGTAAAGAATTTGTCAGTGGTTGTGTGAAAGCTAAGTACAAGGGATTACTTGACATGAAAATATCACATTTATTTGTATATAAAAACAAACTCATTCCAAAAAAAAAAACTATCTTAAAAGTTTGATTTTTTTATAAATTAAGCAACGACATGTAATTGCCGCCATCTTTGTCGCAATTTTTGAAACTTGGGTTAAAAATCTTTTGTCTCAAATACCTTCAGTATACCGAAAGTGTTATTGACCTTCTGGGGGTTTTGTAATGGTAATACATTGGAAGCACAAATTGACTAAAACAGGCACTAGTCACAGATAAGTTCAGTCAATTAAGCTTTTTGAAGTTTCTATGTCACACAGAAGGGAATCAGAGGGCATCATCATTAGAAGGAAAAAAAGAAATTATAATTTTAAAAGTTAATCAAAAAATTAACCTCCATCTCTCCTTTAGTTGCAGAATGATAGACCTTTCAAAATGCCTATTAATAAAAAGTCATGATCTCAACCTGCCCCCCAAAAAAATTGCACTTGGCATTATGCTTTGATGAATGGTGGGGCACTTTTTTTGTACAGTGAATGAGACCCTGTTCCCACCCTCTGAAGAGAATATTAATAGATATGCCGCTTAAATCTGACAGCCCTCTGACACTTTGAGAGATTCACTTTAGCAGGGGAAAGTGAAGATGTGGGATCTAAATTGGATGATTAGTAGTCAGCGTGAAGTGCCCTGAACAGCTCTGATCTCTGCGTCCCCCTTTTCTCTTACTGACCCCAGCAGCTCTCTGGTACTCTGCCGAACTCCGCATCTCAGTGCTGGACAGACTTGGCTGTGAGGTCCAATGCTACTAATGTATTTCACACCTGTCTCCACCTGTCTGGTATTGCACTTCATATTCATTTAGTCTTTTTTTAAAACTTCCTCTGATCTCTGCTAACTGCCCTTTGCTTACACCTTCACTGTTAAGCTAAAGACTTTGCCACAGACCTCATTTACTATAAACCTTCTCCTCCTTACAATTGCCTGGTTGTGAGTAATTTTATGGTTACTGACTATCTGTGGCCCCAATGACAAATTGCACCATACAACAGGAAGATATGGAGTTGTAGCTCTTCTAGCATAGCCTAATTATCCATTTCTACTCTGTCCTAAACGATACAGTACATCATGTGCTAAAAATAGACTATAAAATGGTGCTAAAGTCTAATGGTGCATTTCTCTAAAGATAATAAGTGCTCATCGTCTTTCAGCTTTCAGCAGCACCAACATGATTTGTTGGCATAAGATCAGTTGAGACTGATTATTCTCCATGGAGCACAATGTGATAAAGTTACTGTGGATGTGGTTGTTCAGTGACAGTCTGAGTTTTTCTTTTCTGGATTCTACAGCAAAATAATGCTAAAATAATTTGCTTTCTTGCCGAGCATTGGGTCATGTAGGAGATTGATGTCTGTTTGACTCTGTCCAAAGGTAAGAAATACTAATGTTACCCTTTCGGATTTTGTACAGATCAGACTTTTGGATCTTTATGCCAGGATCAGACTACACAATTTTTTTTGCTTTGACTACAGTCCCTATGTCAGACTGGACGGACATAGTGCTATAAAGTCTTGCTGTGTTTGGACGGAAGATTAGCAAGTATGACAACAACCAGCCCCCAGACAGATTATCGCATGCTGTTGTCAAGATCACGCACAAGTTCATGGGTTGCTGCTTGGGAGGAGGAGCAGCATCTCTCAAACTCGTTGACTCATTGTCGTTCTGAAATAAATACAGATTCAGCAACTGCATAGCACATTTTTCACAAAATGTTTTCAGAAACAAATTTTGAAATCCAAGATCATCACATGTGACATTCGTCCAATCAGGTGCAGCCGTGGTTGTAAGAGGGTGTAGACTGTTTTTTTTTTGCTTGTCAGTGAAGAGAAACTGCTAGTGGCTAGCCCACTTGTGTGCAATGCTGGGAAGCGGGGCAATTCCTGCCGTGAAAAAACCCTACATGGGCACTGTGTGCATCTTTCCTCTCTCTTCTTGCTCCACCGGACAGCAGCTAAAGCACGTTTCAGAAAACAGATTTAGTGAAAACTCTTAGTTTGTTAACCCTGAGGTGAGGGAAACTCTAGGTTTTCTGTTTCAGAAAGAGAGGTTATTTAAACCTAAGAGAGAGGGGTACCTCCAGCCCGTTTAAGAAAAAGAGGTAACTTAACCTCAGAGTCAGTTACTATGGTAACTGAGTTGGTGAACCTTACCTGGTTGGGAGCAGGTTTTCATCAATAAACATCATAAGTTTCTCTCAGTCTGACACAACGCTCTTTAATTTCCTCATTCATTAATTCAGTCAGTTTCAGGCACATTTTAGCGGAGTATGTTCATCTATATGAATAAAAACCTGGTTGTTTTATTAACTGTGTTAGGCAGATTATAAAATGTTTTTATTCTCGAACATGGCTTTTGCTTTTTGATGAAAAAGCTGTATTACTTTGCAGGGAGTTAAACATATGTTGTGAGATGATATTGAGAACCTGACTAGATGCATTTTCATTTCCAGATAACTACGTATTTGAACGGTATCATTTTTCTTCCCAGTCAATCAGTTCTGTAGCTTACATAACCTTATCCATCCTCTAATCACCAACGTTACACATCATGGACATGCTAAATTATTCTTTTAATGACATGGTGCTGCAACCTCAGAATGGGATTAGTAGTTTACGTTTTTGCCCGGAGGATTGAACCTAAATAAAATGTATAGGTGAAGCCTACTACCATTCCACTTTTTACCAGAAATATTGTACTTTAATTAATTAATCCACTGTATTATAGCTTACACAGTGACTTGAGGAGCAATCTTCTACCACACCAATTCTCGCTCTTTTGCAGCAGCAGCCGTGTTGCTTTTAACAAAATATGTTCAAAGTCACTGTATTTGCGCATGAGTATTTCCAGTTTCAGAGGGGTAAAGTATGCCAACTGATTTGTTGGTGGTTTTTGCCATGGTAAATTGTAGTATCATGCCTCCATTCATGCTTCCTTTTTATAGTGGTGGTGCACCAATTAACTCTGAGTCAACCTAGTCTGAGTTGGTTGAACCAACTCAAATCGACTGTTCTGAAACCCAAAACTCAGTTTTCCATCTCAGGGTAAATCAACCCTTGATAAACCTTCTTCCTGAAACGGGCCCCATTAGCGTTTCTCCTTCTTTTCGCCATGTTTACGTATGTGCAACTGAGAGCACTCTTTCTTCCTATTGTCAACATCAAGGAACGCGTTGTAGAACATGTCACAGTAGGCAGAAAAAGACAAATTCTGACGTGCTAGACTTTGAGTCATGGTCGTAAAACATTCCAGACGTTAGATCGCTGATCTTTCATTACTGTATGTCACACTACAAGAGGTAAAGACACATTTGTCAGTCCCGACCTTCATAATCAGGCCCGATTCTGATCATTTTCTGCAAAGTGTCTGTCAGGTCAAAATTTGGCTGCAGTTGTGATTCTGGCATTAGAGGTGCTAGTAGGCAGATTGTGTTACCTGACAGAGACGGGCTAGCTGTTCCCACGGTTTCTAATCTTTAAACTAAGCTAAGCTAAGCTAAGCTAACCGACTGCTGGCTGTATATATTTAATGCATGTATGTACTTGTATGTACGATACATGAGAGTGGTATCAATCTTTTCATCTATCTGTTAAGAAAGTGAATAAACCTGTTTCCCAAAATATTGAACTTTTTTTAAACTAGTCAGAATATTAAGAAAATAAACTATTCTAGCCTTTTTCTTAATACTATGCTGCTATTACTTTGTTTTTATTTTATTTTAACTAGAAAAAATAATTTTTATCATACCAAACACACACAAAACCACTCTCTGAATAAAGGAAATTAAAGTTTGACAAGGAGAGAACAAGAGAAAATGAATGTTAAATTGAAATTAGCCTTAAAACAGGTTATACATTGGGGAAAAATGAAGTAAAGAGCAAGAATTCCAAGGTTGTAACGTTAGTGTAAAAGGGCAGAAGGTAGAAAAGGGTAGCAAGGGGCTTTATGACAAGGTGAAATCAGCACAAAGTGGGTTTGGATGGTGGGAGAGATGCCAGGATATACTCAGGTTTGAGTAAAAGTTGCAAGACAATCAATTTGTAAGACTGAAGGCATCGACAAAAATTAGGATTGAAGGTCAGGGTTGACACAGGGTTCCATTTTTTCATTTTTTTATTTTTTACCCTGGCACAGGCGCTGCAGTGCTGATTCAGGTTCCTGTAGGTTGAGTTGTTACCAGGGATGTCATTCTCTTTCCGCAACGACTCGACACTCCCAGGATGACTGGCAAACCCCTCCATTGGAAAGGAAGGTGGACAAACTGAGTTATTGCTCTTTTTTCATCTTTTAGTTGTAAAACAAGAGTTTGGTCATCTCTAGGAGAAATGTGCCATGCCAAAAATAATGAAATTTAAAGATGCAAACTTCAAATCCGAGACAACAAACTCAAGCAGACGCTCTCAGCATTTAATGAAATAGGCACTGTGTGTGCAATAATACAGGACATTATCTGCAGTTGTTAGTTTAGGACACTGGCTTTGAAGATGAATAAATAATCTTCAATGAGCCGGTTAAAGTTATTTCTGTAAATACTATAAATGGAAGCTCCATTTTTTTATTTCTGTAAATTTGAAGGCTGTGTGGATATTGTGCTTTAGGTGTTTGGCTTTGAGAACACCAGAGATGTCAAACACAAAGCTGAAGGTGCATTGATTAAACCTCGTCTGTCTGGGATTTGTACACTCGCTAGAACAACACATCAGGTAATGCGTCAATACCTTTCAAATGGATAGTTTTTGACCTCAAACTTCTCAGTGGGAGTAATTGTGCAACTGATGTGGACAAGGGAAGTCTTTTTCTCTACAGACTATCCTTTTCACTCTCCTATCGATGCAGAAGGGCAAACTGCCCGGTAAATCTGCTGGACTCTCCTGCCTTTTCAGGGAACTTTGCCATGTTTCTGGGAAGCTACCCAGCCAGTAAGCTGTTTAATGGGATTTTCAAGATTTCTGTCTGTTTCTCTTGAGACAAACCTTTCTGTACCACACACGGTCTCTCACCTTTCTGTAAACACTTTTATTTGTCAATTTACAAGCTGTTTGCCTTGATAATCGTCTTTCAAGATATGTATCTGATTTAGGATGAAAAATTATGCAAAAAGTAAAAAAGGGATGTTTGAAGTGATACAGAAACGTTACAAGGTCCAACCTAGTAAGACTGCTTTTACGTTAAAGTGATCTTTTTCATATCTTTATTGCTAGCATGCCATATTAACTCATCTAACCGAACATGTTATGGATAACTTAAATGTTATATGAAAGCAGTGAAAAATGCTGTCAGTGTCTTTATTCTGACCACAACCGGTCAGAATAAAGAATTGTATTAGTGTTACTGCGTGAATACAGGGTATCCCACTGCCACTGGGTTGGTATGGTAGGCTGTTGCTGTGTCAAATGTAGTGATGGAGAGAAAGGCTCACAAAGGCTCTTCACAGGTCAGTGCTCACCATGGAAATGAGCTGAAGTAAAATGAGTGGATCTGCCTCATGTAATATGACAGCCAGCTGTAGCGTGTTGTTGTCAGTTCCTGAATATACAGCATCCCAGAATAACAAGAGGCACAAATCAATGTTATAGAGGCTGACGTGTGTGTGTGTGTGTGTGTGTGTGTGTGTGTGTGTGTGTGTGTGTGTGTGGTGTGTGTGTGTGTGGTGTGTGTGTGTGTGTGTGTGTGTGTGTGTGTGTGTGTGTGTGTGTGTGTGTGTGTGTGTGTGTGCTGTGTGTGTGTGTCTGTGTGTCGCTGTCCATGGTCTTACTTTTTTTAGACTTGGCCACAATATTGTGTGCGCGCGTGTTACACTTACGATTCTTTGCTGCCGTTGCTTTTTCCTCAGCCTGATGAACTCCTTGTGCTGCCTTGAGACAAAGTTAACTGCTGCATACTCCAGCAGGGCAGCAAACACAAACAAAAGGCACACCGCCATCCAAATGTCAATGGCCTTCACATAGGACACCTGAGAAACAGACAGGGTCACAGAGTCATCAACAGCCAATCAATGCGGCTAAAAAAATAATCTGAAGGTGCTTCATAATCTACACATTTCTCAACTCTGGCACGTATGGACACAATCTTTGGGATGGTCTAGAATTGTAATGAGGCAGTGGGATGTGGGCAGTTGACAAATAGCCATGAGACAGGTCACAGCTGCCATGACTTGGCTCAAAGGTATGACAAAAGGTGGAGAATACATGTTTGCTCAAATAAAAATTCATTGAAATAAGCAAAGATAAACATGCAATCAGTTAATCAGTTATGTGTATAGTGTATGGATGTGTGTAGTGTATGGATGTGTGTGATTTCTCAAGGCTAGAATGCAAAAAAGTAACTAAACTCAAAATCCAAAACAAAAAAAAACAAGACATTTATAGACAATCAGTGATCCAGGTGTCACTCATCAGTCGTCCTTAGCCAATCCCCAGATCCCAGCCACCAAAGGGACTGAATAACCCTACTAGCTGTCACCACAACTCAAGACTTGAGCGGACCCCGTGTGTGTGTGTGTGTGTGTGTGTGTGTGTGTGTGTGTGTGTGTGTGTGTGTGTGTGTGTGTGTGTGTGTGTGTGTGTGTGTGTGTGTGTGTGTGGTGTGTGTGTGTGTGGTGTGTGTGTGTGTGTGTGTGTGTGTGTGTGTGTGTGTGTGTGTGTGTGTGTGTGTGTGTGTGTGTGTGTGTGTGTGTGTGTGTGTGTGTGTGTGTGTGTGTGTGTGTGTGTGTGTGTGTGTGTGTGGTCACTCTGGAAACACTTCAGACATCTTTTCCACTGCATTTAGGTCTCATGATCCAGCTGTGACACATTTAGTCTTTTTTTTTTTTAAACTGTTAAGATGCCAATTATTACCTACTAATTATTTATTTTTTTGCCTAACTTTTTTTTTCCTTTTACAAAAACAATCTTTCTCTTGTATATTTCAGCTGTTACTTCATTTTTGGTAACCATTAGTGTTCAGGAAAAGAGGAAATAGCCACTGGAAAAGAAAAAAAATGTGTCTGTTTTTTCTTGTCAAATAATGGAAACTTTGACCTTTTTCAGGCTTCTAAAAGCTATTTTAATGAAACAATCTAAGAAGGAATGACTCACATCCACACTACGGCCAGCAGCTTTGTGGAGACATGTCGCAAGCCATAAAGTTTGGGAACATTGGTTAAATCTGTGCGGGGAAAAGTGTACGAGTTAACTGGTAATGTAGCACCAGGCTGAAGTGATGCTGCTATGGTTACCAGCAATCTAATATACCATGTGCACTGATTTAGAACTTTGGTTAAACTGTTGGCCGGTCATCTATTGTGAAGTTATTAAAAAACAATTGTAGCCAACCAGAAAAAAATGATTTACCATCATGATTGTATAATATACTATCTCTTGCTTCCTGCTTCCTAACATTCTCCCCGGGGATCTGTGTGCCCTGCATGTCTTTCACATGCCAGTGTCCTCACCCCACCTGGCCCTTGTTTGTCTGCTCCCTCATTAATCTCAAGCTTTGTCCTTGATCAGGAATTGCCTCATACACAGTCAGCATTTCATGACTAAATACGTTGTAATAGGTCGTCCTTTTCCAAAGCTCCCTCCAAAAGCCTCTTTTAACCCTTGTGTTGTCTTACATTTTTTCCCCTTATCTCAATGTTTTTTGTTGCTTTTCATAAAGTTTTGTTATGAAGTTTTTTTTTATTTTTTTTATTGATTTTGTCGCTTTTTCCAACATTTTTCACCCGTATTTCGACTTCCTTTAATTCGGATATTAAAAAAAACCTTTGAAAATGGGTCAAATTTGACCCGAGGACAACATGAGGGTTAACCATCTTTAGAAGACCGATTACTGAGGACTACAAATGCCATACTGGTTATGTTGACTGTCACTTGTTTCATGGAGCTTTTGGGTTGCCCTTGTCAGCTTGTCAGGCTACACCGGGTACAAAAGGTAATGTTGTTTTTAAATTATGTATCACTTTTGGGGTAATATGTCAAACAAAATGTCAGAATAAGTTTCAAACTCAGGCCATAATGGGTTTATTGGATTTAGTCACTGACCTTTTTGTTGAGGTGATTATGAAATGCCTATTTCCTCTCACACATACTGCTTATTGGAAGAATAACGGCATTTGATTACAATTATATTTTCTGTGACCAATATTTCAATTTCTCTAACAGAGAACATTTATTTTCATTGTGCTCCACTAAGTTTCATGAATACAGTACATAGCCCAACATCCGGGTTTAAAACCACAACCCCACTAAATTGATGGGGGGAAAAGCAGGGATTCAAAATGTTGTGGCCCTGACAGCAATTCATCCCCTGCATCTTTGACTTCTTGTTGATTAGTTTTCTCAATATATACTCCCCCGGCAACAAAGAATCCACCTTCCACTATGCAGAAGCCCTCATACAAATTGGTCACTACTCACCTTGGGCAGAGAGGCCCTTGAACCAGAGCTCTGTGTGGTCATTGTCAGTACAGTGGTGATGCCCAAACCCACTCTGGCTGGTGCAGCGTCCATGTTTATCCAGAAAGACACCCAAGAAAGGATGACTATGAGGAGGGAGGGGATGTACATCTGGATCAAGTAGTAGCCCATTTGACGTTCCAGGTGGAACTTCACTTCAATGCAGGTGAATTTACCTGCAGGCACATGCCATAGTACTTTCAACTGTCTGAAAGCATAGTTGTTGTTTTTTATTATACTGTTGAAATGGCAAAATAGAAGATGATAAAGATGTAGTAAAATTACATTTTGGTTAAGGTATTCTTTTAACCATACAGCAATTTATAGAGGTAAATTTTGAACAAGAACCAACAGTGTAGAGTGTTCAAGTCGTTGTTGTTTGAATCTCTAGAGCATACCTAACTCATTTTACATGCCTATGGAGAAGAAATAAGCTGAAGCATTCAATCACAATTTGGATTTTCAGCGTGGGGACCCTGGTTTCTCAAAACACCATGTATGGAATTCATTATGTACTGTACCTGTGTTGTAATGCTTAGTGCAGTAGCCCAAATCCTTTTCTTCTTTTAGCACAAACTGGGGGAGGGTGAGATCATCAGCCACCTGAACGGGGTTTTCAGACAACCACTCAAAGATCAAGTCATTCATGGTGTAACCAACTGTGAGAAGAGAGAATAAAGAGAAGATATTTAAAGTGAGGAATTTTTTTCATGCATCTTGCACATTATTTAAGACATTTTGTCATACCTTGGTAAGATGATGCATCTCATTATTCACCATGGCATACCTTTTTCAAAATGACATCAACTTCCAAAACAGGGGGATAATATGCTCTATAGTCTTATTTATAACCTTTAATATACAATCTCTCAGACATGTAAAATCTTTATAAACTACTTAAAATGTTACTGCTCAGACTGTAGTAACATGCTGGAGAGAAACACTGTGTATTTCTAAAATATTTCATACGATCAAGTGCACCAATGCTCTAGCTGTTAAAA
This sequence comes from Etheostoma spectabile, assembly GCF_008692095.1. Taxonomy (NCBI): domain Eukaryota; kingdom Metazoa; phylum Chordata; class Actinopteri; order Perciformes; family Percidae; genus Etheostoma; species Etheostoma spectabile. The sequence continues at coordinate 11,205,490 of NC_045742.1, forward strand.
AGTATTATCACTATTGCTGTGATTCTCATCCCCTTCTCCTTCTCTTCTTAACCTAATTTCTTTCCTACACCACAACTCTAACGGGGATCTTGTTACCATAGTATTATACCTGCGCATGAGTTGACCTCCAGAGATTTGGGTTAATGATGAGACCCAGAGAGAGAGGGAATGAAACTTGGAAGATTGTGGTAATATAACATCACTTTTAGCCCATCTGTTGAGCTACCAGCTACCCCCTGCCATCATGTTTGTCACAGCAAAGGTCACCCACCACAGCTCCAGTCATGTTGTTGTGGTTGCTTGAAGGTTACAGAATAAAGGGAGGACATGAGGAGCATATCTGACAGTGGGAGATGCTGTAGAGTATGCAATAATGCAAATGCACAAACTGTAACCTAATGGCATGGCATATATTTAAGCAAGTAAATACACAGTTTAGTAAATCACTCAGGGTAAGTTGATAAAGATTTTGCATCCACACACAGTTGCTCTTTTTGAATGCAAAGCACTCCTTCTCAGAGCTATCTGATTTCTTGCCCATCTCAATAATACTGATCTTTAGGGCCCAGGTAAAAGAGACATCGATTATTCAAGATGGTATCCTCTATTCTGCCCACACGCCTGGAAAACAACAACTAAAGCACACTTATCTTGTTCATGAGGATAATTCACTGTCATCCACACATCCTGCTGTGTTAAGCAAGGGGAATACCAATCCAATGCCTTCCCTAAGATAATTAAATGGTCTTTTCTCCCGCCAGCTACAGCTAAGAGGCGTTAAAACATAATTGACAATATTGTTGGTGTAATGAAAAATTGAATTTATGAGGCAGAATGTCTGAAATATCTCAGCATGGTAGACCAATAGCTTCTTTTTCATGTTATAAAGCTAATGAAAGTCTTACAGTATTTTTCAATTGCTAAACAACAGTTGGCACAACTGGAGTCACATGTGCAAAACTCTAGCTACAGTCTGCACTGCAGCAGTTAACGTGGACCAAACAGTTTTCAAAACTCTACACGCTTAGTCCATATTTAACCACAACCTGCACAACACTGTAGATTTATAGCACTTTGTTCAAATGCTAGCATACTGCTGTCAAAACTGTTAACAACACATCCAAAACAGAATAGATTTCAGTCTCCCCATCAAACACTGCTGGTTGTACTTTTAGCTGAAAGACTAAGCAGGGGTCTTGTATTATACTTGTTAGTGAACATATTTTATTTTTATTTTTTATTTAACCTTTATTTAACCAGGAAGTCCCTTGAGATTGAA
>NC_045742.1:11206778-11224249 GCF_008692095.1 Etheostoma spectabile
CTCTTTTTCGAGGGAGACCTGGCCAAGACGGCACACCAGATTACAATACAAACAAAAATAAATAAACAAAAATACAGCATAAACAAAATCATACATAAAGGAAAGGACAGGTCACACGTGGCAGTTACATTTTTGAATTACATGACATTTTAACATGGCCTTAAACTCATTTAATGGGTCTAGATCATTTAGATGGAGCAAGTTTTGCAAATTATTCCAAGACCATGGAGCAAAGTAAGAGAAGGCTTTCTTCCCCAGCTCAGTAAAAACCCTTGGAACCTGGTAAGAGCGCCACCTGGTGGAACGGAGATGAAAATGGCTGGAGTTCAGCTTGAGGAGATTGCATAAATATGCCGGCAGTTTACCCAACATGGCCTTGTATAGAAAAATATACAAATAAAGTTATAATACGGTATTTACAGCTCAGAAAGCTTTTTTTTTGGATACAATCACCAAATAAGAATTAAACAATTATACACTGTACTGTCTGATGTCTGAGGTTACATTCACAGCTATACCTTTTACAATAGTAATACTGCGTTCTTACGATTTTTCAGAAAGTAATAGAGGTGAAAGCAATGGAAACACCACGTGCATTAGTATTTAGAGACGATGCAGAGATCCAGTGTGATTCAGCACGATGTTGAAGAGAGGCAGGATTTGTCACTCTATTCTTTGTTATTGTTTTTTGCCAGTAATTCCATAAATTATAGAGACCAAATACTATATTGAAACAAACTGTTGATTTTCATTTCTTCTTGTTTACCTTACATAACAATTGGTATATTATGAAATACATATATTTTCTTAAAAGAAATTATTATAGTGTGAAGTCACTCAAATTGTTCTAACTGTAAAGATGAATAATTTCTGTATTGGTGTTTGAAACTAGTGTTTTTAATCTGTGTGTTCTGCGGGACAGTGTGTGTTTTCTCAGTGAGGATTGTTCAGTGTTTGGCTGCACTAAGTCGGTTTTAAGACGTGCGTTAAGAGTTGTGTTGCTTTGAATGAGTTTTGCAGGAGATGTGAACTGTTTAGCTCCGAAGACTGTTGGTAGTGCAGACTGTAGTTTGAGTTTTGCACATGTGGCTTCAGTTGTGCTCACTGTTGTTTAGCAATTGGAAAAAAAAAAACTATAATGCAGCCATGGTTGTGCTTTAGATTTTTAGTCTTGCTTTTCACTCATGGTGCAAATTACAAAGTGGATTTGAGGTTCCTGGACCCAAATGGCTCAAGGCAAAGCAAAGTGGTATAAGCTGTATATATGGGACTTTGATGTGTCAGAATAAGGCAGAAACGCATTGTTGATTCTATTTATGTATCTATTTTAGCCCGTAGCATGAAAGGCCAAAAAGAGGATTGCCCTTGGCTCTCTCAAACCACAAAGATTACCTCCTTTTCTTTCTTTTTTTCACCCGCTTCTCTATTGCTTCATGTTTTGCAGCTCCTGAATTGGCAGTAAAACCTATAATGTCCTCTTAACATCAAACCCTAGCCAAGGTGATCACACCCTTGGGTGGTGTACTAGCACTTGTCAACACAAGGCCAAGTATCCTCACTTATAATCAGAAATGATTAGGTCTCCTGTAATGGCAGTGTGATGTGATATAGTTACCCAAACACATACTGCTGCTTTAAGCACAAATCTGTTTGTCTGATTCCTCTCCCTTACACTTCTAAAAGGTCTTCTAAAAGGATTTTTGTTTTCATGCTGGCTGACTTATGTTCTGTGCAAAATACATTGGATTTTGTTTTTTTATTTGTCCCTGTCTTAATTTATAGAAAAAAATCATGCTGCCTCCTGTATAAAGAGAGAGTAACTACGCCTATACAAACCAATACTTCTTTCACTTGTTAAATCAGATAAAGACTCAAGTAGAGATACCAGCATTCAGCTTGACTTATTCATTTGTGAGAGATGCTTCTGAAAAGATGCAGTGCCTTGGTACGAGTGCTCCGAGTTTCTTCCCTTTTGCTACACTTAAATTCTTTTGTCCCTTTTGACAGGAAATTAGGTCATGTCTAGGGGGTGGGTCACATATAATAAAAGGGACACAAAATTAAAGTTTTATTATTTATATCCTTGAAATTGAAATTTGTTTCATAAGGGCAGATGATATCTCTGCTAAAGGCAAGGGTAGACTAAAAACGGAGAATATTATTCTTCGCCTACGTTTTATCAATGTAATGAAATTTTAAAAGGCTTGAAATACCTTTTGTACATTTCTTGAACACTCCAGTTTAAATAAATGTACAGTAAATGTGAACAAGAAAATATTTAACAACTGACTGTTTGCTAGCCCCACCACCCCTACTGTTCCCAACATTACAACTGTCAAGCTTTCTGTTACATGCAGTTTACAAAAATAATGGGGGCATGTTTTTTTTTTATTCTTAGTCATTTTTCAAAACAACAAGTCCTTTATGTCGGACAGGGATCAATAAAAGCAGGCTTCTCATTAAATGCCAGCAAGTTTTGATTTTGTCCAAACAGTCAGTTTTAGATATTTAACGTTTGCTTTGTAAATTGGGTGAAAACACTGTCTTTGGATGACTTAATGTTTACAGCTTACTCAAACTGACTTCAAAACAAGAACATTGTTAAAGGTTTCTTAAATATTAAATAGGCTATGTTTCACTTTTAATCTTAAGAGTAAAGTCTTTTTCTCTTTTTTTCTGCGATGACTAGCCAATATGTTTGTAGCATCCGATTGGCTTCCACAGTGGGTAAATAATACAGAATGGATATTCTTGTTGATTTAATGTAGTAAGGTGCTCCCCTTTGGTAGGTAGAAGCTTGACATGCTAATCTTTGTGCCTTATACGTCAAAGCAGACAAACTGTGTTTAATCCATTCCCAACACTTTTGCTCTTGTATTTTTGGTTTTGGGGAACTTAAGAAAGGAACCATTCTCCACATGGACACATAATATAACCCTAATAATGAAACGCATGTAGAGTCACTAAAATTTCTATCTCTTGGAATTTAGCAAGATTAGGCACTAGGTAAAAGGTAGAAATCAGGAAAAAAAGAGATACAAAGAGGTAAGTGAGACAAGAGGAAGACATAGAAAAGAAGAAGACTCACAGCTTTCAAGCTGCATTGTACAGGTCTGAATGTCCATTGGAAAATTCTTCAAGTCCATAGGGCAGGACAGGACAAGAGTCAGCCTGAGATAGAAAAACAGATTGGAAGAGAGAAGAGGAGCAATAGGGGATGTCAAAAGGCACAAAAGGGCTCGAGGAAAAGACACGTTAACATATTACAAGAGCGTAACAGTGAAATAAATCAAGTTTTGTTTTGCAAAGTATGAAACAGTAGTCAGGACTAGCCTATGTATTCAATTCAATCAAATTGGACAACTGAAATAAACAAAACAGTTTTTTTCTTTTTTTTAAAAAAGTAGATTGGAAAACCTATTTAATTACTCCACCACTTGATTAGTCGTTGCACCACAGTAATGGAAAAGTAATTGGTGTAGGCATCCCTACTTTTATTTGTTGTGGTGTTGATGCATTAAGCCTTCAAAAATCCTCAGAAGAGAGCGAGAAGGGGAGAGCTACTTGAGAGTCTGCCGGGAGGAAAACTGTATAATTACCTGCTGTAATGCATCACCCAGAGGCGAGACGAGAGCCGCCAGCAGTAGACTATACACACAGGCACCCATTTTCTTCTATGTTATGATAACGCAATATATTTTTCACCAGCTGAAAAAGAAGCTACACATATCAAAGTGATTGATCCCTGACTTTAGATAAATTGTTGTAATTGGTGCACACAAAAGTGTTTGATCCATGTGCAAAGACTTGCTCAAGTAAATGTTTGCACATCTTTAGTTCACATACTGGTTTGATTAAATATCCAAGAAAAATCAGTTTAAAGTTGTAAAATTGAAACTCCTTTGACAAGTAAGCAGGGACTTAAAATATGTTCTCTCCTTTCTATGCAATAGTTTAAATAAGCCATTTACAAATTATCCATCCGGTGTAGTGTTGTAACCAAACAGACTTTAAAGTAGAACATATTCCACTGATGTGTCCGTGCATTTTGTCTACGCCTGCACCCACCACCAAAATAATAAGTATTATGTTGACTTCACCTGCGGTGCGTCTATGTAGGCAGAAAGGTGCAGTAGGGGTTGTGTGATTGACAATTCAATTCAATCTGCTGCAGGTGTGGTCAAGAGGTCATGTTTGAGTGGGATTTGTTTGCAGTCTGCTTCCTTAGATCAGACCTGAGTTGGACTAGTTTTAAATGGCAGAAATGTTACCAAATAGACCTCCTTTTAAAATCACGCAAACCACCTTTATGTGTATCATTCATCACTTCTTTCATGTTGATCATATTCTGTAAATAAAGGGCAGACATATTGAACGACATAGCAAAATTACAATATGTATGTCATTATGGCAATGATACCACCCATGCAGTCTGTGCTGAGATACAAATTTATATCCATTTTCAGCATCTTTTAAAAAAAGGCTGCTCATTTTCAAAGTACAATTTTAAAGATTTTTTTATTAAAATTTTCAAAAATAAACCAACTTATTTACCTGCAGCCTCTAAAAGTAAGATAACAACAATCAGGTATTATATTGAAACAGTTAAATGAAGCCTCATCTCGGATCTTAGGATCTTCAACTGGCCACAGCGGTACTCAACGGCTCAATCTTCAAGGTTTGGGATTAATATCTGTAGTTACCTTATGCTGTATAGAACGCTGCCATCTTGGAAAATCCGTAGCAGCTTGTTATCAGTGGTGACCTCGTGGAAATTGGCTCCTTTCTCGTTTGCAAAGAATAAATCAGGTTTCCAGATAGAGTCCAACATAGATGGATCCAGATCAAGGGAGTCGTCTGGGTATTCGCTGTACGCCAGGCGAGGGTCGTTCCAATTTTGCCGTAGAAATACATTGAGCCTGTAATCCTGTGGAAGAACTCAGGGTAGTTAATGGAAAATAAACCAGCAGTGAAGGTTGCGGTACTGATTGAAATCTTAGAAGTGGACCATTCTGCTGTAGCGATTTGAGAAGTTTCTGGAGACCATTCTAACTGATAATACATTTAAGATGGCCAAAGCTGTTTTGCTCTATAGAAGATGAAACCATGATAAAACTTTGAACAGTTTTGGATGGAATATAACTTTAAAGTCTTAATCTACAAAATGTGTATTTTACTTTCATATTCAACGTTATAATCCACGTGACAAAGAATAGGACCATGATGTAAGCTACATGTGTCCATTGTGCTTCACTTCCTTATTGACAAGGACATGACTTTGTTCTGATGTTGGGTGCGCTGTTCAGAATGGAGGATTTAAAGCCACTAAAATGTTGATTGTAAGTACAAAAAAAAAAAAAAAAAAAAAAAAAAAAAAAACGTTTTAATGTGCTTTAAAAATGCTTCTGTAAATATAAGTACTACAGTATTTAACTTTTACACCTCCAAATTATAATGACCAGTGCACACAATAATGTTGTTACAGGTGAGCCATCATTTTAATGTAACCATAGTGGCTCCAAATAAGAAAGACATCCCTCTTGTTGAAATACCCTGCCTCACAATATTCATCAGATTTTGCAGAAGTAACTGATTGAATACTGACTGTTCAATCGTTGCAGCCATGTGCTGCTGGTGAGCTGGGTTAGCAATGCAAGCCATGCCAAACAAAAGTACTGAACATAATCACTCCGGCCCGCAGCCAGCATACATGAGTAATTCAATAGAATTCTAATTTGTGCAATTAATTCAAAATTTATCTTTGGGCATTGCACATTGTTCCTTTTCTTGCTTGTTCACTTCATTTATCAGAATGAAACGCAAGCTTCACCAGCGAACACAATGACATCATTAGCGTTGTTGTTCTCTGAGCTGTTCTGACTGGAGGTCTGACCCTCCAGGCCCCCCTTAGACACCTTAAACAGTTCACTGCTGTATTGTGCTGACCCAGCAGCTATAAAACCATAAATTCAGACTTGAGGACAGCCATTTCTCCCCAAACCCCTCATCCACTCTTCTATATCCCTTTTCATCCATTTTCTCAATTTTTCATTTTAATTGCAGAGTGGACAGTTCATTATCAGCATATCAGTGACCCATTAGTCTCTGAAGGTTTCACTGTTAAGCTCCAGGAAACAAAAATGAGGGACCGGCTTCAGCACTGAGTGGATTAGCAAAGAAGTTGGTACGACAGAAAGAGGATGTAGTGTTTTTAAGACTACTACAACTAAGCCAATGCAGACCATAATCCATAATTATGTTTAGAAACAAATAACTACAGTTATATTTTGAATACTGTTTTTCAGTATACATATCTGTCTCTCGAACATATGTGAAGCATTTCAAATCTCCAATGTCTTCTTACCATTGTAGTTTCTGTGATGGACCCAAAACTGTTGATGAAAATATTACAGGTGACATTCACAGCTGGACCTGAGGAAAGAAAAAAAAAAACAGACTGCATTTACACATCTTTCCCCTCAGATGGAATCAATGAGATAACACCACATGAAGAAACCTATTATATACTGTGGCTATTTTCAAGGCAGTTTCTTCCTTAAGTTTCATCCAATGCAGTCATTGTGGCTGAAAATGTTACTGCAACACAGTCATGCAAGCTCTAGTTCTGCTGTTGAAGAGCCTGCTCTTTAAAGATACTACAAGAAAGTATTTTTCACAAGACTTTCTTTATGTGTAATTGGGTTAAAATAAAGCTCATTTACTGAAATCAACCTCAAAAAATGTTTTAAGAATAAATTACGTAGATAACGTTGGGATTGTTAAAACTAAGAGCAAGGAAGGTCACAGAGATGCGTATGCCTGGTCTGCCCACATTTTGGTGTTTGAGAATATCATCAATGTGCAATGCGGACTTTTGGAATTACGTTTATACGCTACTGTTTTGCATCAGCAAATCAGTGAATTATGTTATATATTCACTTAACGTATATATTTATTAACTGACGTATATAGCATCATAACGTATTTGCTAAATTTTTGCTCACAACATATTTAGTTTGTTTATCCCCCTGCAATATCCCGAATTAACACCTACTGCATGGCCCACTTATGACAAAAGATGTACTGTATATACTTTTTAACATTCGGAGGGAGAGATGTATGGCAAAAATGCTGCATTAGGTAAAAGGGCCGGTGCATGCCAGTGTTCTGCAAACAACAGGAAGTTAGTTTTTTTGGTTTGGCTCATTTATTTTGCCTACTTATCAACACTGTCAGCAGTTGGAGCAGCAGCAGCTGTGACACACAGCTCATGGATGCAATGACGGTACTTTAAACCCCTTGGCGCCTGATTGCTTTGAATTTGCATCAAAAAACATGTCTCTGTCTCTAAGTCATAACTCAGTCAAATCTAAACACAGACATGATACACATAATTACAGATTCAGTACACTTCCGAGGATATCATTACCAAACGCATAAACATCCATAAATCCACTTAGAAATTATACAAAAAAGATGCTCCTCATAACTCTTGGTCATGTTTTTAAAGTCCAGCTAAGCAGCTAATAAGCTATATAGCTTGCAAACTGACTTGGCAATGTGAAACTAAGGAGAGCCATCATGAAACTAAAACATACAAAATAAAAAAAAAAGTCCCTTTTTGGTTTTTGAACAGTGTCAAACTAAAAATCCCTGCCTAGAGTTAACACACAAAGGAATCGCTATGTGTGGGGTACGAAAATGTAGCACCTGTACTAGAAAAAAACATGTATCAAAACATATTTGTGGTGACATGGATGCAGGGTACTTGTGCGGCATGGTAAAAAATTATGTCTCTTAATTAAGTCAACATCACAATATACCCATTATAATTATAAGAAGACTAAACTACACCGCTGTGTGTGAAACAAAACACCTGAAAAACTGGACAAGCTGATGCAATATTTATACTGAGAAGCTAAAATTCTCTGGATCACATCATAGTTTCTGACAGAACAGCAGACAGCACATACGCATGAGAATGGTCAGCTGTTTAGCTTTCACAGCACAGATCCACTGATCTTTGTTTTGTTTTATTTTCTTGAGGAATACTGTGATGGTTTGCCTCTTTGGCATATATCGTACCTTTGAAGTTGGGTCGGATGCGGGCATCATATCCTGATGTTTTCCCCATGAGCTTGTCCAGGAAGTCAGAGGGCGACAGCGCTGGTCCAGCCCTGGCGGGGGGCTTTATTTCCTCCTTACAGGAGCTCAGTCTGACATTACCCAGGGAGGGAGAAAGGGGGGATCAAATACATAGAGAAATAAAAGAGAGATGATTTGATAAACAGCAGAGGAATGTATGTGGTATGAGAGGTAGCAGGGTTGAAATAATAATAATAATGATAATAATAATGATAATAATAATAATAATGATAATAATGATGATGATGATGATGACAATCCATCAGAATGAGAAGCTATCACCAAGTCAGTCATCAGCAAAAATACCCAACGGTGGATGGGAAAATGAGTGTGAACAATGATGATGAATGACTTGCATCAGCTGGCAACTAAAAGCATATCTATTTCACATCATGTCTGAGATTCATTGCAGTTGTTAGGCCGTAACTACAGAGAAGCAAAACAGAAGCGGAGGTAAACTTGTCCCTCTCTTGTGCTTCCCACAGTGCATGGCTTAGCAGGAGTAAGGCTTGACAGATTGATGGCTCAATTGTAATGCTATGAATGTCACACTGGGGAAAAGAAGGAGTTGATGCAAGCTCCAGTGAGGCTCAGGCAGCTACTGACAGGAATAACCAACAGGCCAGAGTAAAAGTAAAGAGAGAAAGAGAGAAAATATTAAACAAAAACCAAAGAAAGACAGACAGAAGGAAGTGTGTAAGGAAACAAGGAAAACGCTCTTTAAGATATGCAATGGATTTGATTTCTTACTGACTCCTGCTGTAGCACAGCTGATTGCACCCCACGCTTTTGATACAATTGTTAACAGTTCACAATCTGTCATGATTTGTAACTCCAAAGTACAGATTGCTGGTTTAATCCCCTTCGAAGGGACAGCTTTGCTGATGCCCTGTGTTCTCATGAGTATGTGTAGCTAGTCACTTATCACCCATCTTACGGTTTCTTAGCTGTATTTAGAGCAACATAAAAAGATATCGCCAGGGGCTTTTGGATCAAGGAATTTGTAGAGGATATACGTCAAGAGTAAAGCTGACTTAAGCAATCTTCGACTTTTAGTCATGTAGGCAACAATTAGAAATTGTTTGGGAATGAAGCTATAGTGATGGCTATCATCTTGACTTCTTCCCTGTGTTATATTGTTGGAGATATTTGAGAATTACTCAGAATATCGAGCAACAATATGTTTAAGAAGGTTTACTTTAAAAAGATAATTTTGGCCATTAGATTGCTTACTGACACACCTACATTTGAAGTGTCCTGTCACTCATGATTTGTCAATCGTTCCCAGTCTAAGATCAGTTTCTCAGTGTACTGAATTGACTGTCTGTCCAGGACCCATCCCAACTAAGGCCCCCCCCCCCTTAAGTTAAACTTCACTAGTACTAGCTAGTTAGTTAGCTTGCTTGCTAGGAGGCTCAGTTCTTAGTTCGGCATCATCTGTATTAGAGAAAAGAATCACTTCATCCACTTTAAAAATTCATGTTTAAATTGGATGAAATAGCTTTGCCAGATTTGACGATTGTCCCACATCCCAGTCTTTTCCACATTATAAAGCTCAACACTCAGTGGTCCCCTGACTCCATTGCTTCTGGCTAAAGGCCACTCCCTAGTGTTGATGATTTGATAGTATATTGTTTCATCCTTCTCCCACACACCCAGTTACAAACTCACAAAGGTACACAGGGAGATGGATTGATGTTCAGACTCTTACACTTAGAAAGCCATTGATAACAAATGTTCCCTCTTGGGTTGCACTTGTTTTACAAATCTACACAAAACAATAAAACATCCTGTTTGGTCTCAAGTATGATTTCTCTGACAGTTGGTCACAAGCTTTCAGAGACAAATGATTGTGAAAGTAAACAGCAGAGATTTGTGAATGTATTTTGACACAGGCGGCCGATGACTGATGACAGAAGTCCATTATATGACACTTCTGGTGTGAAAATCATAAAGTTGGTTCACTTCAGTTACATAACTCAGTTCTCTCAAAGCCAAGACATAGCAAGTCTAGGCCAGAAGACAAAGTTAACTTCTATACTTTTCATTCATGAGTCAGTCGTTGAAGTCAAAACTATTAACTAACACATACACTTCCAATGCAATTTCCAGTAAAATGCAGCCAAGATCTGTAGAGCTGTCTGTGTTAGTCATCTCTGCTTGTTGATGCTTATAAACAGTGATGAAACAACAGAGATTCCTCAGCTGCAAAACATCCTGTTATTTCTCTGACGCCTCTTGATACTGATCAAACACAATGGTCCGCACACAGTATGCATTTACAGTATATGATCAGATGAGGTCTTAACATGCATTATGGAACATTCACATTTAGGCTTTACTTGTCATTGTTTAACACTTTACAGTAAGGTACACGCAAATGTATGTAGTTACGACTGAGGAATGTGTGTAACAAATGGTTAGTTACTGGTAAACAGACTAGTAGCTTATTACATGTCATTTAGCTGACGCTTTTATCCAAAGCAACTTACGATTACTATATATGTCAGAGGTTGCACGCTTCTGGAGCAACTAGGGCTTAAGTGTCTTGCTCAGAGACACGTTGTTTGATGTATTGCAGGAATCGGACACAGGTCAAAGGCATGTGTGGTTAGCTAATGATTAGGTAGTGATTGACTGTGATTCAAGCACTAATGATTAGTTACTGGTAAACCAACAGATAGCTACTGTTAAATGAATGAATAATGAATGGTTAGCCAATGATTAGTTACTGATTGACTGATTCAAGCACTACTGATTCATTCATTCACTAGTGCTTGAATCACAGTCTTGAATCTACATTTTTGCGTACCTTATATCAAAGTGTTACCCATTGTTTCAATGTCAGTAATTGTTCTTGGGTCTAATGGCAATATTCTTTAAATATGCAGCATTTCCTTTTTGTGGTTCTGGGTGGATTAATGATGAAATTCTTTATCGAGGAGCCCAAATACAACTTCTTCACATTCAGGAACAACTGGATTTAATTATCTGCTACAAGCATATCAAAGGTTTTTAAGTGTCAATTTCAACATTTCCTATTATATGAACATTTTGCTTAGATTTTTTTCGCATAGAGCTATTCAGAGTGTAATCCTAGTTTAAGTGAACTCTTTATGATGAGGTCTACAGCTGAACTTCTCACCCTGTGCAGTGGGAGGAGTTGTGGATTTCTGCTTTCCCTCAGGGGTTACCTCACCTCTCGATTGGCCCTCATGCATTTCTAATGTGATTCCTCACCTTTGTATATGGTGTGATGCTTCAATGGTGGCTATCTTATATCATAGAAACAGAAATATCCCAAGAAACATCCCAAGATTTTTATCTTTACATTTTGGCATAAACCCATCTGTTTTAAATTAGCATCAAGAGGAATGACTCTTGACAGGTTTTGAAGGCAGTGCAGCAGGTAAACATGACAAACTGGATGCCCTTCAAAAAAATCATTGGTAAACAATATACTTTGCAGTATAGCTTATGTAATGTTGTTTTTGGATGTCTTTTAAAGGCTAATATTCTGTACAACAGCTAATCTTAAAATTATATCTACAGTTTTGAGTGACTATAAAACAGTAGTAACAGTAAAACTATAAAGTGTCACTGCAAGTGGCTTCTCAGAGCTCTCAAATCTAAATTATGTGGTTCTTTGTCTGAGTGATTCAATTATTAAGATGCTCTTTGCTGACATTTAATGAGCCTGACCTTTTGCTTCCCTCTACCTCCCTTTCATTTGAGCATCCGTGCCAGACTTTTGTCTACAGCTCTTTCTTTCCTTCCACTACAGAGCAAGTTTTGGCACACTCTTGTTAATAAGTGATTTTTTGGTTCTGACAGCAAAGCTGAATTAATGCTAAAAGTAATGCTAAAACACAGTTTACAAGTAACAGTGGTGATTTTACAAATACAGAATTTAAACACCTGCAACAACAAGCTTTTTTTTCTTTTTTTTACACTGAGGAAAATCCTAAATAGACATTGAAAACAGGGTTTTATTCTTGGCATCCTTTGCAAATATATAGACAACCACACAGACTTAAAAACTCAGTATGGATAGTCTGTGCTCACATAAACTCAAACTAGTGCAGTCATCTGCCACTGTATAACAGGGAAACACTGTTGTGACAAACCTGTCAATGCTGTGATGTCAGTGGATAAATCATGGGAAGCCACTACATGAGTAACTCATCTGTAAAACGACATTGCATTTGATTACCGTTTCAATCCACCTGGCTTTGAGCAAAAAAATCAGTCAGCCATTCATTTTAATCAAAGCATGTGTACACATGACCAACGGTTCAGGAAAACAGCATCTAGTCGTTTTCTGCAAACATGGATGCATGATCAATTTTTCCTCACAGAAAAAGGCTCCTTCAGCAATAGCCCATTTTTGGTGACAAACATTGTTTATATAATAGGTGTATATCCATAATGATCAAGTAAAGAGACCTAATCAGGGTGGGTCCCCAGACACACTAGATTTGTGCAATCTAACCCGATGGACAAGAAAACATGAATTCTTTGCTGGCTCAGAGCTACTTCTTGCATTGGCAATGGATTTAAACCATGAAGTGTATGTAGATTTTCCAACATGGATACAATTCCTACAGATACTAGGCTTTTTGCAGCTTGTGGTTGACATGCATGTTGAGTTCCATTTATGATGTAACGTCGCAAAGTGGGTAGTCTGGCTGAACGAATATACATTGCTGGGATGAAGCCTGTCATCCGGCGCTGGACGTCCCTCCCTTCTCACTATCTTTGATATAGGAGCTTAGTGTCACCCAGGACGGTTGTGATTGGTTTAAAAAAAACGTTACAGTACAAACAAGTCAGAGCGTTTTTCCTATATCCCAAAATACACAGGCGGTGTAGCCAGACCATACTCCGTCGCTGACACAGCGCTGTGGATACAGGTCTGGCAATATGAGAATACAAAGTGGGTAATTGGATCCTGTAAGATCATTTTAGCATCTCATCATTCAGAAGCGTCTATTAAGGTATGAAAAATGCATTGTACAAAGGCAAGGATTGAAAGGCTACATAACATGTACCCATTTCCAGTGTACTGCATCATTTAGTTAGAAGGAATATACACAGTAAACAGCAAAAGAAAACAAGCTGGAGCTGTCATTCTGTATACAATACATAAGGCTCAAATGTAAGTGGACATAAATGGACTGGGGAGAGAGGGGTGGGGATGGCGAGGTCAGCAAAAAATCAACTTTTCTTTACGTCTTACACAATTCCCTGCTTCCTCTTTTATTTCTTACAACATAAAGGCTTGGTGCAATTAATACAAATATCGACTGACATAAATGCTAAACAACAAGCATTTTTACCTTATAAGTTATCATCTTATTCTGTTTAAACTAAGACTCAGATTCAGAAGTAACCGAGAAAAATATCTCCAATTAGATGGGAGGAGATTCTGCCCATGGAGTACAAACATATTCTTGTAATTGCTTTTTTTATTAAGAAGCTGGTGATAAAAAAGAACATCATATCGCACTACGGCTGTTCACTGTTTTCCTACAAGGAAGCACGGTGGGATATCGGGCCCATTAGACATCCATGCATGAACATACTAACGTTTTACCTCCATTAGCATAATGGGAAACAGAACAAAACTGCTCTTGGTGCCTGTTGAAACACATTGCTCTAATTTCCTACTTGTCCAATTGCCCTTGACATCCACTTGAGCTGTAGGTATTGCTCTCATAGATGGGCTCTTACTTTGAGGTTGAATTCAAGGGTTTTGGACAACACAATTTTCTATCAGGCTTACCAAACCATACTTATTGACTTGTGGCAGGCCTTTATATTAAAGTACATTTAACCACAGCATGCTTCATGGTAATACAATGACATGTAATGTCATTTTTGTCATGACCTGTGCAGCCTATTGTCTGCACACTGCTATATTTGATGGCTTATGGCTACCGCTGTCTCCTTTTGATCAATAGGCTCACTGGGGAATGGGACTGGAGCACATTGCAATTTACCCTTACACATCTATCTTCAATGACATGACCACTGTCACTCCTTCACAGTGACACCTCTAGGTATGGATACACAGATAGGACTCTCTACAGTACAGTACAGAAACCTTCTCACTGAGCCTGGCTAACATCGAATAAGCCACAGCTGGATGTCCACTGAAAAAAGGAGACAGAAAATAAAACTCCATGACCATGACAAAATACATAATGACGCACTTCAATTCACTTTCTGTATGTCAACAATGAGTCAGAGTTTAGTAGGACCGAGGTGAAAGGATGTGCAGAATAAGCTTCCTGTACAGAGGTCTCCTTTGCAAGGCAGATTACTCTAAATTGCTCCACGGTTTTATGAAGTCATGGGAGAAGCCTACAGGGAATATATGCATATTCAATGTAGATGCAATATGAGCTGAATAGATTTGAAATTACTCTGAATTTTTCAGACAGTTCATTTTTGCATATGACCTCCATCTGTAGAGCAATATCTGTCATTATGCAATAGCAAAAGACTTAATATACTGATTACAGTTTTTTTTTTTTTTTAAGACTATGGGCTACATTCTGTTTTGCTGCTTTTGTTAAAGGATAAGGCAGCCAACATTCTATATTTTTGCTACTTTCTACCAAATACTTTCTGTATTAAGTATTTTTTTTAAATGTCACAAAATTATATACTTGGGATTCTTTTTAAAGTAAAATAATTCTAAAACAGCTGGGTACTGCAGTTTTTAGCAAACATTACTCAATTTTAAAGGTATATTTGTTAGGGACATTTCCAGCTGCAGATTAAGTGCCCTTGCATGTATTTACGTATGGCATCAATGCAGTGTGTGTGGAATTGATTCATAATAAATTATGGCATCCATGTTCATTGTGATGAGGGTACATGTTGGCATTTTTTTTTTGGACACACCAAAATGGAGTTAGGTACATAGAACTACTACTGTATATGCATGCAATACTTATAGGGTCAATTTATTGTTGGGTTCTGTCTTTTCATGGGTTCTGTTATGTTCAGGAATGTAAAAAGAATAGGTGTATACAATATAACGTATACCATAGTGTATATTACATTGCTTCAGCAACCTCACTATTTTTATACACCTCAGTATACGTGTGGATCAAAGAGTCAAAGCGCTAAACAACTGAGCGTACACAAGAACAAAGATAGTTGGCTGATTAAGCAAATTTTAAATAATGACAGAGGACACATTCCCATTAGATATGGCAGTGTTTACTGGGCTTGCTTTCAATAGCATCCCAATCTTTGAACTTTTTATGTAATCCTTGGTTATCTTTGATCTTTTGTTTTGTGGTAAAACATAATTAGTTCAGCCATGCGCCAATGCTAATGGAAAAATCTACTTCTTGTCAAGGTATATTTAGCTGTCTTAATGCAAACCCCAGGGTTTAATAATTAAGAATAATCCATGCAAGCGCAGAGTAAATCGCAATTCTGCGCCATTGCTTGTGCATTCTAATTGTAAAGTGATCTTTAATCTTGTGGGAGTGAGACTTGACATCTCTGGACTACCCAGCAAAAATTATGTTTCCCGGCTTGTGCCACAGTTAGGACGAGGGCACAATGAGCTGCCGTGTGAGGACAGATTTATGCTCATGATGGCCTGTTTCTTCTACACTGAACTCCACCTACCACCCCGGGCTTTTACCATGCAGTCTTAACTAATCTCTGGCACTTTTATATATTGTGGTTTAGTGATGTAAAAATTCAGTCCTACTCCATAATAGCCACAGCTGCTGTGAAGAGGCCACGACAGGATACATTGTTCAGCCCACACACATTATCTAGCAAATACAATTTTTTTTGGGCTCATCTCAAAAATATCCTTACACTTAAAACTTGGGGAATTTAAAAAACTGCAGATATGTCAGATCCATGAGAGCTCACTGTATGCTGTATGCTTTATTTATATCCCAGGATTGTAGTAATGTAATCTGAGCCTTCAACCTATATTTTGATATTGCCACTGCTGGGTAGTTGTGTGCTTTTGGGCCTTTTAGTTTCATTGCACATCAATCCTTGAAACCCAAGTAAATGGACCCCTTAGTGGATTTATGCTCATCCTTATGCCCCCTAACCAACATGCCATTCATTGTGAATTTAACTCAAACACTTCCCAGAAGAGCAATATAGGGAAGTTGAGAAGCCTTGTTTTATGTGAATGTCCTCTGAAGTGTGGGACGACAAACAACTGGGCTCATGTTCCATCCTAGTGAAACGGAATCAGTTGTCTTTACTACTCCACTGTGTAAAACAATGAAGGAAAAGCAGATCATGGTCAACAGTTTCCCAATTCTCTGATTAAAACTTTAATAAGCCACTGAGATCACTAAGAAACAATAGAGTATAGCAAAGAAACACTATTAGCATTGAACTTTGAGGAAGAAATATGTATTTACTTGCATATGAAGTGTTCAGCATTTACCTCCTGTTAGCTCTCCCCAAAGCTAAATCAAACAAACACATGGTTTCCAGCCGTGGCAGTTTAAATGGCAATCTCTGCGCTAAACCTGAGGAACTGACCTTTCCCCTTAAGGGAGATGAATCTAGCACAGAGCATCCTCAGACCTACCCATCTTCCAGATGTCTTTCTAAGTCTCTCTGTATTCAGGCCACCTTTTCCACATTGAAGATCTGATATCAGCACGGATTGCCTCGTGTCAGTCTCTGTGAAACAGAGCTAGCAGGATTTTTGATGGAGAGAAGGGAGTATACTGACTGCAAAATATTTCTTTGATGTGTCTGCTTAGGGACTTGAGATGGTCTGCAACATTATCCTCATACAGTACTCCTTATCACACACAATAGATTCTAGACTCATCAACCAAGCCTATATACATAGTGTGTGTGTGTGTGTGTGTGTGTGTGTGTGTGTGTGTGTGTGTGTGTGTGTGTGTGTGTGTCAAGAACAAAGTTTATTTATATAGCAGCGAAAGAGCAGCGGCTCTACTCCGAGCTCCTCTCGGATGACTGAGCTTCTCACCCTATCTCTAAGGGAGATGCCAGCCACCCTCCTGAAGAAACCCAGTTCGTCCGCTTGTACCCTGGGTCTCGTTCTTTTGGTTATGACCCAGCCTTCACGACCATAGGTGAGGGAAGGAACAAAACTCACCAGTAGATCGAGAGCTTTGCCTTCTGGCTCAGCTCCCTTTTCGTCACTACGGTGCCATAAATGGAATGTAATACCGCACTTGCTGCTCCAATTCTCCGCCCAATCGACCCCAAGGTATTTAAACTCCTTCACTTGGGGTAAGAACTCACTCCCTACCTGAAGAAAGCCCTCCATCGGTTTCCTGCTGAGAACC
>NC_045742.1:11224259-11224385 GCF_008692095.1 Etheostoma spectabile
AGATTTAGAGGTGCTGATCCTCATCCCAGCCGCTTCACACTCGGCTGTGAACTGATCCAGTGAGTGCTGAAGGTCACAGACCAATGATGCCATTAGGACCACATCATCTGCAAAAAACAGCAATGA
>NC_045742.1:11224395-11224563 GCF_008692095.1 Etheostoma spectabile
GAGCCCATCGAACTGCAACCCCTCCCCACCCCGACTACACCTCGATATCCTGTCCATAAATATTACCAGGATTTGTGACAAAGCGCAGCCCTGGTGGAGGCCAACCCTCCCCTGGAACGAGTCCAACTTACTGCCGAGAACCCGGACACAGCTCTCGCTTTGGTCATA
>NC_045742.1:11224582-11225310 GCF_008692095.1 Etheostoma spectabile
AGAAGGGACCCCCTCACCCCATACTCCCGCAGCACCTCCCACAGTGTCTCCTGGGGGAACCGGTCATACACCATCTCCAGTTCCATCAAAACACATGTAGTCTGGTTAGACATATTCCCAGGCTCCCTCCAAGATTCTTGCGAGAATGAAGATCTGATCCGTTGTTCCATGACGAGGACGGAATCCACATTGTTACTCTTCAATCCGAGGTTCAACTATCAGCCAAACCCTCCTTTCCAGCAGAGGGGAACCACCACTCCAGTCTGCCACTCCTTAGGCACTTCAACGCAATGTTAAAGAGGCATGTCAACCAATGCTCCTTCCACCGCTCTATTACCTCCTCAGTTGAGGTCAACAACTGTCCTTACTGTACAGTGCTTGGATGATTCCTCGCTTCCCCCCCCGAGGTGGTGAACGGTTTTCCAGAAGCACCTTGGTGCCGACCAAAAGTCCTTCTCCATGTCTTCTCCAAACTTCTCCCACACCCGCTGCTTTGCCTCTGTCACAATAGAGGCTGCAGCCCTTCGGGCTCGTCAGTGCCTTGCAACTGCCTCTGGAGTGCTTCGGGATAACATATCCCGGAAAGACTCCTTCTTTAGTCGGACGGCTTCCCTGACCATTGGTGTCCACCAGGGTATTTGTGGGTTACCGCCCCTTGAGGCACCTAAGAACCTAAGACCACAGCTCCCCGCCGCAGCTTCAGCAATGGAAATTTTGAACATTGTCCA
>NC_045742.1:11225320-11225502 GCF_008692095.1 Etheostoma spectabile
AGGTTCAATGCCCCCAGCCTCCACAGGGATGCACATAAAGCTCCGCTGGAGGTGTGAGTTGAAAGTCCGTCGGACGGGGGCCTCTTCCAGACTTTCCCAATTTACCCGCACGACCCGTTTGGGCTTACCAGGTCTATCCAGAGTCTTCCCCCACCCACTGACCCAACTCACCACCAGATGGT
>NC_045742.1:11225512-11245897 GCF_008692095.1 Etheostoma spectabile
CAGCTCTGCCCCTCTCTTCACCCAAGTGTCCAAAACATACGGCCTGTGATCAGATGAAACGATTATAAAATTGATCATTGACCTTATGAGCATCCCTATATTTGAACATGGTGTTTGTTATAGACAATCCATGACTAGCACAGAAGGCCAACAATGAACAACCACTCTGGTTTAGATCAGGGAGGCTGTTCCTCCTAATCACGCCTCTCCAAGTATCTCTATCATCCCCCATGTGTGCGTTGAAGTCCCCCAGCAGAACCACGGAGTCCCCTACTGGAGCCCCATACGGGAATCCATTCAAGATCTCCAAGAAGGCCGAATACTTTGAACTCTTGTTTGGTGCATATGCAAAAACAACAGTCAAAGTCCCCCCCCCTTTATTTGAGTAAAAAGGCCCGAGGTTTACAGAAAAAGACCTGTCTGTCAGATATGACTGAAACCACTTCAGAACTGTGCCTTTAATGCTTGCACAGGACTCGAGTCTTGACAATAAAATCTTGTGGTCAACCGTATCGAACACTGCAGTCAAATCTAAAAGCACTAGCACAGCAGAGCTACCAGAATCAGAAATTAAAAATTAAAAACTTTTAAAAGAGTAGTTTCTTTGCTGTGACAAGATTTAAAAAAGATGTTTTTGGAGTAAAGGTGCAATTGAAGTTGGGCATATACCACTTTTTCTAGAACTTTAGATAAAAAAGGTAGCTTAGAAATTGACCTGTAGTTGGACAAAGCAGAGGGGTCCAAAATGTGCTTTTTCAGGAGGGGTTGTACAATGGTCTTTTAAAAGCAGCTTGAACACAGCCAGTTCAAAGAGACATATTTATCAGATTTAAAATACAAGGCCCAACAGAGTCAAAAACCTCTTTAAAAAGCTTGGCTGGAAGAGTGTCTAATGAGAAGACCGAGGGTTTTAAACTTTGGACTGTCGTTGCCAAGTCAGATTGGACCAGATCAGGTATTGGCCTAAAATCTTCAAAAACAGCTGGGATCTGACACAAAGGGTTGTATGTGTGTGTGTGTATATATATGTGTGTGTGTATATATAGTACACTGTATATAAAATATATGTGTATATATGTGTATGTGTGTGGTGTGTGAAAAGAAAACACACACACGCATATATACATAGTAGGTATGTGTATATGTATGTATGTGTATATTAGGTAGTGGTATATATGTGTATTAATATGTTGTATATGTATACATATGTGTATATTGTATAATATAGTATGTATACATATATGTATATATGTGTTATATATACATAAGTATATGTTGTATATATACATATAATATATAGTATATATGTGTGATATATACAGTATATATATTATATATGTTGAATATGTGTGTGTGTGTATATATATATATATATAATTATATATATATTATATAATTATATTTATATATATGTATATATATGTATATGTGTGTGGTGTGTGTAATATATAATATATATATATATAAATAATAGTATGGTGTGTATAATAATATATATAATATATATATATTAATATGTGTGTGTGTGTGGTGTGGGTGGGGTGGGTGTGTGTTCTTTTTATCCATACCTCCAACACTTCTTTGCTTTCTTTAAGCTACCTAGATGATACATGCCAATGTTTTCTTCCGTTAGGGAACTTGCTAAAAGTTGAAAGCTGTGTTCACAACAGGGGTAAGAACACCATAATCAAAGCAGGATATTGTCTCTAATCTTCTCCATATACTGTAGTCAAGGTAATGAAATGCAGCAATTGGAGAAGTAAAATTGGATTTTTAGATGCAACCAAACTGGGAATAGAATTGCACGTGTGCATGTGTGTGTGTGCACATATGCATTTTCACTATATAAAAAGAGGGTTTTCTCAGCTGTGTGTGCTCTTCCACATGTTGGGACTCTGCATCCCCCAGCTCTCCCACCCTTCTTCAGTTTTAAAGGCCAGTGGGAAATCTCTCCAGCTGGATTCTTACAGAAGTAGAACAGTCTGTGTACAGTGAACTTGTTATTAGAAGCTGTAGACTGCATGACTGTGATGATTAATGTCTTCCATTTGCTAAATGCACCTATATGGATAGAGGTGTCGGCTCCCATCAGTTGTAGTATAAATCACATCCTCTGATAGCATATGTTTGTTTTTCTGTTACCCGCAGGTCATTCCCAACTGCAATAACATTTTTCTCCTATTAGCCATTTGCTAACTGCTTTGAGCGATTTATGCAACTGTGTTTTCTCTTCAGTATATGGTATTAGCCCTTGGTTAGTCTTAAAACAGTTCTGACTTTCCTTTGGCTACTCCCTTATAGTTAAACAATAGTTGCTGCTTATGTAGGAAATAGGGTTTGGTAGCTTTCTCATTTTGCCCCAGGGACCATGGCATCATAGCAGTTATTGCATTAAAAGACAGTCATGAGAAAGCCAAGGGCCAGCGGTGTGAGTCAGTGTGCGCTTGGCCTCAGTTATGGTCACTGTGCCTTAAACCAAAAATAAAAGCTACTGGTTTTGCTGTCAATCTGGTAGAGAAGTGATGTTTCAGCCTGGGAGAGGTAAAGCAGATTGTCACACACACACACACACACACCCACACACACAAAACACACACACACACACACACACACACACACACACACACACACACACACACACAAAGACAGCCAATGCACTCTACATGACCCATATTTTGGACATGACAGTGAGGACGAAGAAGGTTGTAGGCATAGCCGCTGGCCTGTTTCGCTTGATCAAGCTGCTGGCTGGAACCAACAGCGTCATGACAAAGCCACCATAGAGCTGGGTCTACCAGGGATTTTCTGAATCATACCCACAAGGGAGGCAGCCTTGCAATGCTTTGTGAAATGCTAGTTTTTCATTTCACTCATGCTGCTAAGGTGGAATTTCACTATGTCTAAAAGTAGAAGTTTGTTTTTACCCTTTGATAAGAATGGACAACACATTTTGGGTTTTGTACAATTCAGCTGGTACATTTTTTTACCATACATCATTTAAGGATGAGCTGTATTCTGACAGTTTTGGAACCAAATGCCAGGTCAGCCAGGTTACCTATATGTAAAGATCACTTCATCTGTATTCAAGATCATTATTACTAAGGTCAGTCCACCTTAAGTTAGCGAGACTGTGCCGAAGTTTGCTAACTTCGGGACTAACCCTCTTTATTTAATCGGGTGGCAAGCAAGCTAGGGAACCTGGCTTAGGTCTTGAGGAGTTGTAGGATTTATTCACTAACATATAGCCTAAACTGTACACCCTGCACTGCTATGTTCACATATGTAATGCTATTGTTACTTTCATATCCAGAGGTGGGTAGTAACGAGTTACATTTACTCCGTTACATTTACTTGAGTAAGTTTTTGAAAAAATGGTACTTCTAGGAGTAGTTTTGAATCACTATACTTTTACTTTTACTTGAGTAGATTAGTGAAGAAGAAACTGTACTCTTACTCCGCTACATTAGGCTACAATTAGCTCGTTACTCGTTACTACGCTTCATTGTTTTTACCCCAGCGTACGTCTCATTTTAATGTTTTATTTTGACAGAGAGAGAGAGTCTTCCACTGAAGGCTCTACCACGTGACTGTGCTTAACCAATCACACGTCGTTGTGCAGTCACGTGACCATACTCGTTTCAGCAGCGGGAATGGTTAGCTTTACAGTCGTAGCAAAGCAAAGACGTCATACTCAAACGTCGCCAAGACATATAATACCATAGACATATAATATATACTCTTTATATGTCTATGATGGTTACCTTTTAGGAAAAGTGTGAAGCAGCGGCTACGTTATGCGGTGTGTTCAGGGTCTACCAAAACAAACGGACATGTGAGCGTTCAACAACTCAACATCTAACCTGAGGAGACGTAGCGGTGGTTTTAGTTTCTGCTGTGGATAGGTGGATCTTTGTCTTTTAGGTTACATACAGAATGTTTTACACATGCAGTATCCATCCAAATTTGATGTGACCAGTCTCTCAAGTAGGCCTAAGCTATTTTGTAATTAATAAATTAATTTTAATTTATTTTATTGATTGGATGAACAATAGTTCGCCTAAATATGATTATTTTGTATTTTTGTCGGTCTGGTTTATGCTTGTTTTAAGAAATAAATCAGACGTTACTCACTACTTGAGTAGTTTTTTCATCAAGCACTTTTTTACTCTTACTCAAGTAATTATTTGGATGACTACTTTTACTTTTACTTGAGTCATATTATTCTGAAGTAACAGTACTTTTACTTGAGTACAATTTTTGGCTACTCTACCCAACTCTGTTCATATCTCTCTTTCTCTTCTCTAGACCACACACCCACTAACGTTATGCACACAACCAACACACTAATGCACATTTAGATTTATGTACACATTGACGAACACATTTACAGATTAGTGTTCATATTCATAACTCTTGGTACTTCTACAAATCTGGATACGTGTTTGCAGATTCCTGTGAATTTTAACAACTATACAAGTACACATTAATTCATTCTTTCACACAAATCTGGATTTGAGAAACAGTATCACGTCTCTTCACACACATTTGCAACAAATATTGCAACAATACCCCCACACTCCATTGTAGAAGAACAAAGTAAATACATTCAGGTTTTTCTGCGGAGGAATAGGTTTTTGTTGGTGTAATGTGCCATTACCTACAGACATACAGTATGTGACAAAGATTAAAAGCATATCTAAAATGTTTCATTACTAGGGGAATTAATGACAACAGCCTAACCTGGTGTCATTAACAGAGAGCTTGACACATTTATTGAGCGTACCACCCATTTATTGAAAAGCAAACCTCTCTCATCCCAAGAGAACCACAGGATTTGACACACTATTTCAGGAAACAATGTGGGCGTCTTATAGGGAAATACAGACAAATGGAGGGAGTCTCACTGGTCAATAATGAGTGTATGTTGAACATGATAAAAGATGTCTCCAATCCTGTTATGGATGGTTAGAAAACTCTGAGCCTAGTGTGTGTGGCCTGAGGTAACCATGCATAAAGTATGACCATGCATGCCTAATAGCATGTGCATCACCAGCTACAAAAACACAATAAAATCCTGTCTTTTGAACGTCAAGGCAGGCATCCAAGTTGTGTCCTCCAAGGACTCATTGTAAAAAAAGTCAGAACACATTCTTCCTAAACACGATGTCTACAATCTTCACTCAATGTCAATCTGACTTCAAAATGTGACGTCATTAAGACTAGGGCATTAAAATATTAGGATTACCTTTTAAAATGACAATTTTAACCATTTGACCGAAGGGCTTCAATTGAACTTTACTGCCAACTCAACACATAAGTTGCTTTATTTTTTGTGTACAGCAATTAGGTTCTGTTTCTTTCAGGGTATCTTGGATATGGCAATACCAATATGTCCAAATCCAGCTGAACTTCACCAAT
This sequence comes from Etheostoma spectabile, assembly GCF_008692095.1. Classification (NCBI taxonomy): domain Eukaryota; kingdom Metazoa; phylum Chordata; class Actinopteri; order Perciformes; family Percidae; genus Etheostoma; species Etheostoma spectabile. Next base: position 11,230,931 of record NC_045742.1, read on the forward strand.
TTAACCAACCACAGTTAGTAAACCATGTCAAAAGGTTGTAGGTGAAGACCAACTTTAGAAGGTGTGACCGATGTCAAAATATTAACTCTAACATGCTCAAATACTGAACTGTAACTATAAATAAATTGATCTTTGACCTTACCACGTGCAGGTAAAAATGTAAGTCACAAAAGGTAGCAAAACATCTATATTCATATCTATCCTTAATCAACTACTGTACATGCATGAGTTTTGTGGAACAGCAAAAACTATGAATACTCTAAAATCAACACATGAACTCTATATGACATCATCATTAATTATAAATACAAGTCTTTACTATTACTCCCTATAAATATGCGATAAAATATTAGTATTACTATCAAACATTAAACTGTTAATTAATAAAATTATTGTTAATATGATGATTATCAGCCTGGCCCAATTAACATTATTTCAGCCACTTACATGAATCTGTCCGTTCATGGGAAGAAAAATGCCTGGCAGGCCTTTGATTGAATAGAAAAAGGGGGAAGAGTTAATTAAAGGCTCAGGATAAGATCTCATTGACTCAGATAAATATGGCTCAGACTACTTTCAGAGTCTTAAACATTTTGTGCAAAACCTGCAATACTGGCAATAGGTTTAGTATCCCATTTTCCATCCATTTAAGAGGTGCAAAACAAGGGGTGTATGCTTTTGCCCCAGACATTTGCTCATGTTGATGTTTTGGGTTTGGTGTTTTGTCTTATTTTGGTAGTCTGTTTGAGTTATGTATTTGGCTCCATTTCCTGTTTTGTTTTGATGGTCTGGTTTTCAGTCTTATCTTATCTTGTTTTCCTTCCTGTTTTTTGTTTTTCCCCGCTCTTGTGATTGCCTGATGTTTTCCACCTGTTTCCCAGCTCGTGTATCACCTGCCTCTTGTTACCCTCTGTATTTAGTCTTTGTGTTCCCCCTTGTCTTGTGTCTGATCACTGTGCTGTTTTCAGTTTGGATTGCATGTTTGTTAGTATTCCCTGTTTGGTCTCAGTGTTCCTGGTTGCAATTTATTCTAGTTTCTTTTTGGACTTCCTTTTCTTCTTGGAGTGCTTTTTGCCTGCATCATTCTCTGGATTATAACAGTGGAACTATTCATAACTATAAACAAATACTAAATAACATACACACTTGCAAAAACAAAAGCATACAAACTCAAAATCTTTTTTTACAATGACAATTGCTTGTCTAAAATAACCCACTGTAAATGACTAAACTCACTAGCTTTACTACATTGGTTTGGCATGTCAAGTGAGATGCATATTGAATGGTCTTTCTCCAAAATGAGGCTTACTTATCTCTCTCAGTTCTAACAATCAACAAAGACAGGGATTTTTTTCTGCTTCAGTGGCAGATATTGAAATAATAAGCCTCGGAGGAGATACAATGTCAAATATTTGACACCTATTCTATAGAAGTGCTATTGGTTGCAAACTGCAGACAGCAATTATGAGAAAACATCCTTGGTAGATTCCAAGTCAGCGGTGCTTTCTTTCTAAATCATTCTCTCTATGAAGCTGTGCACCATTGCAACCTGAAATTAGCAACAACCTTTAAAGCTTAAACTGTTCTCCCAAGAAAATCTTGGTTCGGCTATTGTCCAGCTTTTTTATTTTCACTTGAGCACACTATATCATTAATATAGCACGTCACCTGTCAAGGACAGTCATCTCACTAATGTGGGGAGAAAATGTCTGCCAGTGATCCAGAGGTCTGAGCACGAGGGATTTGTGGAAGTACACAGTGATCTGTGGTGTTTTACCCTTGAAGCAGCTTTGCACGGTGTGTAAAAGATGGTCACCTGCAGCCCACTTATATCACAAAGTGTCAGATAATGAACACCTACAGTATGTCCAACCATCAGTACAGAGCTATTTTATGAGAACCGACTTTTTGAGACCCTATTGGATATCTTGCTGTTGCAGTGCAAAGAGCTGCTGTAAATGTCAACAGGGTAAACTTTCAAAAGCATACCTACTCTGCCTCATACACAAACCAAACCATGGACATAAATTCATCATGTTTCTTTACTGACGGCAAAACTGTGATTGGGCATGTAATTTGGTTCTTCCTGTAGTGTGTGAGAGTTGTGTACCATAACATCAAACTATTTAATTCAGTGAATTATACAGGCACCTGCATTGTATCCCAACATGGATCACTCTCATTTCATGCTCCTGGAAAGGAGAGACCCCCTTACTGCCATTGTGTTATCTTGCGAACACAGCTGTAATCCCCTTCAACGACCCTTTTGACGTCCTTTACCGCCCGACAAATTCTGCTTCACTGGTCATGTGTGACCTTGGCTGGAGTAAAATGGAGGAAGAGGGACGATTTTATTTGTTGTTTTGGCTTTTATTTTCACCACAGTCTGGCCTGTTTCTTTATATGAGTGACCTGGGTATTACTATGTGCCATCACTAAGAGGATCACAGTGTGTATAGTACATTTGCCACACAGGCTGTTTTAATCAGTGAGATGTTACATTAAATAGGAATGCCCTGCAACGACTATGGTATATTCACCACTGAAAATAATGTTAATTGTACAAACCAACATCTTTTTAATTTAAGTTTAATTTTTTTTTTAATTTAATGAAACTTTTCTGTGATATGTTATTTCCCCAACAATTCCCTTTGTAAAGCTGGGCTGCTTGCACATCTAGAACGTTTAAGAACTGCTGGTACTCTCAAAAGTCACATTTATATGTGCACAACATGCACTATATGGATTGAATTAGACTCCTGTGTTTTAGGTAAGTTGTGATTATTTTTAAAAAGAATGATCTACTGTAAAATAATGCAAGTACAATTCACAGCTGAGATTATGATGTCTACATGTGCCTTCAAAGCAGTCCAAAAATGACATTTTTTAGAAACTTAATGTCTAAATTGATTGCAAGGGTCTAACACAATCTAATTGTACATTTGTTTTAATTTAGGCAGACCCCCCCCAAAATATGGTGGATGTTAAAGAGTTGATTTAATTTCAATTAAGGGTAATTTTAGATTTGTTACAAAACCACCAAAATTAAACCCAATGGGTTCGATTGAGGTGATAATTTCACCTCATGATTAATACGTGCAGTGTGATCTACTACTGTAAGCTTTAGCCTGCAGTTTTTTGCTGATAAATTAAAGGCCTTTGTAGTTACTGATTTATAGAAGCATGGCTGTTCTCAATGGTTCAGTTAATGGTTCAGTTTTGATTCAATTACAAAGCAGAGTTTTAGTTTGACTTCACTGCCCACTGTTTCTTTTTGTCCAACCATATATTATGGGCTCTGGTTTTTCTAGGACAGACTTTCCTTCTTCCCGAAAGTGAAGTTCAATCAGCATGGACTGTATGGTCAGACATAATGACATGATTGAGGGTTTCATTATGGGCCACCACTTCATGTTCCTAATTGCAGAGAACATAATGACCTACAGCAGTGAACCTCAGAGCCAAAGTGCTGCTCTAGTCAATAAGTGGCCATTTTAATCCGAAGAAGAGTAGAGAGGTCCACTTAATTGCATCATGTTACCACTATGTCACATATTTTGTTACCTATTGACTTGCACAATATGCTGTGTTGGTTTGATCTGTGCACAGACTGAAAGATGTTGAAACAAAGAAGCACATGTATTTGTAGGCACAACTGTTGTTTTATAACCCTCCGTGAAGCCACCTGAAGCCTGCACATCTGTAGTGCTCCCACATCAGCTACAGTATCTGCCTGGTCTTGCTCTTATAGCCAGAGAAATTAAATTAATTTGTAACTATACAGTACCTGTTGTGACTGCAGTTAGTGCAAAAAGGTCTAACACTGTGGATCTTTAATTTAATGCATTTTTGACATATGCATTAGTAATGTTTCTTTTCTCACCCAGATTCTTTGGTTTATCTTTGATTAAATATAATTGGCAGCTAGCAGGCTAGAACAGTTTTTTAGAGAAGTGATCAATTTAAACTCAATGTTTTCTTTTACCTCTGGCATAACTTTTTCTCCTGTATGTGTGTGTTGAGCGAATTAGGTGCAAAAGCACAAAACACATTTGATTTTAACCTCTGGTATAAATGCCTGACAGGTTTTTGTAGTTCCTTTCATGGACAATGTTGTATTTTAATACTCTTCCAGCTTACCATTAGCTGGCTAACATATCTGCGTAGATTAAACATTTACCCTAAGCTGATGCCCATCAGTTACACTTGGCTGGCAGCAGAGGCATGTCATAAATGCATGGTTTAGTGTGGGCAAAGAATAGCCTTGGAGGAACACACATTTCTCCTTCAGGATGAAAAATACATTATTTGTAAAATGTCTATGACTAGAGCTTTTAAACTCATGGTGTGACTCTTAATAAGATAAACACTGATTGGCACATTTCAGAGGATATACAACCTGAGGTCAAAGCAACTGTTTTTGTTAGTAGCAGCCGGATCGCAGTAAAAATAAAAAGGGAGGTTGTTATGCACATTTTCTATAAAAGAAACAGAGAAAGGTCATATGTGGTTTGATTGAAATGGGCAGCAAACCATCAGTCACATCTTTCAGCCCGGGGTGTCAGACTAACACTGACGGCGCTGGCCGACTGCTGAGACCATCAGTAGGCTGTCACCACCTCCATATATCCAAACACAAATCTAATGTCCGCTGAAGCAACGGGCAGATCTGTGTCAGGCACTGCTTTCTTGTGAGGGATTTAAAATTAGACTGTGTGGCCAAGTGTGTGTGCTCACCAACTCCCTTTTTTCTTTTCTTTTTTTAAACTTCTTTTGGTAACACTATTCTTGAAGGTATCTACATAAAAGTGACATGACACTGTCATGAAAGTGTCATAAACAAACAAGTCAAACGTTTAACGCTTCTTTTAATAAGTGTCATTTGGTTTTGTCATGACAAGTTATGGTTAGGTTTCATGTGTCATAACTGTCATTACATTGTCATGTGTTCATGATACTGTCATTACACTCATGTAGATAACTTCAAGTGTTGCCCTTCTTTTTATATCCTTTTATCAAGTGCAATTGTATAATCATCTAACTCAACACACGCAAACATGTCTGTCTCGATTTCCACATATAGTACCCGAGCAACCCATGCAGCATTGCAACTTTTTCCTTACTAACGGTGAAATGAGTGATGGGGATTAGGGTCAGGGCATATCATTTGGTTCTTCCTGTAGTGTGAGAGTTGTGCAAAAGACACAGATTTCTGCATTTTCTCACTGTCCACATATTGTTCCTATTCTCAAAAGAAAAGAAAGAATAGGGATGAACAGTGTCATTTGTCTATGAACATGGAGAAAACAAATAAATATACATTATCTCAACTCTCTTTTCCATTACAAATTGCTCATGACAAATATCCATAATCAGCAGGTCAAAGCAAGTGTTTTTAGAAACTTTAACTGTAAAAATTAAACCAATTGCAGAAAAACAAATCACGACATTCCTCTGAGGATGAGCAGAATAAAAAATGAGTTTACAGTTTTGTTTTTATTTACAAGCAAGACATCTAATCTTCAGCACATTCTCATTGGAATGTAAACCTTACCAAAAAATATAAACTCTTTGTTTATCTTTTGATTTTGCAGCTCTCGTCGTCTTCATATTTCATTGATGAGTATATCACTATGTTTGTGGTTGCGGTTTGGGAGCAAACCGTCTATTTGACCCCGTCTCTAATTTGGCTCTCATTTTTAGTCATTAACTCACGTAAAACATCCCATCTGTCCTTCCTTTTTGTCAGCACTCCTCGCTGCTCTACACTGAGTTTCAGCCAAGTGCACAGGGATTTCCTGTGTTTCCTTTGACAGTCTAACTCAAGGTGAAATCTTAGAAGTTCAGTTCACTTTTCTGAAACGGCTGTGTTCAAATAGAAACAACAAATCAAACCCTGCATGAGAATTCAAAGCAGGTCTGTTTTTTTTTAATCTTACAATAGTTATCTGCAGCTACATGTGGCACTAACTGATTAGATGCAACAATTAGTTTTAACTGGTATACAATAGTTTTCACTGCTCATCAAATTCACAGGTGGAAATTTTCTCACCCAAGCTTTTTGTAAGGGAGACACTACATTTTCAATTCCTTGTTTGTTGTGAAACACTTAAAATGAAGGCCCACAATCTCTGCTTTCCTCTTCCCTCTACTGTGTACTAGCCTCCAGAAATCACTTTGCTGTGGCAAATACTTCCATATTCCAGCTGGGACTACCATCACAATTTAATTAAAAGCTATCACAGAGAGACTGTGTCCTCGCCCAACAACTAAACTTTTGAAGTTTGGACTTGCTAAATTGTGTTTAAGAATGTTTCCTGTGAGGAATACTATTTTTCTGCTGGTGTTTCTTAAAACGGGCCTTAAAAGAAAACATTTTGATGCAAGTCATTGGAACGAATGTTTTAAGCACGTTATTTTCTTTTTAATTTATTGCCTCTTAACTTTTCTCCTTTAGAAAGCCCTTACTCACTTTACATTACACACTTTAAGTTTGTGATGCACTATTTGGATGCACTTGAATGCCACCAACATATTTTCACTCACGTCAAACAGCGACGCTTGGTCAGTGTATCCCTTGGTGTCACTTTTTGACACTCTCGGAACTTGCTTCTAGCAGGGTGAAAGTCCCGCGCTGTTTGACCCACCACCCAGCCAAACTCCTTACGCAGACTCTCTACAGTTGTCGCTCTTGATACTACAATATCTTGCTCTGCCAGGTGCTTCCCATACAGACGCTAAAGGGTGATTTTTGCTTTGCTATCTGATGCTAAGAGGCACTGAACAAACGTCAGTATTTTACGAGTTGCGAGTGAGACCGGGAGACTGGATCACATCACTCCAGTTCTGAAGTCTTTACACTGGCTTCCTGTGTCTCAAAGAATTGATTTCAAAGTACTCTTGCTAGTTTTAAATCACTTAACGGTTTAGGTCCAAAATATATTGCTGATCTGCTACTTCACTATGAACCACCCAGACCTCTCAGGTCATCTGGGACAGGTCTGCTTTCTGTCCCCAGAGTCAGAACTAAACAGGGTGAAGCAGCTTTCAGTTTCTATGCTCTCATATCTGGAATAAACTCCCAGAAACCTGTAGATCCGCTGTAATCTCAGTTCTTTTAAATCAAGGCTGAAGACCTTTCTATTTGATGGCCTTTCTTTAAATGACTAATCATTTCTTTAAATTTCTTATGCTGCACTGTAAATTTTATTCTTGTGTTTTATGTTTCTCGTTGTTTTAACTGTCTATTCATGTGTTTTACCCGTTTTAATGCTTGTGATTTTAACTGTTTTACTGTGTTTTATCTGTTTAACTGATTTTGGTAAAGCACTTTGAATTGCCTTGTTGCTGAAATGTGCTATACAAATAAAGCTGCCTTGCCTTGCCTTGCCTTGCCTAGGGACTAATAAGTGATAGTCAGTCTCAATAGCTCTCTAAATTTCTTATTTTCCCTGTACTAGGGTTCTGTTATGATGTTCTCCGAATTGTACATAATTTCTACAGCATACGAGATTTTGAATGACAGTTGTTTAAACGTCCAATCAAGACGTTCTGTTATTCCAAAATAGTTCCAATGGGAAATGGCCCTGCAATGCAGCACATTACTTTAGCTTCTTCCGTTTTTTGGATTCTTTAGTTCAGCGTTTTTTGCAAAGGTCGGCACTATAAAGTCAGTTGCCATTGATCAACTCCTTGCCATGCAGAAATTACTGGAATGAATGTATCTCAATGAAAAGTTTGCGGTTTAAAAGGCCCTAACACACCAAGGCGATGCCATCAATCCAAGTTGGGTCGCCCTAGTTTTTATGGTTTGTCCTGTACTATTGCCACACGTTAGCCTACATTGTCCTTTTTTTGGCCGATTCAACACATCAACGGTTGGTAATTAGCCAATCCATCTGATTGGCTATTCAGCTTGAAAACAGCAGTGACAAAAACAAACAAATGACTGAAATCGAACACAGAAGGCTCTTCTCATTTTTAATCTCACTAGATCAATCCAATACATGTAAGAGTGGTTAAAAAATGTTAAAAACCGAACTAATGTTCTACCGTGAAATTTAATATAAAGACCGTAATGGTAGACCTCTCTCTATGAACCACGGTTGGTACTAGATGACCCAGCTAACTAGCCAGCCTCTCAATAAGTAAAATGTAACAACTCAATGTCTATTCACCCCCTCTTGCCACTGTGGAAGTTTCTGTTCAGCAGGAGTAGAAAAGTTTTGAAGTGAGACTTTGTTGAAACAAAATAAAGACAGTTGAGCAATGAACCAAGTTGGCTTCGGTGTATTTTATTACACTCTGCAGAGCAAAAGGCAAAGCAGTTACACACAGTTTACAGCAGTAACAATGTGAAGTGTCTAGCCAAGATAAGAAGCAAACCACGGTCTTGTATTCTATTTTCTCCAGCAAGAGGAGACATTGCATGGAAACGTGCCTAATCTTAGCAAAACAATTAATCTTAACACACAGACAAGTTGGAGCCACTTTTACATCTTTCTACTTCTGTCCTTCATACCTCAAACTTTCCAGCGGTCGTTTATCTTAGTTGCCAAAGACAACCTTTTACCTTTGGTCACATACAGATAGAAGATGTTTTTGACCCTGCATCTTTATCGGCAAACCTAGCCCTCAACAACTGTTTATTTTAAAGTGTAAGGCACCAACCGTCAACTGTTAAATTTAGAGACAAAACAGCCGTGATTCTCCTTCAGTGAGGGAACATACAGAATGAATGAAAATTAAATGAATTCACACAACCGAACAGCATAGTATTGAATAATAGAGAGGAATATATGTAATCATGCTTAAATGTAATTTTCCCATTACCCCACAATACCCCCAGTTTGTAGTCTGGCGATGTGGCAGACGGCTGCCTCTCCAGTAGCTCTCCAGTTTTTAGCTCTTTCTACTTATTTAAACCTCTTTTTTCTCTTTTTAACTCTTCTTGCGAAGATAGTGTGTTTCTATATATCCTATGGATATTTCCAATCGTAAAATTCAACCAGGAGCCAGCTTTCTCACTTACTCAAGAGAGGAATTGCTGGCTCTGCACACAAAGGGGCACACGGCACCACCCTATCCCGACGGAGCTGAGGAGGAGACCCAGGGGCTGCAAGGCCGGGCGAAGCTAAAGGCCGAGCTAGCGGAGATCGGAGGCGCTACAAGCCATCGATTCCCTCCGTTATCATGGGAACGTGAACTCGCTGCCGAACAAGATCGACGAGCTGTCCGCGCTGAACAACCAGCGGACTTACCGTGAGACCAGCTTGTTCATCTTTACGGAACATGGCTAAACCACCCTCGTACCAGATGCTAACGTGGACCTGCTTGGATTCACTGCCGTGAGAGAGCCGACAGAGACACACAGGCAAGTGGGAAAAGCAAAGGTGGGGGACTCATCATGTATGTCAACGACCGCTGGTGTAACCCAGGACATGTCTCCTTAAAGACAGCCTTCATGTTGCCGGACCTCGAGCTGCTAGCCTTAGCTTACGGCCATATTATTTACCCAGGGAGTTTAGCCATGTGTTACTCTCTGTGTTTACATCCCTCCGAGAGCGGACGCAGCCGCTGCCTGTGAGAAGATTCACTCCGTCACGCAGCGCTGCAGACACGCACCCTGAGGCCTTCATGATCATCTCTGGGGACTTTAACCATGCTACTTTGGACTCTACTTTGGCTGTTTTTCACCAGGTTGTAGACTGTCCGACCAGAAACAACAGGACAATTGATCTCCTGTATGCTAATGTGAGGGATGCATACAGAGCGACTCCCCTCCCCCCACTGGGGAAGTCTGATCACAACCTGGTTCATCTACAGCCACTGTACACCCCCCTGGTCCAAAAACAGCCGGTGACAACTCGCAACAGCAGGAGGTGGTCCCCTGAGATGGAAAGTGCCCTGAGAGACTGCTACAACACCACAGACTGGGATGTGCTGATCGACCCGCATGGTGAGGACATAGAGGGGATGACACACTGTCTGACGGACTACCTGAACTTTTGTGCAGACGTGGTCTCCCCTATCAAGACCGTCCGATGTTACCCTAACAACAAGCCATGGGTAACACAGGAGGTCAAGGCTGTCCTCAACAGGAAGAAGGCTGCCTTCAGGAGCAGGGACAGGGAAGCCATGAAGGCAGCACAGCGGGAGGTGAAACATTGTGTGAGGGAAGCTAAGGACAGCTACAGGAGGAAGGTGGAGCAGAAGCTGAGGGAAAACAACATGAGGGAGGTCTGGGAAGGTGTGAGGACCATCACAGGTCACAACACAAAGACCAGAACAACAGGGGGGACAATGGAGAGGGCCAAGGAGCTGAATAACTTTTTCAACAGGTTTAACCAGCCCTTGCCCCCCCTCCCCCCACCCTCACCCAGCAATGTTCCCTTCCCTCCACCCCCTCCCCCTGACACCACCACATCCCAGTCTACACACCTCCCCCCCAGCACCACAATACCCCCCTCCTCCTCCTCAATACAATCCCCGCCCCACATCACCACGGACCAGGTCAGAGAGCAGCTGAGGAAGCTCCGGCCCAGGAAAGCAGCAGGCCCGGATAAAGTGTGTCCGAGACTGCTGAAGACCTGCGCAGCAGAACTGGGGGAGCCGCTCCAACGGATCTTCAACCTTAGCCTGCAGCTAGGGAGAGTGCCCACCCTTTGGAAGACATCCTGCATCGTTCCAGTTCCCAAGAAGAACAGGCCCAGCGAGCTGAATACTTCCGACCGGTGGCGCTCACTTCACACCTATGAAGACGTGGGAGCGGCTCTTCCTCAGCCCCCTCAGACCCCAGTACAGCACGCCCAGGACCTCCTGCAGTTTGCGTACCAGCCAGATGTTGGTGTGGAGGACGCCATTCTCTACCTGTTACACCGGGTCCACTCCCATCTGGATAAGGGGAATGGCACAGTGAGGGTCCTCTTCTTGGACTTCTCCAGTGCCTTTAATACCATCCGGCCCCCTATACTCCAGGACAAACTGATCAGGATGGGAGTGGACCCCTATCTGGTAGACTGGATCAGAGACTACCTCACCGACAGGCCACAGTACGTCAGGCTGAAGGACATCATGTCTGAGACTGTGGTCAGCAGCACTGGAGCCCCCCAGGGCACAGTGCTGGCCCCTCTTCTCTTCACCCTGTACACCTCGGACTTCTGTTACAACTCAGAGCTGTGTCACATACAGAAGTACGCAGATGACACAGCCATCGTTGGGTGTATCAGGGGGGACAGGGAGGAGGAGTATCGGAGTCTGGTGGGGGACTTTGCTCTCTGGTGTCGCACTAACTGCCTACAGCTCAACACCTCTAAAACAAAGGAGCTGGTCGTTGATTTTGGGAGGTCCAGACCAAAACCGCAACCAGTCCTGTTGGAGGGAGTTGAGGTGGAGGCAGTCCAATCATACAAATACCGCTGTGGCTGGACAGCAAACTGGACTGGACAACAAACAGCAGCCACCTGTACAGGAAGACACAGAGCCGGCTGTACTTCCTGAGGAGGCTGCGCTCCTTTAACATCTGCGCAAACTGCTGTGGGTGTCTACCAGTCTGTGGTCACCAGTGTCCTCTTCTACACTGTGGTGTGCTGGGGGCAGCATATAAAAGAAGGACACCCACAGGCGGGACAAACTGATCAGGCGGGCCGGCTCTGTGGTCGGCATGAAGCTGGACCTCACTGGTGACGGTGGCAGAGAGGGGACATTGGACAAACTGCTGGCTATTACTGAAAATTCCAGCCACCCCCTGCACACTCATCACACCCAGAGGAGCCGGTTCAGTGAAGGCTGCTCCTTCCCAAGTGCCGGACCAAGACTCAAGGACTCCTTGTGTCCCTCATGCCATCAGACTCTACAACTCCTCACTAGGGGGGAGGAGAAATAGGGCATAGGACAATACATACTACATACATATATACATACATATAACATACATATATACATACACAGTACACATACATACATACTACACACAGTACACATACATACATACACGCACACCTAGTCACTTTATCACTTTATCACTTCAATACTGGACTCAACACTGACACTTTAATAATAATTTATGGTCTTTTGTTTGTTTTATTTGACAAATGTTCTTATTGTTGTTATTATCATTATTGTTATTTTGTTGTCTTTATACTGTCTTTTCTTTTCTTTTTTTAATCTATTTTTTAATTTGTTTTTTTTTTTTTTTTTTTCTTGCTAAAACTGGTGCTGGAATTTTCAATTTCCTTGCGGGAGTCATCCCAAAAGGATCAATAAAGAGAAGTCTAAGTCTAAGTCTAAGTCTAATAGTAAAACACATTGCTGCCAGAGTGATACATTTGTTTGCCTCATTTTTCTATGTAGGACAAAGGCATGTAAGGTGTATGGAAGTAGCAAGCTAACGTTAACTAACTCCCTCAAATCCGCTCCCCACTGAAGGGAGATGTCTTTGCAGAGAGAACTTTACACTGAATCCCAAAACATATTCCTCTTTCTGCACTTCACACTCTCTGACTTGAAATTTTAAAGCTGTGCGGTAGCTGGAAAAAAGCTTAAACATGGGAGCAAAATTACTGTTATGTTATAAAGTGTTGCTGAAATAATGCCTGACAACAGCTCATATGGGGATTAAATGGACTCATAGTAAGGCTTCTTATTCTAATTTGAAAAGAATGCATTGCAAGTTGTTTTGCTTTCTGCTAGTATATGAGTAAGAGACCATTAATAGTGAAAACTGTTTGAGCGTGAACTGAAATTAATGAGCTGTCAGCCTTAAACCCAGATTTTTGGAGATTTTTACAAACTGGAGATTCTAGAATACTTTTTTCTTCAATTCTCAAATTTGCCATTTGAAGATGGTTGTTTATAAAGTTGTACATTTTTCTGTTGCACTAAAATATTGCAGTGACAGTGAAAGTATCTTAGTGGAATTAAATGATTTTAATTTAATTCAATGGGGATACAAGAAACTAAATGGACACTGAAATGCAAATCCCAAGTGGTTTTGAACAGTGTGTTAAGAGACTAAAAATCATAGTGTAACAAACTTTCATGTTGGATTTACCTCTAATCCAAGTGACAGTACATTAAAACATTTCCCCATATTTATGACCAAATATGAGAAACGGAACATGATTAAGAAATACAGTCTCTACTTTTCTTTATAGAAAATAACTTTCCTTGTTATATCCCTAACTGGTTTTAAGAGTGTGATGTTCATCTGATGTCATATAATTTCTTTATTTTGATGATTCTGCAACTGACCCACTTAAGATGTGATGAGTAAAGCAATTATTTACTCTAATTAATTACTAAGTAGTTACAGGGAGAGATAAGGTTAACATGATATAGGCCTCCCCGCAATCTACCTCTCTCTTTCACATACACACAAACACATGCACACACACACGATCAAGTGGACACCCTGTAACCAGGCTTACAGTATGAGGAACCAGCTCCATCAAACGATAAGACTTCTTTGAAAACTGCAGTTCTGACTCATGATTTCTCACTAACTGGAGGCAAGGACAGCAGGAATCCTTGATGCGCTTCTCTGCCCTTCACTTCAATGCAATTTACTACGCTTCACTCTCAATTTGCCAATGAACAGACACACATCAGATGACCAGAGGGTGTGGATACATTTGCACAATTTTTTGCCTGCTGTTGTGATCTCCATATACTGGTGAAGTCAGCATGTGTGATCATTTTGAGCTTCTAAACCTCCTCCAAATAGAGTGAACAAAAGTCTCTCAATGTTCTTAGGGCAGCAGTGTACCCGAAACAAAATCAAACTTTCCACATATCGAAAAAGCAGTTTGAGACCCCACTGTGAACACTGTTAATGACACTCCACACCAGATGGAGCAGCTTGCAAATCATAGTTTAATATCTGATATGTCAAGTGTCTTTATAGTGTCCAACTGAGTGCTCACAACTTCAGATGGGGCTGGGCAACGCACTTCTATGTTTTTGGTTCTGACCAAAATGTATCAACAACATCAAATAAAAAACTGCCTTGAAATAAGCAAAAGCCGGCATTGGATGTTTATTCAGATCCCTTATCTTGTTTTCTTGTTATGTGATCAGGTATTAACCAATTTTTAGAAGTTTTAGACTTTTATCTAGTCAAACTTCTTGCATGGCTGATTCCATTTGGGCAAAACCACACCAAAACGCCAATTGCTGCAAACATCTATGTGCCAATACCTACAGCCAAGATTTTCAGTGTTGTACAAGTTCATACTTAATAAAAGCTAGCTTAAAGTTCACAAAGTTTAAAATTAACTAGTTCAGGTCCATAAATATGAACTACTTCATGTTCATTTCTTCCATGTTTTTTTTTTTTTTTGTAAAGGTCCCATGGCATGAAAATTACACTTTGAGTTTTTTTTAACATTAATATGTGTTGCCCCAGCCTGCCTAAGGTCCCCCAGTGGCTAGAAATGGTGATAGAGGGTTTTCACTGATGTCACGTTCTGGGCAGTAACTTGGATGCGCGGCCATATTGGAGATGCTTGGTGTAAACAACTGAACGGAGTACAGTGGCGTATTGTGCACTTTGGATACTTTAAGTGAATGTAGCCATGGCTACACAGTAGAAAAGCATCCAAGATGGAAAAGGCATATAGGGGAAGGCTTGGACTACAAGAAAAGGCGCGATATTTCGAGAAATTACAGTTTATTGACAGTGCAGATCCCTACGAGTTGGCTCCCTCTTCTTAGATCCATGACAACCCGGTGATTCTTCCTTCAGTTGCATATCCCGATACAGCTAGTCAACGACCTGCTTTTCTCGCTGAGCCCATACACAGCTGCAGACCTCAAATCCTACAAAGCTTTGCAGGCCTTTAATCAGATGGTGTGTGGATAAGTGAGGGAGACGCAGTACCAAGACATTAACGACCATTGTGTTGTGAAGGCCATAGGAAGTAATGCAATAACGTATCTAATCAACCTAACCTTAACTGTATGACATCA
>NC_045742.1:11245907-11290213 GCF_008692095.1 Etheostoma spectabile
CTCAAGGTGTAGCCAAGTGACTCTCAATTTTTTTTTTCATTTCAAAGAGCCCCAGTTTGCTATCTACACTACCTGAGTGAGTTTGAGCTTTGCCAACCACAAGCGCCTTCTTTCCTCTGATAACTTCTGGCATTCCTCTCCCTGGTTTTGAATAACCTTTGGAAGTCAATAATATTCCAAATGTTTTTACTTGGTCTGACCTATTGGTACAACCTAAAACACGGCAATAATACCTATGTTGGGGATCTACTTCAGTGCCTGTGCTTTGTTGTGATGCAGAGTATCTCCAATATAGCGATTACCGGTCTGATGACACGTCGTGATAACCCTCTATAGGTGTAAACCGAGCCTTGGGTATCCTGATCTGTCTTTGAGAAAATGAAAGGTCAGATGGGCCGATCTAGAATCCTCCCCTTTTTCTGCTTTGCCCGTCCAGAGAATTTGGCCCACCCATAAGAGAGAGACATCATGGCTTTCAAATGCGCAAAGTGGCAGTTGGTCAAGGCCACACCCCCAGCCTACACCTTGCCCCCCCCCCCTTCCTCCTCATCAATAGCTACGGACTCATAAATGGCACATCCTAAAGAAAGCTCATCGTGGGACTGGCTCTCGTGGCTGTGATTCTGCACCGAGGCTGAATTTTGGGAAAGAGACTTCAGATATGGTATTAGGGGACCACTAAGGCCTATATAAAAGCATTGAAAGAGCACCATGTCATGGGAACTTTAAACTAAGCTGCTGAAACTAAGCTGCTGAAACTTGATGTGTCATTTCAAATTCGTTGGCAATGTGGCTGACGTTCGGTCCTGTTTGGCCTCATTTTTTAAAACCGCTGTTGCATTGAAATCTGTTCCCTGGTTGAATAGTGTTCCCGTCTTGTTAAAATTCAGTTTCCTGTTGTGTTCCCTCCGTGGTTAGGGTTTGCTTCAGATTATGAGTATGGGTAAATTAAAAGTAGACGCATATTGACAGTCTTGGCACGCTGGGTGCTGCAAAACACAGCGTGTGGGCATCGGTAACTGTCGCAAGAGTAAACAGTTTTACAGTTGAAGTTCATATGTTGCAAACTGAATTGTTCATTTCAACATTCACTGAAAATATAAGCACATTCAATGTATGCCGGTCTTTTAGCATGTTCATGCGCAACTCTGAAGATTTTTACTTGTAACAGTACGTTAGTAGCACGTAAATATTAAAATGTGTAATAGTGAGCGCCACCACCGTAGCCGTGTTGTGCCATCTACTGCCCTGGAGTGCAACTTCACCAACATTTTTAAAACTTCCACAGTGGCTTTAACAGTGTGACCATTTATTTCAAAACTTTGACTTTTTTTGTTGAATAAAAAAAGGTTTTGTAAAATAACATTATATCTCTTAGTGCAAGGCCAATGAAAAACTATTTTCATTGTACAAATTTTTACTAAAACTTAGTTAACAAAACAGCACTGATCCTATACCCAGCCCTAACTTTAACAAACCCAGTGTAAACCACTGAAATATAGCAGTAACATGCGGCCTAACAAGATACATGAAAAATCCAACCAATCGGAGCAAAATTTGAAGTATCTGCAGGCAATCGTGAGGAAAAGTGAACAAAAATATTAAGCTTGCAACAAGCCTGTGCACACTGCAACGAATAAACCAGCATCTTAATTTCGCCATAAAATGAACACGTTGACTGTACAAATGCACTCATTTTAATATATTTTGTATTATATTTCTCCCTTGAGAAGTCTTTTAATAAAACCTGCTAAGAAAACTCATATGCAACTAAACTGGGTGGCAGATTAGGTTCAGGATTCTGCGTTTCTTTCTAAGCAACAATACAAGACACAACACAATCTCTCTTTCCCACAAACACACACACAGATCTCGTAACCCCTCAGCCACCACCCTCTTAGGCTATAATATGAACTTTATTTATTACACCCTTCATTCCTGTTTTTCATTTCCTCTTGTCAACTACCATCCTGTCCAAAACCTATCCTACCAATCCAGCTTGTGCACTATTTTACATGACAATCTTTTTTTCAAATCTTGTACAACACTTTCTGTATCTCCCCCACCCACTCTCTCTCCATCTCATCTCTCCTTCCCTATATGAACCATTTCTCTCAATCTCCCAGCTCCGTCCTTCATTTTACTAATCTCCACGCTGCCTCCAGCCAAATGAATCACCCTCTCAATTTCGTGTTCAAATTTCTCTCCATCCCAGTTTGCTCCATTCCCATTTTCACTCTCCATCTATCCCCCTTCCTCTCCACACCTTCATTACATTCTGCCTGTCTTTTATACCTGCCCTCATCTTCCTCCTCGATCCCTTGCTTGCCTTTCTCGCTCTCTCCCTACGTGGCAAGGGGAGAGGATGGTAGGAGAGCATATCATTTCTGAGAGGAGGTGCTGTCAGTTGACTGCTCTCCAGGCTAAGAGCTGCTCTCCTCGCCCCTGGGTTCACAGAGTCACAGCTCTGTTCTGCTCAAGGATTATGCAGATCTTAATTCCCTTTCGCTCACACCTGAGGTTGGCAGGGCATGAAATAAGGAAAGTGTTCACTGCAAATAAAAGTGTTTGCCACCTAGAAGGATAGAGAGGGGGAGGAAGGAAGAATGGAAGGAGGAAGGAAGAGAGAAGAGATTGCTGGTGGATGGTCTGTGTGAGATAATGAGGGAGGAAAGAGAGACATGAGGTGTGTTGCTGTTTCTTAAAAACAGGAATGCAAATTCCTTGTGTGCATGCATTACATCTTTCAGGTTTCAGTAAGCAAGCATTGAATGGGATCTTTATCACATTTTGTTAAATTGTTAATCAACCCTATAAAAATATCTTCCATTAACGTTAACTTTTTTTAACCTCTCCCAAAAGCCACCAATCAGTTATGCGATACAAGCGGAAATTCCACAGGTAGTTTGCGACCGCGACAGGTTTTCTCTGAGCGCTAAGACAACAAGGTATGATATAGATTCCTCCTTAGTAAATTGTTTGCACGAAGGATTATTACTACATTTATATGCCAGTTTGCAAACTGCGACCGTGATATCAAATTGTGATTTTTTTAATTTATTATTATTATTATTATTATTATTATTATTGCGAGTTGAGTGACCCTAGTTTGTTCTGTGCGTAAAATGATGGATTTTGTTGCCCACGTCCGCTCGCATGTACCGCTCTTCATCAGGCTTGTTTCTTTTCAAACGGCAGCAACACCTGATACATTGATAGTTACTCAAGGGTAGCTTTAAACCGTTTGTCGCTTCAACAATTACAAAAACAACAACAAACAAGGGATAATTATTTAGAGCGTTGCGTACAAATCAAGTCAAAAAGTCTATGAAATGACAGATGTGATGTGAACAGCAGTGTAGCCTCGCCACTGATGGTCGAAAAGTTAATGTCAAAGAAACAATAAGAGAAAATAACTCGCACAAACACACGGAGAGAACAATACATGTTAGTGCGCCTCACCTGATAAAGCCTCCTTGGAAAAAGCAGAAAGACAAGACATACAGAATTCGAATGACCTGTGGGAGCATCCTCTGCTTTAAAATCTCTCCTCAGTCCCGTTGAATAACTTGCAGAAAATTAATTTCGGAAATCAGCAAATCCACTGAGTAGCTTGTGAGACTGGGCTGAAGGAGGAAGGCATCGTTTCTCAGTGATCCAAGCTTGTCTTTGGGGAAACTTCTCCCCCTCCCACCAAGTCCAGAAGGCTGCACACAGCAGACTCACTGCTTCAGGCGGCTGGACAGCACTAGTCAGTCAGTCAGTGTGTTGGTGCTTGTGTTGAAGGGGAGTGTCGGATTTCTTGTCAGTGTGTATATTTTCTATGCTTTCGCCTGCTTGTGTTTTTTTCTCTCGTCTATTTTCCTTCATCACATCAAAAAAAATTAAAAAAGGGGGTGACGATTTAAAGGTACGGTAGCTTTCGTTTTGATGCCTGCCTCGTGCGTAATTAGGCTCAATTAGGATGGAGGGAGTGATGGCTGTGATGATGAGCTAAATTGCAGTGTTGAATGCATTCTGGTGATGAGCAATCTGGACTGAAACACATCCAAATAAACATTTAAGTTAGGAGGACACCGTGCAGTCTAGAATAGAGTTGTGTTGTTGATTGAGTCAGTATCTCTAAATGAATCTAACATTTGAGTTTTGGAAGTTCTTGAGTCATTTCCATCTCTCCTTTAAGCTGTAGCAGTCAACTGTTTAAGCGAAAACTGCCATTTGGAGGTGTACCTGGTCACCTCCAAATGGCAGAAAGACGAAGTTAGCAAAAAGTTGGTGAACATAGTGGATAATTGGGCTTATATTAATCAGGTGGACAGGGACCCAACTTAAAATAAATACTAATGTTGCAACTGTGTGCAGCACGTTTAAAGCTTTAGTGCTTAACATTTTTATGTTAATGAACGCCAGTTAAATTCAAGCATTTGCCAAATGAGCTGATACAAAGCTAATTAAGACTTTCAGATCCACAAAATTCTCTATGTATTTCTCAGTCTGCCTGTGTTTAGAAAATGGTGTCATCTGGCAACTTTCGCACGCAGAAAGTCAAGCGAAGATAATTGCCTCTTATGAAAAGTCCATGTTTTTAATCCTCTGTGTCCTCCTTGGCTACTAGCAACTGCGTGGAGGAGGGGTGAGGGCGATGCACGGTGATGGAAGGTGTATATCGTGTGGACCCTCCAAGAGTTTTGTTGTCATTACTTAGAATTCCTCATGGGGGCGACAGAAACAATGTACTATAGCTTTATTATATAGGCAATTGGTTGATACGCTTGTGATATATCAACATCTAATGTCAGTGGTTTGTTTTCTACTTGAAGCACTGCCCCTAAGTGGTAGACATATCAGTTAATTTAGCAGTAGAGGAAATTTATTTTTCAGTATTAGTGGAAATGTACTGTAGTTAGAGACATTCATTATTTAGGTTTTTTTAAATTGTGTTGAAGTCAATTGTGTATTTTGATGTAAATTTAGTTTTAAACCGGGGGGGAATATAGATCTAGCCTATTTCATGATACTACCACTAGGACCACTTTTTGCATTGAATCATGGTATATTTTTTATCAGAGAAAAACCTGCTGCCACATATACAGTAGTTAGTCAGATTTTAACAGTACATACAAATAGGTATCAGTCCTTTATGACTACACGACACATTCCCACTCCCCTCTCGTAAAATACAGACGCTTGGTTGGGAGCCTTTGTCGTCATTATTGGCGCTAAAAGTCTCCTTTATCGTCTTATCTAAACGCAATTGGTCAAGACTATTGGTGTCCCTTTTGCGCTTTATCTATGTGTGGGCTTACGCTTCCATGACACAGGGAAATAACAGAACGGTTAAAGAAGAAAGCGACTTTAGGAAAGGTGCTAGACGGGAGAGGAACCTCTGTCTCCTGGGTGAAAGTCTTGTGTTTGACCCATCCACCACCCCAACCAACCTCCCTGCGTAGAATTTCTGCCTCACATACTACTCACTAACCCCTGGTGGAGCTGCTGCTCTCCCCAGTACATTATACAAACACGCTGAAGGGAGTTTCGTAAAAATGTCCGTATTTTACAAGTTAAAAGTGAGAATGGGTTGGACAACACACAAATTTAGCTTTTAATTGTCACTAATTCACTGACTTAAACAGTAACATATTTAAGAACTACATTAGCTTTCTCAAAGCATTGTGTCAAATATAGTATTCCCATAATCACTCTAGTTGTGGGAATAAGTTAAATAAATCTCTTCTGCAATCTGATACTGCATGTCTAAAAGACTCCCGGTATGTGTTTTGGGATGTGGATCAGTGTATTTGCACTTTAAGACCCATTAAAGTTTCTGCATTTCAGACATCACAGGGCAGTTCACATCACTCACAGGGTCTGACCAACAATTTGTATCTGTTATAGTCATTTGTCTTCCCAAGTTCATAACCCCGACCTGATCCAGTGTTTCCTAAGCAGGCAGAAGGGTCACTCTTATATGTGGGAAGACACAGCAGATTAAACCTTACTTTACACAATTACTCAATCTTCTTGTTCCTCCTTTGAATGAAGCATGGCTATGAAACATGTATTGGATTTCTCTCTTATTAAGGACTGAAAATCATAAGCCTCTTTGACTTTTCACTCTGATAATTAATTTATGCCAGTTTTTATTAATACTGTATCAATCAAATGCTGCTTTTGTTTTGGGCTGTTCTATGAGCTAGCAGGCAGACTTTATCCACTGTAGAAGAAGTCAAGCCTGACTGTACCAGATCAAGAAATTGTGTAGTAAAATTGTCCGTAAAACCACAGTGTTGTTTTTACACTTTTGAACAGTGGTATCGATCTTTGCAACTAACTGCTGGTAAGAAGGTAAACAAATATATTTACAAAACTATTACTTTAAAACGTATCACAAATACATAGTTTTACTTTTTTAACAGCAAAAGTTTTTTTTAACAGCAAAAGTTTTTTTAACAGCAAAAGTAAATGGTGCATTTGTTGGACTATTTTCATCAGAGGATTAATCCAAATTTGGTCTGCTAGTGAGTATTTACAGCAGCAGGATAGTGTATGTTGGGTTAACTCAAGTTAAACTACAGTGCCCATGTAGCCGGTCATGAAGAAATGTATCAGTCCAAACAACTACTTACACCTCAAAGTTTTTAAATGTTTCAACATGGAAATAAACAACTCTGCATGAAGGATATAAGTTGCTGAGAGGTGAGGCAAAAGTTGAAAATGTCAACCTTTTTATCTAGTCTGTCACTCCATAACCTCTCAACCTGCCCTGATCTCAGATTTGTATATTGATGGGTAGCTTGCCAATGAAAGGTCAGATTCCAGCAGTGGTCATCACTGAGCCTCTTCCCCCTTTAACCCATAAAACCGAATGGAAAGTGTTCTTTGACCAACATACATTAATACCACCACGAGCCATGCTTCAGTTTTATTCATGGTCACATATCAAACTTCACCTTTTAACACAGTAACCTAAAGAGACCATGTTTGAGATCGGCTCTAATATTTCCTATATATTCCTATATAGTCTCATAGGCTTGTTTCATTACTGGCCGTGGTATGTAAAGAAAGAAAAATCCTGACACCAAGAGAGAACATTTCTGTGTAATTCTCCAACTATCAGCTCTTATGTTGTCATCGTGTCCAGCTTTCTTGCATTAACTGTGAAAGTAGTTTTTAGCTGCCTGAGTTGTACCTCAGAGGTTTTTAGTCCCCGAGAAATGGTTGCTCAGCCTAGCACAAAATCCCAATCCGGTGCCACCCCCTTAAGGGATTGACCTGCGGTTGGAGCAGTGGTTTGTGGCCTAACCTCTTACATATCCTCAGCTGCAGAGTAAATAACATTCTCCATGGCTGTTGGTCTGGGTGAATACGAAAAGCTCTGTGCAATGGTCCATGTTGTTTATGGCCTAAAGATGTGATTATCCTCAAAACGTTTAGAGAAACTTACACGGAGACAAGGTCAAGGTGCCGTCCTCTCTTGTTGTGTCTCAGCTGTCTGGATTTGAGAAGACTTTGGAAACAAGTGTCCTCTTCCCTCAATGCATCTGCGCATTGTCTGTAAATGTAAATTTTTCTATATTTTGTTGTCATTGGCAAGGTGGCGAATGTGCTTCTCATCTATATTCACTAAAAAACACATTTTGAAATATTTAATTTCCCTTTGGTATGATAAAACCATTCAAAATCGATAAGAGTGCAAGGTCAATCAATTACATCAATCATTGACTCATTTGTTCTAACGATAGTCATGATAGTCTCTGGATGTTATAGGACGCTAGCGATGTTTTTCATTTCTTCTCTGTCGCGTATAGTTTTATCTGATTTTTGTTTATAATTCTAGACTTAAGACTTCGCTTTTTAGCCATGTATTTTATTGTGGTGTCCTTGCATTATGTGACTGCTAAGGTGCTTTAAATCACATGTATTATTAGTACTATTAATACAATTAATCATAAAATCTGACTATTGAAACATGAAAAAAATCTAACAAAGTGTTTCAGAAATACATGTTATATGTAGTACAATGACACAAAAAGGGCAGAACCAGTACCATTTTAAAAAGTATTTAATTTAGTTTTTTATCTTGTTTAGTTTGCTAAACCTTTTTTTCTTTGTTGTTCTTTTTATTTGAGACATTGTTTAAGGCTTTACTTTTGGTTTGATATGATCTTTGAAATGTTCTGTGGTCTCATTCTTCAATGCTTAGACCTTAAATCGTGTACTGTAGTTTTCTGTGGACTTATAAGTCAAACTAGGCTGTGTTAGATAAGTGTTTTGAATCTTTTGATAAGGTATTCTAAAAGTTATGAGGATAAACCTATTTACGAACTACACAACATTCAATGAAGAATGTGCTAGGTCATATCTAACCGCCTTATACATAATTATGGGAGTCAACCCATTGCAGCCTAATCCTCATGGCCTTTGCTATTTGCTCAATCATGTTTTCAGGTCCAAAAAGTTGACTTCAGACAAACTTTATTTAGGAGAAAAGTGAAAAGTTGTAAATGACTTGATTAAGATGTGTGAAGCACACAGGGACGAATTCTCCTTTGTTTACATAAATGTGTAGATATAACCCTTCCCAGGTCTTCACAGATGTATGAAGTAAAGAAATAATCCAGACAGACATGACCATCAGTCTGCATGCATAAAGCATCTATTCAATTTATACAGCCAGCCAAAGTAGACAGTCAATCCAAAAAAAAGCTGATATGCTTTGACAGACGGACACGGTCGCCGCGGCCTGGAATGAAAATGACAAGGCAATACAGAGTCAGTCAGAGTCAGTCAGCCAAATTATTGAAAGATTACAATGTCAAAGTAAGTTTAACACAATATGGGCTATACATGTTATTCATATTAGTGGTAGTCAAAGACTCTTTTATGATTCATGATCACGTTCACTTCAGCACTGCAACCTTCCATTCAGAGCCAATCTCCTTCCAAGAACTTATGAGAGCAGAAAAAGTGTATTAAAGGAACTTCCACCAGTCTTATTTGAGGTTTAGGGTTTGGTTTGGCTTTACTTTGAGTGGTTCAATTCTTATGATTAGTTTGTGGACAAGACACAAATCCGACTGAAAAAGACACAACATCTAACATATGTACATGCATGTAAATGTATATGTTGTATATGTCTGTGAGAATGCAGCCTAATCTTCATGTTGATTCTATCTAAAATTTGACTTTAAACACTTTCTTCTAGAGTGCAGACATATTTGGTGTGTATCCTCTCGTTGAGTAAAAAATGACATCATATGGATGTGGTGTTTTCCACTGTGTGGTGAATGTTGTTGCTGTAATAAGGTTATATAAGAAATACGTTTTCCTGCGTATTTAAGGTTTGAATTGTTGGAAATAAACTTAATTGAAGACAGTTGATTTGCTTTCTTTGCTAGAGTTAGATGTCTACGGAAGAGGATTAGGGCCACTGGTGAATTTTTTTGTGAGTTCTGACTTTTTTCTCAGAATTCTGACTTTTTTCTCAGAATTCTGACTTTAATCTCAGAATTCTGAGGAAAAAAAAAAAGGTCAGAATTCTGACTTTAATCTCAGAATTCTGAGGGGGAAAAAAAGTCAGAATTCTGAGATTAAAGTCAGAATTCTGACTTTTTTTCCCCTCAGAATTCTGAGATTAAAGTCAGAATTCTGAGAAAAAAGTCAGAATTCTGACTTTAATCTCAGAATTCTGAGAAAAAAAATCAGAATTCTGAGATTAAAGTCAGAATTCTGAGAAAAAAGTCAGAATTCTGACTTTAATCTCAGAATTCTGAGAAAAAAGTCAGAATTCTGAGATTAAAGTCAGAATTCTGAGAAAAAAGTCAGAACTCACCAAAAAAATTCACCAGTGGCCCTAATCCTCTTCCGTAGATGTCACAGTCACTAAACATGATGACTATCAAACGGGAGCCATCAGATGGCTATGCTCCAGTCTTTGTACTAAGCTAACCAACTCCTGGCTCCAGCATCATATTTAGCATACAAACATGAGAGTGGCATCAATCTTTTAATCTCATTCTTTTTGTAAGATAACAAATAAGCATGTGTCCAACTATTGCTTTAAAGGAAAAATGTTGTACTCTCGGTCATCTTATCAGTTTTGATAGCATTCTTATATAATATTAGTTATTTATTAAAACTTCTCTAGTTCAGTTTTTGAGTTGAAAACAAAGTCATTATTGTCTGTTGTACTTCATTGCTGTGTAGGGCTGCCTCCTGGTTTAACTTCGGCTTAACCTACTCACCCACGTTTTACTGTCTGCTGTAAAGCTGTTTGTCAGTATCACCATGTTCATCTATTACTACCATAAAACTGGGGATTGAATAATAGCCAAATATATCAAAATAAGCCCCCACACATGCAACACAAGCCTTTAAGCACTAGAAAAATAATTAATTAATGCAATGTAATTCACCTCACTGACTCTGACTCAAAGTTCCATTGAGGCAGACAGCCTTTATCACTTGATTGACATACAGTATAATTAAAAGGAAAACTCATGCTGAATTCTCTAGACTCTACCAAAGATGCATTAACCTAGATAGAAAATAAAATAAAATATAGTATGTCCTTTTGTTTCCTTGCTCCTTCTATCTGACGTGCCTTCTGCCAGTCTATGACTCCAATAAGGAGAGTGCAGGATCTGCTGATATTGCCAAATAACTGCACCAAGCTACACAAAGGTTGGTCAAAGCTTGACTGAGGGCCTGTAATATTAAACTACAGCATTAATAGCTTGACAGACTAAAATGGAAATAAAAGGTCAAACTTAAATGACAGACATGGATATAGAGACACAGGTTAGGCAGGTCACTGAGGGAAAGGTCACCAGTGCATGTTTTGGAGGCCTGATCAAAGACAGACGGGATCTCCGTTCAGCGTTTTGCATTCCAGTGCTCTCCGTCTTGCATGCTATAGTAGGCATTGAACAAGCAATGACTTATTGTATCTTTGCTGTGTGCGTCTTCATAGCCAGCTGTTTGAAACGATTTCCTCCAACAACATCAACAAGTACTTGGTGGTACATTCCTCTAAAGTGGGCAGATGCTGGTGCTTTGGTCTTGCATAGAATAGTAAAGTGAACACTGCTCAATTCCAGATAAGAGCTTCAAACGTAAACAGCAACTCTTTTCCGTCTCTCAATTGAGCAAAGGCCATCTGTGCACCTTTTACACTCCCACAACCTCATTTCCAGCTTCAGGAGGAGACTGTCTCTGCCACTCATAATGATGATTTAAATGGCCAACTGGACACTATGTAACCCCTCCCGCCCGCATAGCCATTCCTTCTATTTTGAGGCACCAAACCACGTTCCTCTTTTTTGTGTTGAAGATAGGAATGACAAGCACTGTGACCTACAGATAGACTGGCCTTGTCGTTTGACTTGTGGCATCTTTCCCCCTTCAGCCATACCTCCCAACTGCTGTCTTTAAACAAGAAGGTCCACACATGAACACACATGCATGTCCAATTTAAAGGAACAATCTGTGATGAAATTGTACAGAAAAAAACTGTGTGCACTAGAGAACGTATTTTGATATTTAAATTTAGTTATTGTTTGAAAGGTTTGTTTACTTTAGCATTTAAGTAAAACAAACCAACTTTACATTATGATTGTCAGAGAAACAAAGTGTTCAATTATGTTTCAATAACATCTGTAAATATAACTCTAATATGTATGGTTACAACAAACACAGATTCTGCTTGTTAAACTAGATACAGACACTTACACGTACATGTGAATGGCATTCAAGAGTGTTTGCAGAAACCAAGAATAAAAAGCATGCTTGTGTGCTGTGTTTATTCCACACACATAACTCACCCCCATCCTCCATAGATCCATTGTAATGCTTTGTGTCATGTTTCAACTATGATGCAGTGGGTTTTAATTGCAACATCTTTTATGACACACAAGTTACTGTATCAAACAGTTGTAACCATGAAATACAATTCTATAAGTGTTGACTTGAATGTGCAGCTGTGCGCAGCTTTATGGGGCAGGAACCTGCAGCAGCCATAAATAAAGTGTTCTATACTGTCTTTGTTCTCCTTTTAACTTACTGAGGAAAATGTACTTAATTGGCTGTGGAGCCATTTCTTGGGGGAAATATTTACATTTTTATTTTATTTTATGTCAGACAGCTCATTAGATGTTTTTGAAGATTGCAGTTTTTGAACACCTTCTGTGTGACTCATTTCTGTGGATTTTGAAGGAGCATTCAATGGCTGTCCCATTTTTCACGTTATGCTTGTGACACTCGCAGGGCTGGAAAAAAGTGCAGGCAACAATACAGTGCCCTGTGGCTTCTTTCATGTTGCTGTTGTGAGTATGTGATAGAAATGAAAAGAATGCAAAGCAACGTGATAATGCATTAAATTTTAATTAGATAAGAGTTAAGAAATCTTCCTCTTGGTTATGGTTTTCCTTCACACTATGGAATCTTTTGGTCTTATGGGAGATGCAATGCCATCATTTCTTGTATACTTAGAGTTTTATTCAACCCATGTCCTTCATCTTTTCCAATTAATAATGTATTTTTGATCAATCATGGATGCTCTGAAGTTCACATAAGTCTCTGAAGTATGATTTGTAACTGCATGAAACAGAGACAGTATAGTACATATCAATTTTAAGCCTCTATCTTTCGTGGAAAATCCCCTGTGCTGCACACTATACAATCTGAAATAGTAATTATACACTTTGGAAATCAAATAATTCATGAGGTGTCTTGGTAGCAAAGGGTTAAGGTGTGCACCAAAAAACCACAATATCCACAGGAACCCTGGCTAAATACCTTTTGTTACATGTCATACATTATTATTGACTGTAACAACGTCACACTGTTCCTCCTTTCCTATATGTGGGCTGTGATGTTTGAACATGAATGATGGTCCTACTTGGCCATGTTAACCTGCACAGATATAGTAAGCACCATCTCACGTTTGAGTAACGAGTGCTACTCAGAGGACATATGTTCTTTTCACAGTGACCGGAACACAACAACACACCAACATGGGCATTTGAAATAAACATGACTGTTTAAATGTAAATTATTAATTGGAATACACAATAGATAGGCTGCTCTTATTCATATTGGGCTACAGTTGAAAGTGCATTTGTGTAAGTGGATTCTGAAAACGTTTTTATAATTGATCAGTGACTCAAATTACGTGCAAAATTAGTCAGGGTGAAAATGGAGGCAATTAATATACAGTTGATGGACCCTTTTTGTATTCAGGATCTTTGAATCTTAACAGGTTTGTTTGTCTGCTTTCAACTGTTATTGATGCAATGGGATCTGGAGTAAATTGGTCTAAGAGGGGTTTGAGTTACTGTATGTTACATAATAAACAAGGTAGTAGCTTTTCTCAGCTGCCAGATGTGTCCAGACGAACCTACTAAGTTCAACCAGAGATTTTGCTGACATGATGAAACCAGGAGCAACTGCATCTTTATATAATAGAAAGTGTTGACATATTCTTCCTCTTAAGCAGGTAACAGACCTGAGAGGTTGCCTTTCCCAGAAATCATTTGTTTTGCACAATTTACACAGGTTGCTCAAGGGTAAAGGAAAATATGAAAACAAGATGGTTTTCAGACGAAAATGGGATGACCAACAATTGTGCTTGGAGCAAGAGCACAATGAACCGAGTGCAGTAAACGGGACGAGGATGATTCATGGTGCAGTATCAGGAATGTGCTTACGTGAGGTAGCACGGGATGTACCAGGCCGAAAGTGAAGGTTGTAGATATATTGAAAAGGTGTTTTTATAGCATTCAGATAATTCATTGTTTTATTCGGTCACATGTGGGGTCATTTCCAATAGGCTATTGCAGAAGACAATTCAAAAGGTCAAGCACCCAACCAACATGGCTGCAGTTGTTTATAGTATCACATTTCTAACAGTAATGGTCACAGAATTTGCCAGTCATTTATTTATCCAAAATCATGATCTTTCTCCAAGCAGAAGGAAGTGTATTGTACCTTGGTCTATGATACGGATCTCTCAAGAGTAATAGCAATAGCTAATTGTGATATTTTACCCCATTGTTTTGCAGGAAGTGCACAACCAACAGCTACTAAACACTGCCCGATGTAAGTCAATTGCAGATTTGAGTCACTCGCGCATGCGTCACTTTGCATGGGTGAAGATGTGAGTTTGTGACAAGTTCACTTTGCGACAAGTTGCCTACAAGATGCTAACCAGAGACTTCTACAGTGTCAATACAGTAAAAATGGACCTACTTAATGAAGTTTGTTCACTGCTGGCTACAAGTTGGCATCAAATACATCAAGGTTGTCAGTTGAATGGCGTTTTAAGCCAACGTTAGCAATCAAACAACCATAGATAGCTAAAATGTTTTTGAAATTATTTCTATATTTTGTTATTGTTCGTAATAAGAAAAGTTTATTATTTATTTCACTAATTTACGTATGACATGTCATGCCGTAAACCGTTTAAATCTGATCATGCGCGACTCAAATCTGCACTCGACTTACATTGGGCAGTGACAGCTACAATGGCTACACTCACGATGTGATTCAGAATTAACAGTTATCAATTGTTTTTTTAGTCATTCCTTACTACTCAGAAATTTGTGTAAATTAATCTCTGTGCTGTATAATTTTAGAGGGGGAAAATCGGAAGACATGATTTTCCCCCTCTAAAATGCATAAGGCTTAACACATGTATACAGAAAGTTTGTATATGAATGCAGGAGACTATTGGATAAAATGTTCAAGAAAAGTGAGATTAGGTTTGTCCTTTAAATGTCTTTATACAGTCAGAACGGCACATGAATTAACTTAAGCTAAAGAAAAAAATCTTTCTCTCTCTATCCTTTGAAGACAATACAATGTCTTCCAATAATGAGGAGCTGATGAACAACTAGGTCTGATGAAAACATGTTTCATTATTTTTACTGTATTGGGAGCAGGGGCGGGGGGGGTTACATAGCTGTCTCAGCTATGTAACAGTGTTCTCACACCACAGCATCAAAATAAGCCCACAGCTGGAAAACCGTGGGAGATTCAACAACACTGTAAACAACTCAAGTTTGAGGTCTTTTATAGTCATGACCTTGGTTGTTTTTAACAGAAAGAAAGAAAACTTGGAGTTCAACCTTGCAGTTCAGCCGGGGACTCAATGCTGCACATTCGAAGATAAAGATTCAGGAGGAGTACATGTTTGTACCAGGAAGTATACTTTCACAAATGTAGTGAGCACATAATGGGTCTCCTGGGACCAGAATCTTACCTTGCTATGTGCCATATAGATATATAGATATATAGTTTTCTGATACTAAATATTCCAATTTGTACCATTTCAGCCTGAGCTATAGTATTCTTCTAGCATGCAATATTTGTGTGCAACTGTTACAGATAACCTTAGTACTGCATAATGTTTTGTAATCTTCTGCAAAAAGTTTGACAGGGTTTTTGTCAAGTTACATTTTTTTTTTTTATCTGCAATCTCTGGAGTCTGTGCCTCTGTCCACACCAGTTTTAAAATTTAATGTATAACCAGAATTGTATTTCCTCAACGAACAAAATCAACAGATAAAGTCAGTTAAGATAGTTAATTCCCAGTGGAGCATCTGCCTTGGCTGGGTCTGCCATTAAACACATTTTAGAGGTGGGCAGTTAGTGAGGGATCATCAAGTGACTCCTACTGACTGGTCAGGGTGTCGGTGTAGAGGAGGCAGGGATCTATTATGGATGACTGGTACAGAAAAAAATAGATCAGTAAAAGGTAGCAGACTTTTAATATGTCCGTCAGTGACCTATTTTGTTTAAAGATGCATTTCCGTCCAGTGTAGTTAACAGCACTAGCAGCAAGGTACAACACTGGTATGCTTTTTATGAGAGTGTGTGTGATATGTTGCTCTCCTCATCAATTTCAACACTCTCCCTGGTTATGAATATTTAAGAGCTTCGGACCAACAGCCAGAGGGCAACCTGAGAGAGAGGGTGAGGAAGAGAATCATAAAGTTATAGTTTGGGACAATGGGAGAGGAATTATAAGTGAGGAGAGTTAGAAAGTGAAAAGTGAGAGATTTGGTCGGTAAGATGTGGGTTGATGCCCTATTATTGTCAAACCGACAGTGGGCAGCAGCAGACAGATATGCTTTGGTCTCTAAAGAAACAAAAGTGGTGCAATACATCAGGTCAGCCGGATATACTGAAGCGTTCCTCCATACAGCTGCTACACAGATGCTTTTGTTTTGATTGTTTTTTAACAAAGGGATTCATCATCACTCTTGAAAATGTAACACTATGAAGGAAATTTGTTATAATAATAATTATTATTATTATTGTTACAATTAATAAAGAGCTAATGCTAATAAAGTGCATTTATATTGGTTCAAGATACTTTAGATACTCTAGACATTCTGTTGCAGTTGCAACTGAAAACCTTGTTCCTTTCAAACCGGGGTGGCGTCAATCACATTTTAGTTTATTATTGAGACAAAAAAACTTCTCTTCTATACAATTTTAAGTGTTTTTTCCCTTCACAAATCAAAAGTACTCAGCTTTATGTTGAATCCTTTTAATGTAACAAAAGAAAAAGAGAGCTCGTTTTTTCTGAAGAGTTAGTAAATTACTGAAAGCTAAAAAGTCTTCAAATAACATGTTTTGTGTTCCCGTATTCATACGAGTAAAGTATTTTCATTAGAAAATTGACAAAAGAGAGATGACAGGAAAGGAGGAGAAAGACAGATGAGAAAAGATATGCATTGGC
This sequence comes from Etheostoma spectabile, assembly GCF_008692095.1. NCBI lineage: Eukaryota > Metazoa > Chordata > Actinopteri > Perciformes > Percidae > Etheostoma > Etheostoma spectabile. The sequence continues at coordinate 11,262,652 of NC_045742.1, forward strand.
CTCTGACCAGACTCAAGTAAGGGACAATGCGATTCACATTCATTAAGCTCCATAAACCCTAAGGGTGCCAAGGGGGAAGGGTGCATCTTGAGTCGGTTGACTGTGACATCAACTTGACTTGGTTGAGCCAAGGCACCAGAACACACTGGTCCTGCTTGCCAGCAAAATCTTAACAACTCCAAATGTCTAAAAAACATTCAATCAGTGAAAACAACATGGCACAGTACAATGTGATACAATATGTTATGTCATGAAAATGTGGACCAAAGAGGTTTGAACTAATACACAGAGATGTTGCCTTCCTCAGAGCCCTGCAAACTCAGCTCACTGATGGAGACAACAGTTTTGCATGCTCAGATGGCTCAGTTGGTAGAGCGGGCACCCATACAGTGTATAGAGGAGGTTTACTCCTCTGCGCAGCAGGCCCAGGTTTGACTCCGACCTGTGGATCTTTGCTACATGTCATTCCCCCTCTCTCTCCGTTTTCCATGTCTTCATCTGTCCTCTCAATTAAAGGCCTAAAATGCTCCAAAATAATCTTTGAAAAAAATACCAACAGTTTTCTCTTGAAATCAAATCTGAATAATTTATCATGAAAAACATCACATCAGTGTTCCTGTTTTTCTCAATAGACTAGATTACCATTGCCAAACTCCTAGACCAACTGGAAATCCCTTTCCATTACTCATGAGATGATAAATTCTATCACTTCCATCTTTGCTTCACAGCAGTATTGACTGCAGCAACTTCTTCTTCTATTCACATGGGGTCCAAGAGCTGGAGGGGTATGGGTAGTAATTAACTTGACTAGAGGTTTAGTCATCGGGAGGGAAGGGTTTTCCAGTAGTGCAAACTGCATTTCTCTCTCTCTCTCTCTCTCTCTCTCTCTCTCTCTCTCTCTCTCTCTCTCTCTCTCTCTCTCTCTCTCTCTCTCTCTCTCTCTCTCTCTCTCTCCCCCTCTTGCAACTCAGTCTTCGTGCATCACTGAGTCAAATTTGAATTATTCATCAGCATGTTGTGGGTTTATTTTGTCAAAGTATCCCCAGACATGATAGAAGGCAGGGTTTGGGTGTGGGAGGAAATGGAAGGTAATGATCAACACAGTTATTAGTTCTTGTCAGAGACTTGTTTAACATCCATCATGGGTAATTAGGTTTATGACATGCAAAGGCACAACATCTTATTTGGCAAATTAATGGGGAGGCAAGCTAAATGCAGGGCAGCTTTCTGGAAATGAGATTTGCCTGGACCTCAAAATTATCTCACTTCACATTTCAGATTCTCTTTTTGATCTACTTTGGTTGCTGTCTCTAGGATGTATAATTCACCCTGTTGTGTATTATGCATCACGAGGGGGAAACAAAATTTTCATTGGTACCCACAGACAAAATAAGATGCTTACTCTTATAAATTAATCCCTCTACTCATCGTCCGTACATGAACATTTAGGTCACCCTTCTTTGGTTAAGATGGCTTTGGTGCCCTGCAGCTAGTGTCTCTACCACCCACTCAGGAGGGGACCACAAAAAAACTGCAGAATTTTACTTCAGTCTTCTTTCTTTGTGTTTTGTTTATGGCCTATTTAAATTCAGCTGGCTTTCTCATTGCTCAACTCGCTCAACTTGTACTTCTACCATCTGACGTTCATGTCTTTGTTAATGAAATCATGCACTCCTGCTTTCTTGTATTTGCCGTTTTGTTTGCATCCTCATCATACCGCTAATTATCATCTTCCCATTTTCAAATCCCTGAACAGTGGTTGTCATGCCTCAAAACGAAGCTTTGTGTTTTTTATATCATATAAATGACAGCCACCCACTGAGACTTCTTTTTCAAATTTGCGAAACACTTCCCAAGAAGTTGCATCTTTCATCATCTTATTCAATCTGTCTCTGCTTGTAACAGGCATGGTGAGCCTCTGCTGATATGATGTAAAAAATATCCTTCTATTTTTAATATCTCACTTCTTATTTTACTTCTACTGTATGAACTTTTATGTCAGCTTCAATTTTATGGCTCATAAAAACTCCTCTGCACATTCGTGTCAGACCACAGAAATGCATTATTGCCCTACCTAGATACGACTCTCAGGCAGGTTTCTTGCCATTTTGTGCTCAACTGTCTTGGAGGCCTTCTTTAAACAGTGTCCTGCTGAGACACCTGAAGGATCTTCTTCTCAGAGAAGCTGACATTCAGTCGCGTCTCTCAGGCGCATGGCTGGCTCTCAAGGGAAGCTGAAGGAACAAAAGCCCTATCATGGCATGAATCCTGACAAAACCAGCCCCTGTAGATTGGGTCTGGCCTCCTGCTGAGATGACCTGATAAGGCCATGGAGCTAACTAACAGTATCCTCTTTCTCACAAGGAAAGTGTGGAACTCCCTCTTTGTGTCTCTATCTTAAAAATTGTAACTAATTGTCAACATTTACTTTGATAGGGGGCAGGGTAAAGGACAAATGCTTGTAATCCTGTCTCTAATATTTAGATGATTGATGGCAGAGCATGTTTTTTTTTATTTTATTTTATTTTTTTTAATTTTTTTTTTTTTTTTACCTTTATTTAACCAGGAAGTCCCTTGAGATTGAAATCTCTTTTTCGAGGGAGACCTGGCCAAGACGGCACACCAGTTACAATTTAAACAAATACAGCACAGACAAAATCTCACATAGAGGAAAGGACAGGTCACATAGGGCAGTTACATTTTTGAATTACATGACATTTTAACATGGCCTAAACCTTCCAATGGGACTAGATTATTTAAATGGATCAAGTTTTGCAAATTATTCCAAGACCAAGGAGCGGAGTAAGAGAAGGCTTTCTTCCCCAGCTCAGTAAAAACCCTTGGAACCTGGTAAGAGCGCCACCTGGTGGAACGGAGATGAAAATGGCTGGAATTTAGCTTGAGGAGATTACATAAATATGCCGGCAGTTTACCCAACATGGCCTTGTATAGAAAAATATAAAAATGAAGTTGTCTACGTAGACTTAGTGACGGCCAGCCTACCAGTTCATACAGCGTACAATGATGAGTACGTGCATAAGAGTTAGTTAAGAAGCGCAAAGCACTATGGTACACAGAGTCTAACAGGTGGAGAGTACTAGAGGCAGCATGCATGTAGACAACATCACCATAGTCCAAAACACTTAAAAAAGTAGCCTGAACAAGTGTTTTTCTGGCTGACATGTTAAAACAAGTTTTATTTCTAAAATAAAACCCCAGCCTTAGTTTCAGCTTTTTTACAAGTTTTTCAACTTGTACACATTTTGCACACATTTTAGAAGATTTTAGGTGAGATGAAGGTTCTTACTGGTTTCTTATGAATACTAACCCCTTAAAATCTCCTTATTTCCCCATAAATATCTTTTACCATTAGAAAATGTATTCTCCATTGTCTGACAGAAGAATATAAGCTTTATTCTGTGTTAGCTTGTTTCAACTCTTCATCTGCAGTATATGAAGTTTACAACGATTGAAGTCAACAGCCATCCATTCCATCACATTGTAATTTGAAATATTTTAATGTAATTTTGTACACCATGACAAACATTCTGCCTGACATATTTTGCATCTTTCGAAACTAGAAGTTTAAACGAAGTTCTGTGAGTTTGAACAATGTTTGGCTGCACAGCATCCGCTGACCCTCCGTCAGTCATTGTGGGTCTTTGGTGTTTCAGGGATATAATACATTTTTACCACAAATGTCAGTCAATTTCCAGCAAATCCTCCAAATAAAACAACTAAATAGTATATTTTTTGTTGTTGCCTTCAAGCACATGTAAGTGTTTTCTGATGTGATCACTATATTAGTAGAACATAATTAGTAGAGCTTTGGTGCCTTCCAAAATTGTAACAAATAACTGTAGCAACGTTTTAGATTTAACATGGCTGTGGTTGAGGTTTGGTTTACTTTAGGCCTAAAAATGAATTAGTAAGAGAAAGATTGTGGTTTTGGTTAAAATACCTACTTTGATTAAGATGGGAGACGGTTACAATAATTACTACATTATGTTAATGTTTTTTGGACCCACCCATCCACCCTGTCCTCCTCTCTCCATGGACTTTGTAGCTTTATAAAATATCCCACTATTTCTTCTTGGACAAGAGTCTTAATTCCTTTGGCCTCTTCAGTCTTTGTCGCTTGAACATGAACAGATGTCACTTTTGGTCATTTGCTGATGGTCATTTGCTGAAAAGACTCATTGGTATTTGTTATTCTTACATGCGTGCACATTGGCACGGAACAATAGAAAACCCCTAGGGGAAATATTTGAAAGCACAATACAGAATTTTGCATGATCGACAAGCTACCTGATGCTCCCTGACCCTGCATCCAATGCCGAAAAAAGCCTAGGAATGTTTTTACATGATATATGAGCCAGGTCTGGATGTCTGCCATGCCTTCTTTGATGGAGGAAGAGTCAAGAACATTTAGATGGTAATGAACGCAAATACTTTCCGATCAATGCTCAGGCGGAGATGCTTAAACTCTTCATGGCAATGTTTAGGATGCCAGCTGACTCTCTCTGCTGCCCTCAAAATGAATACAAACTGCAGCGTAAAAGTTAATAAAACAGACACAGACGAAAATTCAATAAGAAGAAATAAATGGTGCTTTTCTACAAGACCTGGAAAGTGTATCTAATCCTTTATTTACTTATTTCCTTAATATACAGACAGAATAACCACACAGTGTTTTTTCCCTTTTTTGTGATGACCATATAGATGTAGGGAAGAGAATGAGATTATTAATGCAAATGTAAAAAAATTAAAATAAGTGATAAGTAAGGTAGGACTCAGGCAGGTCCTCTAGATTTGACATTCTGCTGAGGTCTTTAAGAGAAACCGCACAACTAAATTCAGAGACATTCTTTTGAAACATCTCTTGTTTTCCTTCACTTATTAATAAAAGCAAGGATTTAGTGTTTTGTTGATATCGCCTGGTGTGTTTGGGTGTGTTATTGCTGTCAGAAAGAGAAGCACAGTTTTTTTTATTTTATTTTTATCGCTATCTCTATCACTGTCACCTTTTGTTGCGTCACCCTGAGCCAGATCTTACTTCACAACTGAAACCTGCTGCAACAAACACTCACTGCAGCACAGAATATTTTATCTTAAATCCAACACCTTTCCTCAACACTTTGAGAATAGACTATGGGTGCGGACGTGGGGGAGGGTCACATAATGGAGTTCATGTTTGCTTGCTGCTATTACATTACAATGAAACCAGACACTAATGGAATGTTTGCAAATGACACCAAGGGACACTGTATTGCTCACCCTGCCTTAAGAGTGAGGAATTACACCAATAAATATGGTTAATGGGAACACAAGTCTGAGCAAATGTAGGGGTTACACGTCAACAAAATGCAAAGCTACTACATCACAAAAGATCTGTGAAAGGAGCTGGAATAGTGCTGGAGATGCATGGAGGTCATTTCTGACTCCAAGGATGTTGGAGAGGGAAAACAACGAAGGAGGGAAGTGTACATATTGGAACAATAACTACACAAATGGCGGTGATGTCTCCCTTAGCGCCTCTTCCACCCATAATACTCCATGCTCGTCTCTATAGCAACCACTGGCTTTTGAAGCACACCTTAAGACAGACACAAGCACCCAACACAAACACAACCACACACACAGATGCTGTGCATGGATACAAACCTGGGTTGCATTGTGCACAGACCGGTGATTTATGCTGTCAGTAAAGGGGGGGAAAAGGGTATTTTTTTAAAGTTATTGTACTTCTGTAGCAAGTAAAAGATATCAAGTTTGATCGGAGTTTGTCAAAAAAGGCATTTTATTTCTTTAAATGACACACTCAGAGGATCAATCCTAATTTATCATGTTCTCAATCTTTGTGGAATACATTTTCTGTTAACAGAGAAGTCTACTCTGAGTTTGTTCCTGTAATTACTAATCACTTATCCTGCATTTGATACCCAAAAAATGTCTAAACTGACAAAACATATCCATTTTGCCAATTAATCTCTTCAGCGACAGTTTTTTAATTTTACACACGCTTGTTTTAGCTTGCACAAGGCTACGTTGTTGACTTTGATTGTGTACGTTGTAAAATCCCAAATGGAGATTTGACTTTAGATTTATATGCAAAGAGACGCGAGCGGCATGTAGGACACCAGCTCAGAATATCTACAACAGCCACGTAGGGGGAATGAAAAAAGCAGGAGCGAGATTTAATCATTTAAAGATTCTGTTTTTCATATGTGTGCCACTCCTGGAATCATGACAGAAGACCCTGAGGAGGGATGCCCAATAAAGCTATCGCCCTCCACACTCATAAAATGAGACATACAGAGACCCAGCGGTAGATAGTAAATAAGTTCATGTGATAAGGTAACCCCAGAGGTGATGTAGATGTAGAACGTGTGTTGAGGTTGGCTACCTGATGTTTTGTTTTGTCATTTTTTACATCTTCTTGTACTGTACATGTAAATGCAAAATGTAATTATAGTTTGGCATTCAAGCTGCAATAATTAGCGGCCAAAAAATTAAGTGAAATGTTTGTTTTGTTTACAAAGTTTCTCTTTAGTGAAGAAAAATCAGGATGTTTTTTTTCTCTGTTCTCATGTTTTATAATCCATTTGGGATTTGGGCTCAGGAATAATGAACATCATCATCATCATCATCATCATCATCATCATCATCATTATTATCCTGCTGCAGTATATTTCCACTAAGGACACTTTTATTATAAATTGGAGCTTCTGCCATTGCTGTGTAAAATAGCCAAATATAAGGACGCTCAAGCCTAGAAGCAACCAAGTACTAAAGATACTGTGTATTTTAGATCAAATGCATCTACATAGCCCCTTTAATTTTGCACCATAAACCTGTTGTGCTTTCTTTATTCACTCTAAAATACCTTGACAGCTGCTGTACAACCATTTCAGAGCTCTGTAATACAAGGGTTAACTGTCATGTTTTAGTGGGACATTAAAGCCAAAGGGTTCTTTTGGGCCATGAGATGCACTGCATGTACATACAGCATTTCTCATAAATCATAGACCGGTCCACATAAAATTAAATTAACTCTGTTTGTGTTTTCAGGAGGGGGAAAATAAGGTTTGTAAATGGTTTTGAAGGAGAAGCTAAAGTACAGTGTATACTTCTAGGCTACAGTTTGTACTTACAGATGGCCTGCAGAGAGAGAAAGAGTTGCCTTGATGCTGCTGCATGTTAGATGATAGATAACCAGTAAGTGAATAAGCAATCAAGATGAGAAATGACATTGGTGAAAATGCAGCACAATCCAACACTATCATACCACAAAAGCAAAAATTACACTTCCTGTATTTTTACATCCCATGGCATGTCTTCACGCCAAGATTCAACACCAAATATAATTGAAACTAACACTAGTGACAAAACCAGTCAGATGTATGCAGCATCCAAATTAACCTGGACCTACAGCAAATGTGCACACAATTAAAACGCTGTGGCAAAACAAAGTTTTCCATTTCCTGTTGCCCATTAACTCAGTACTTACTTGCATAGATGAGCGAGCAGCGAGATATCCACTTTATGTCACCTTAATTATAACCTGGAACACAGACGTGCGTACTCCATGCAAAGTCTGCACCGCTGCCATCTATGCCTACGCCAAATGAACACTGAATATAAACCTTGCAAAACACTGATGGTGTTATACACAAAACCACAATAAAGAGAGAAGAGTGTCTAACTGTTTACAGTGGCACCTACAAATTGAACTCATCAGTCAAAACCAGAAAGTTCTTGGTTAAAGCTGTTTGTAGTAGATTAAAAGTTACATTTTGAATATTGAATTGCAAATGCTAAAACTCTGAACTCCAACTGAACTCCAGAGATTATTCCACAACTAAATAAGTTGTTTTACCCTTTGGGCTGAAAATTATGTTTCACTATTTTTCAAAAGCAAGACCTTCCACGGCATAATTAATTTTTCTCTTGGATGATTCTCTTGACTTAAGGGGCTGTCCTCGATATCCAGCACATTAATATAGCAGCAAACAAATATTTGCTATGTAAAGAAATAGAGTAATGGCATCCTGAGCAGAGAATACATTTGCAGCAATTTGAGCCCACTGTTTTTTTCCCCAGTATTTCGAAACAGCCCTTTTTAAATGGCAAACTGCAACAAACTCCCCTGAATATCTCCAAAATAATAATGCTACACTTCATTACACCATTAATAACTAATGCATAAATAGGTTTTAGACCATGCCTTAGGCTAACCAGCCGCAGCGTGACTCATGAACATACAACATATTATTTTGAGTGAAAAAAACAAACTGAAAATCCAAAAAAAGGTCAAAAGTACAAGAGAAAGAAACATTTCGCATAGGGAGGTTGGTCAGGATGGTGGATTGGTCAAACACTCGTGTTTCCTCAACCGTCTCGTTATTGTTGCGTGTCAAGGAACCGAAAGCCCACCCACGACCTTTTCCTAAACCCAACTGTCCCATTCCCGCGAGTCATCAAACTGTAAGCCCAACCACAAGCTTTTCCATCACCTAACCGCGTCAAAAGGGACGCCAATAGTCCCGACCAAGCACGTGTCATGTGACACTAAAGGAGACGAACAAACACGTGTTGTGTGACAGTAAAGGAGACGACCAAGCGCGTGTTATATGACACTAAAAGAGACGACCAAGCACATGTTATGACAACCACAAAGGCACCTGACCTGCTGACCTTACAAGATGGGAGTGAGAATGTGTTGACAAATTGTGATTTGTGCAGTGTTGTAAATCCTCGTAAAATTATGATTATCATCTTACATATGCGCACAGATCGGGTACCGAGAGCCCCCCCTCCTTACCAGCATGAGTTCCACCAATCAGCCTCACTGTGGGATTGTTCGGGATTAGGGGTAATGAAGTACTTATTCAAGACATCGCGAATAAAAGACATTTATCTCAAAATAAGGTTGGTGCCCCATGAACTTTTGGCATCTAAATGAGGAAATACAATTGCTTAGTCATGTCGCTGCTGGTTTTAAGTCTACCATCGACGGTTACCATTTTGTGGCCTATACTGTAATTGTCAATGGAGAAATTGCGTTGTATTTTTACTTCCGGAACCCGCTGTGGGCGGGTCCGATCTATAGCAAAAAGAACAAATAGATCACCCTCCGCTTTTTTATGACCTAACATTTACAGTGAATGAGTGACTTGAAATAATAGATGCAATTTTGAAAGCTACAAACATAAAATGTGTGAACAGAGACTGTGCAGTAATATTAAATACATAATACATTATTTACCACTCAAGACCGAACACTCCAGGGACACAGGGATGTTTTTGTTTTAACTATGGTGCAGAGCTGAGTTTAATCCCATCATACTTTCATTTGTTCATAATCATGTTGCGCTGGAAGTAGCTTACTCCAGTGTTGACTGTAAGACTGTACTCTGTACTTCTCTGTGCTGTAGTCTGGAGAAGTGCTCAACTGAACGTCAAATTTTTGGGTGGGCTGTTAAGTTAAATTTTGCAAAACTTTGCAGACTGATCCTGAAACCTTCATGCAACAGTTTAAAATGTTGGGAAATACAGTACTTCTTTTTTTGCAGAGAGTTAGATGAGAAGATTTATAGCACTCTCCTCAAGAGTCTTGATCTTCTCAAGTAATTCCGGGCAAGAAAACAAATAAACATATTCCCCAAAATGGTGAATTATAATCTTGAGTTTGCTTCATCCAATATAACCCTGAAAGTGCTGTTGAACTAGTTACAGCTGTATCTTCCTTTTTTTTCTTAACTTGAATACACATTTAAATGACTCAGTAATTTACAGAAACATTTACAGAAACACAACAGATTATTCAGACAACATATTTATATTTATAAAATGGTGTTAATGCAGCTATTATTGTAGTGTTATTAAAATCATGATCCACTTATCACCATCACAACAACTCATCTGGTCTTCTTTGTTAAAACACATGACCTTGTCATTCACTTTTTGCACATAGTTTGATGTTTCAAGCACCTCTGACTAATGCTCCGGCATTAAACTAGTTAATTGCCTCCTTGGGCAGTGTGCAGCTGTGAATAAATATCCACTAATTGAGTCATTTTCTTAATTCCAACTCATTTAGAATCACATTGGTTCTAACTGGCTCCTGCTGACGTCCAGCAGTGTTGAGTAGGAGTAGTTGAGGAGTAGCACCCACAGAGTAAGAATGACACTGGCCTCCAATTAAACTGGATCATAATCTTGTATGCTTGCGCTCGCCCACGATACATACATTATCGAGATTGGAACGCCTTAATTCTCCCATAGATTTACAAGGCGAATTGAAATCGGCCTTATCACCAAGTGAGTTGTGACCTTGAACAGTTAATAACAGTTAATACTTTTATTTTGCCCTCATTGAAATACCTCAGATTTCCCCTCTACCTTAATGCTTCTTGTTCTTGTTTTAATTGCACAGTGGTCACTAGAGGGGTGGAAAAAGTGGAGCTTTAAAAATCATAATGAGTGATGTTATGTAATTTTATTACCCTAAACAAAAGAAAGGCAGCGTCCTTACATTTTCAGACAAAAGGATTTTATTAAACAGTCCCACACAACAATGAATATAGGTTGTGTGTCTTCAAGAGAACAGAAGAACCTAAACCATTACGTAATGATAAGTTTTTTCAACTTCAGCAGACCCTTAGACATCAGAAGCATATGCATAGCACAACAGCAATGTTTTTGCTCATTTATTTTGAGTTTTGGATGTATATCTGAAAGCTGATGTTAGCAAATACAAAAATATTTCCTTCTTTTGCATTCACCAGATATCCTCTAAATGTCTGCTCTTTTAAAGAAATGCTCAGCATCTACTACATGTAAGTATGGCCTGGTGGGCCTGCAATTCAGTGGTGGAATGGAAGGCAAAAAGAGGTTGCTCAGGGCAGACAGTGATGGATGGAGAGTGTCTGGAGCCATTGGCTTAGTGTTAAGCATACGCTGCATCTCTCTCTCGTCCCGCTGCCCTTTAAGGAGCATCAGCAGGCACTCCATAACTTGATGGCATATTGGAGGGGAAGAAGGTGGGACACACAGCACTGGTCAGCCCTGATAAAGGTCTGTGTCCTTGAGAGGTGAATAAAGAGTAAACAGCCAGAGGTGATCCAGACCTATGTCATGTGGACACGGGAGCATTTGTGCATGCTGGTGCGCATCTGTGCGTGTGTTTGTGTTGTGTGACGGAAAGAGAAAGTCGGCTCGGGCTAATTAGGCTGCCACTCAAGGTAGTTCAAGTAGATCTGATCAGGGTGTGCTGAAAATTTCAGCCTTGATCGACACAATATGACCCAATAGGTTGGTAACTTTTGAAATATTTCTTTCAGGAGATTGTCTGTGTATGTAATTAATATAATTTTTTTAAGTCATAAGATATACAGAAAAAACACTTTTTGAAGTTTAGTACAGCACAAAGGCATGAACGGCAGAATGGCCAACGAGGCCAACTGAACCTGGAGGTAATCGTCCAAGAAATGTTTCATCAACTTGTGCGCTCCCTTTCTCAGCAGATTTGCATTCTGTTTGCCTCATCTTTCCAACTTTCTCTCTCACTCCATCATTTGATGAATGACCCTGAACAGCTGTCAGTGTAGCAACATGTAATGGCTTCTGCAATCACTGTGACATGTCTGTGGTAAACAGAGACCCTTCATGTCATCGTATGGAGAGAAAAAAAAAAATCACAAATGGTATCAGTGCACTGCTCTGTCACTGCAAGGCCTGCGTGTTCTAGAAGGCGCAAACCCCTCCGGTCGCCTCTTCGTCAGCTCTGCGAAACGTGTCGAATTGTCTATTTTACAAATATTAGGTGTGGTTTATGTTGGCCACATTCTGCTTCATGGTGAATCATGCACTAGTTGATGGGATAACTTTTCACTATAATGGTACTTTGTACAATTGCACGTGACAAATCAAATTGATTGATTACTTGACTGATTGATTTATTGATCGATTTCCAGTCAAATTCGTGAAACATTTAAATTTAGTAAAATGCATGTCACCCTGTGCTTTGAGTATTTTGAAATATTTCAGAAAGAAGAACTATCTTCAAAATGCCCAAATAATTCTAATTATGAATGTAAAAAAAAACTTGGGATAAGAACTTTTACTGGTGAAAAGTGTAAGGTTGATTTTTTTTCTGTAGTACATTTCTTTAACAAGTTACTCAAAAGCCATTGAGAAGGTAATGACATCAGACTATATGAAAAACAGAGAAAAAGTCAAGAAAAGAAAAAATAACAGAATAAAATGTATTGATCAGATAAATAAAATAACTAACCTACCCAACTTTTAGTTAAAAATAGCACAAGAAATAATGTATTTTTTAGGTTTTAATATAAAAAGAAATAAGTTATACAAAATAGGTTTTGCCTTAAATCCAGTTCATAGTGCTGCTTCTGTCCACTGATGCTGACAATGAAAGCCAAAGGCTGAAAAATGATTGTTTATTTGGCTGATGCTCTGCATTAAATGAGCATAAATTTGGGAGGGAACACATTTGGCTTTGATTCCCTTTTCATTCTAAATTTGAGAAAACAACAATGTTGCTACTCAAACATGATGTGCAATGCCAGAAGTGGTTTCTAGCGGTAATTAAGCTTTGATTTCTGAGTGTTTACCTCCTTGGTATTTACCTAGTATAGATGCCTAATACCTGATAGTCAGGATTATAGTTGCAATAAACATAATGGGGGACATTTTTTAAATACAATTATATTTTGTGTGCTTTGTTCAAATACATATATTATTTTTTTTGCAATAAAAACACTACTGAAATGTCATGTTTCCATGCCTGAGAGAAAGAAAAAAAATCAATGCGCACCTGACAGAATATGATGAAATCATGACAACATGTGGAGATCTTTTTAATGCCTCAAGGCTTTCTTCACAGCTAATAAAATTCTTTTTCATTTCAGCACTTTTTATTACCATGTGCTGTAGTTCCCTTCAGGAGTGTTTACTTAGTGAAATTGATGCTTAATAATAGCAAAAAACACTATAGAATTATTAACACCAGTCAAGTCGTACTCAGAGCAGTTGCTTTTGTGTGCTTATATTTAGGAATTTCACAATAATAATATTAAGATGGCTTAATTTAAATTTAACGGTAATCAAAAATGCAAGTTCATGTTAATCCTAATATTTAAGCTCTAGCAACCTCAGACTTTTGAGTTTCTAAACTCTTAAAAATTGTAGCAACCGATTGCCTCAAATGTTTGAGTACTGCTTACTATGCAGGTTTACAGAGTAAATATGCTGTAGTTTATGTGTACATGACGAGACAAAACACAAAACCTGGACTCAATAATCATCCAATAAAAGAGCTTTTACACATTTTGGCTCCTAAAGAAATAGTGGCTCTTAGATGTTTGCATAAACATAATAGATGTTGAGACATGCATAAAACAAACTTTCAATAGGTTTGGATGGTATATTAATCATATTCAAAACCGAAAAATGTGTAGTCTTTAAGACAAGGATTTTCATTCAAAACAAGATTTGTGGCACGATAAAGTTTTAAACCAGACTTCTCAAATGTTTGCAGATTTATTTTGCATCTTTCTTCTGGTTCTAATGGTTACATTTCTACATTTTTGTAAAGACGCATTGATATTTACATTACAATTAACCCTTTTCTTTAATCATTATCAGAAGTTGATAAGTATCTCATCATTCGACATGTATACATTATTTGAACTCTTTATTGATTTTCTACCTTACTTAAGAGAACTATGTCCACTCTTGGTTATGGGTAACCAGAGTACAAAGTCACATGATCCTGCGGGGTCTGTGGCGGATGAGATGGTAAAGAAATACGGTTTTGCTTTTGTAGAATGCTACCGTATTGGTCAACAAAGTTTGGGTTTCCACAAAATGGTTCATTGAGTACAGGAAAACTGACAGGTCCGCCTCTACACTGTTCTTTTAAATCAAGGCTGAAGACCTTTCTTTTTGATGTTGCCTTTCTTTAAAGAATTTCCTATACTGATGTTGCATTGTAAAAATTATGACTATCTTATCTGTTTTTATATTTTTCAGTTTTTAATTTCTTAATCGTTTTCATAGGGAGTAGAAAAAGCAAATGACACTATGCACTTTTTTTCATTTGACTGACTATCAGCATTGAACTCCCCTAAATGAAGTGTATTTGGCCATAAGCAATGCTATTGAACAACTTCATGTTTGTGATGTCCTGGAGTTAAGATGCATGGTATCCAGATATAGATACCTGTGTCAGCTGGTCACTGAGCCACAGGTCCACCGGTGTGCATCTGCTCAGTGTGATGAATTGAGCAGTGACATCTGTCTGGAAATGTTGCTGTGCAACTTTGTCCCACAGCGACTGGCTCATTGCTCAGTGGAGATGTGGAGTCTGGTTGGGCAGCAGGAATGGCACCATCTGAGGCCAACAGGCCTCAGGGGCAGAGTGGACGTGTGGGACTCTGTTTAGAGTACATCTGGGCAGCCGGCTGCCCTCTATATGTTGGTGTAAGAGCCAGACTCAGCTGAAAGTCCTGCTGTCACTTCTGCTGCAACAAAAGCTGGTCTCTCTTACCAACTCAAACTGAGTTATGTGAACTACTTTTATTATTTCATTGCTCTTCAGAACAACACATATAAGGGATTTGTGATTGGATGCCCTTTAGGCAGGATGGCATGGTTTATCAGTTCTCTACAAAACTACACAAATCCCTGTTTTCCATAATAAAACCATTTTCTGTCACCACTATTAAGGTTTGGTTAGGTTTTATGCACAAGGGAAATATCATATTTTGTGTTCTAGTTCGTGAAGTTTAGTGGATGTTTGTCATGGTTAACGCAAAAACACTTGGTTAAGGCAAGGGAATTACCACAGTCATAATTATGATGGCCATGACACAGTTTTGTTCTTTGAACGCAAGCATATTATGTTGTTTTTGTGCATTTTCTGAAACAACTCTTTTTTTTCTTGTGTGTCTTGTGTGCATATAAACATCATTTGAGAGCAATTCAGTGATACAATCCCATTGTGAAACAATTGTTTTCTTGCATGATTGCTCCATATTTGAAATAATAGATTCATGAAAGACACAAATAAAACAAAATTGCTTATATCCTATTTTTCATCACAAACACAATTTCACCTCTCTGGTGATTTTCTGTGTGTTTATGTATTAGAATATTGTCTCACTTTTGCTTCCCATTCTTTAATATTCTTTGATAAATAAAATGGTTAGAATAAACAGGCCCACATTTATAAAATGTAATTGTGTCTGAATGTTTAGAAGTTGCAGCATTAGAGATAGTGCTGCTGCTTTCTCTCAAGGGCTGCAGAGTCTACTGTGTTTCAAACAAAACATATCTGGAGGCCATACAGGGCTATCTGAAATATCATTCCACATTACAAGGCAATTACTTTAATTTGACCAAAAAAAAACCAACAATTTGGGCAAAGACATTTTCTATAATTGCATTGCATTTTCATTTGTTTACCTTCTTACCTTCCTTGTGAAATAACTTTCCACGGACCATTTTAACCTACGTACATCATTTAAAAAAAACAAAAGCTTTCTTCTAATGATGAGTGATGTATTGTATTGTCTATTTCACTCCATGGGACTTAAACTCAATTCAAAACAGACTTTTCCTTGCATTTTTCCCTCCGTCTCATAGACCTACGATGTAACATAAATCCCTCACACATACTGTGTTTCATCTTTATCCTATGCATCACTTTGTTACATAATCCCTCTTTTTAGTATTTAGTATAGTAGATAATAATGAGAGTTTGTGCCACCATAGGGAGGCTTACAGTGGATTTTATCAAAAGTTCCATTGCGAAGAACAACTGACGTTCCCTTTCAAAGCCGTCACCCAACCACAGCACCTCAGCTCTATAATTCCAGTAAATGGATCCACATGTTCTCCTGTCTCCCTCATTAGGGAGTGTTGAGAGGGAAGGTGTGCATCCAAAGTAAAGAGAACTTTTGACCCCTCTGATTTATACACGTGGCAGAATAATGCTACTTAAGCTCCAGGGACAACACTTTTTTCCTCTCACCATCCCCCATCTTTCTTGTTGTATTTGCCCTAATCATTAAAAGGAAGAGGGAGCAGATGACCTTGTTAAACTGGATCTGCACTGTTTCTTTCAAAGCACGAGAGCTCAGTATTTTAATACAAAATGTTTAGTCCTAAAGTTTAACCCCAAATATGTAAAAACTATTATCCCGGTTTTTGGTCTGAACTAAATATTTGGGGGCTTTTCCATCAATCAAGGATTATCCAAGCTGAAGGATATCTATCTAATTCACATTTAAACTGTGCTGTTTTCGGGCTCCTCCTATATCGGTATTTTTGTTGTTTAATTGTTCTCGTAGATTTATAAAGTGGCTTTAAAATGTTTAGTTTCCTCATCGATGAAGGACAGTAGTTGCGGTCAGTTATAATTATTTCCAATGGTAACAAGATTTCTTGGCAGGAAAAAATATTCAAAACTCAAACCTCTCCTGCAGTATAATTTCTGTATCTGATGTCCAATGTTTTTTGTGAATCATATCATGCTCATGTTGTAAAACAAATATAGTACATTTCTTTCATGACATTGTATAGAACTCTGACAACAGTTGCAATTCTGATGTAGCAAGCGTGTTCAATTCAGTTTTTCTTTAACATGGTTTTTATTCTGTTCTTGTCTGGTGACAGTCAATCCGATCCAAGGCTACATCTCTGATTTGTCCATGGACACCTGTTTTTCAAGGTTGTATAAATAGTTAACCAATCAAAGATTTGTAGGCAGGAAAACAATTGTGGGCCGCAGCTTCCTGCATAGCTAACTAGCTGTGTAGCTACAAGACAAATGATAAATGGCAACTAGTGTGGATAGGACTAAAGCAGCTGTACAGGTTGTTTCAGAAAGGAAAACACTTATATTGGAAGGTTAAGTCGATGGGTTGGATAAGTCACTTGCTCATTGGTTAGGGCAAAAACAAATACCCTCTTATCAATCAGAAATTGTTCAACGGGAACACATGTCAGGCTGAGTGAATAAAATTAAACAAAACGGACATTCAGGCAAGTTATTTTCATACTTGTGTCCATTTTGAATATTGATCTCAGTAAAATTTCACCCAATTAGTTTTAAGAAATGCAGATAGCGTTGAGAACAAGGTTACAGCTTTCCCAAAACTTTAAATTTAACAGAACTCATGTCAAACACTTAAAAGTGAAGAAAGAAAGTACTCCCCTGGACAATCCTGCAGCTGCAAAAGTCCACATTTCCCACATCTCTAGGTGCTGCGTAAAATGTCATCCTGATCAGGAGATAATGGACTAAAATGTGAGAACACCCAGTTTGCCAAATGCCAGATTTCCCTTTTAACACTAAATGGATGAAGAATTAAATATTGACTGGGAACTTGAAAAGTGATTTTTTGAAGCCTAGCAATTTAAAGTGATATTTCATTCTGTCTCATGTCACCCACCACATCTCATTGAATATACACATACAGTAGTGTATTTTGATTTAAAAAAAAAGGGTCAGTGGTCAAATACAGACATCAGCTTTGTTCAATCATTGCAAACAGCTGATTTAGTGGACAGGAACAACATCAAATAGGCATGCTGTCCGATTGTTTTATTAACCTGATCCTTTAATTCACCCATTATCAGCCCCTCTTGTCATTTAACTACACAAACATGACAGTGTTTTGGAAACTGTTTCAAGTTTTCCTTTTTGCATACTAAAGAGTTCCATGCTAATACGGGGGCATGCTTCTCGTACTGCCGAGTAATCAAATGTAAAGTAACCCCAGTGTGTATGTAAATGAGTTGATTTAATTATTGTAGAAAGACAGCGTTGTGCTCAGTTTCTTCTTCATGGTCATGGGGGTGGGTGACAGGGAGATGGGGGTTGCGCTTGGGGAAGAGAGGAAATCAATATCTCAACATTTCAGGTCTCCCCGGGCTTTTTTTAGTAACTCAATGCACAGGTGTTAATCACTGAGTCAATTGTTTCATCAATCAAGAGAGTAAGTCCCTGAAGGTGGAGACAAGTATTACAGCTATTTTCTTTCTCTCTTGCTCTCTGTCTCTGTGTCTCTCTCTCTTTCTCTCTCTTTCTCACACACACACACACACACACTCTCTCTCTCTCGATCTCTCTCTCTCTCTGTCCTGTCCTCCTCCTGACAAGTAGATAACTATCCTTAAAAGAGAGAGAAGATAGAGGTGACTGTGCAACAGCGGAGCCAAATCTCACTGGGAGGCTGTCAGGCTGAGTTCCAACACCGAAAACTCTCCTGTCCTGATCATTTTGTTTCCTCAGCTGGCTGTTTGGGGCTGACAGGGCCCCTTGTGTTTTGACGATTTCTGTCACTTCCTCAGTCTGCTGAAATCTTGAGCAGATGAGCATACAATGGTTGCGCATGACACCACGTTAGATATTGTGTTTTTTTGCCATTTGTGGCTCAGGATACATTCACAAATCTCAAAAGTCTGATTGGCCCTTGTCCATCTGCTGTAATAATCAGTAATGCTTTCCTCTGTGTGCACATCCAGAAACATCCAACAGGTTCACTAACCTGCAATTAGTTAGCTTGTTTGCTTGCTCAATGAGTCATTTGATTGTAATTGCAAACAAACCATGAGTAGATATTAAAGCGTAGTTACTTTCTCTCTTTTTGTTGACAAATGATTCAAGAAATAACATTTCCTAAGCCATTCATTTAAGGCCTCCTACTGTACAAAAATGCATGCCTTAAAATAGTCTATCGTCCCCTGCAGACAACTTTTAAATACATTGCTTTGAAAAATTATTTATATATGGAATTTTTAATTTCTTCTAAAACCTTGATTGACACTTCTTTCTTCTAGTTCCACCATGTGTGAACATGCTAAAAAATCTTTTACTTTAAAAGTTTAGCTACTGTGCACAACATGTCTCCAACTTCACTGAAAAGTGAGTGTATAAAAGTTTCCACATCATACTGTAAGTTTGAATGTTGGACTATGATCAGCTCCCAAATTTCACAAAAACATTTTGTACGTACTGTACACATATTTCATTCAATTTTAAGGTGAGCACAAAGAAATGTTTCCTTTCAGCAGATGGATACGTAAACAGCCTTCTAATGTCAAACTCTGTGCTTACATAATTCTGCACAGTGTAAGTTAAACACCCAAGTGAAGTAGAAATAAGCAAAACACATTTTGAAGTGGAGGGGGATTTCATCTTTTAAATGTGTTTGATTTGACAGTATTTTAGCAAAAAAAAATCTGATTTGCAAAGCAACAGTGACACAACATAATAAATCCATACGGTACCTTTCAAAGCAGGTTTCATTTTTGAGCAGTTGCCAACTTCTACCTGTGGAAAAACCCTGCCAAGTGTAGGCATTTAACTAATTTATTTTTACTCACCACACTGTGTCATAGCGTACAGTAAGTAAAATGCATTTCATCTCTTTGACAACTTATTTATACATGAAGCCGAGCCACAAACGCAGATGTAGTGGGATTATATTTTACCATATTTTACAAAGAAAAAAAAAAAATAGATCCTGGCATGTTCAGTAGTAACACAAGATTGCCAGAAGAAGCACATGAGTCCTCTCAATAGACTACACAAAGTTTATTAATAATGCTGGCATCCATCCGTGTTTATGTTGTTTAAAGTTTCTACATTCTACCCAACGGAACGCTTCTTCCCGTTATCAGAAATTTGCAGTGTATGAGAAGAACACTTAAAGGAATTATCTCCTCTGCAGACCCTCTTTGATGTCTTCTTAAAAAACTGGAGTTTTACCTGTTCAAAAAGCATTGACTGTAAAATGTACAGTATGAAAACTTATGTAACCGGGCCCAATGGAGGGCTTAGCCAAAATGTAGCAATTCAACACATTTAACAATGCCCCTTGGGACTTTCACCCAAAAAGTTTAAAATTTAATTTTATATCAATTGGTACCAATCCCGGGGACACCCACTTGATCAGAGACAAGGTTTGTTTGAGCAACTCAAAATAACTTATTATAAACCCAAAAACAATGTTCATTTGAATATAACAGTAAAATTAAGTTAAAAAAAGGACATTGTTTTGGGGTTTATAATAAATGAATTTGATTTGCTCAAACAAACCTTGTCTCTGATCATTTACGTGGGCTTGCCTGTGTAGTGGGAGTCTCTGGGATTGGTACCAAACTGATATCAAAATAAATTTTGAAATCTGTGGCTGAAAGTCCCAAGGTGGTGTGGTCGACTGTGTTAAATTAAAAAAATTTGGCTATGACCTCCATTGGGCCTGTTTACACTTAGATAATAGATCCCTGTATTCCAAAAGAAGAACCGGCGTAAAAAATATGAGCAATGCAATATTATATCTCATCCCCTCTGGCATATACTGTACTTATAGAAAGCCTGAGAAAGGAAGATTTTGATCAGCCATAAGGGAGAACTCTACACAGACTCAGATGGTTGAGAAAAATCTTGCAGCAAAGGCGTGTAGTTATTAGCATCCTCACTGGGACCCAGATAAGAGATGAGAAATCTGTAGTGCATATCTGAGACAAATAAAGGTGAGATGCGAGATTTCTCCTCACTGAGATAATCATGTGAACAGATGAGCCAAGCTTGGACCCATCTCTGAGGCTCACCAGCAAAACAGAGCTGACAAATACGGCAACTGGGAGATGAGGGGAGCGATTGTGAGTAGAGCGGAGAGAAAGGCCTTGGTGTGGTGAAATCTCTTAATGTTCTTGGATGGAGAGGGCTAGTCACGCTTGGGAACTGTATGCATGTGTGGGTGTGGGTGTGTGTGTGTGTGTGTGTGTGTGTGTGTGTGACAAGACTGTCACGTCTGCCTTATCGGTCTGCCACTCGTGTGTGTTGTGTGTGCATGCATAGATGTTTAAGAATTGATATGCATGTGTGTGTGTGCTTGAGCGTACTTATTCATGCACAAACAGACTCCACTCTCAAACACCCACTTAGGCTTTCCACATAAAAGGTATTTAAAAAAGATGAGGTGTAAGTTGCCTTTGAACTGAACTGGGAGGGATAGATCTTGTTAGCACTGGAGTTGTTTGCTTTCTAATTTAATTTAGATGAAGAGACCTTGTCCTGGTAAGATCACCGTACTGTAGGCTTGACAGGCTGAATGCCCTAGTGTCTAATGTTCGGAAGAGAAGGGCGAGGCTGACAGGAAAAGACTTTGACAGGGCTCTTTAGGTGTGAACAGAACAAAGATGGGCTGGTTTCAGTTTCATATCCGGTGACTTTGTGCTGAATATGAGTTTCGCTCTAATGACTTCTGAGCCTCAAATCCCACCAAGATCATCACGTCGGATTTCAGTGGTCCCAGCATGGAAGTTTGTTCTGGGGGGAAAAAGAATTATGAGGTGTAAAGGAGAAAGAGGACAAAAAAGGAAAAGACACTAAAGCTGGAGTAATGCCTGTCACATGTGGGGGAAAAAAGATCTTTTTTGTACCAAGGCTTTCCTCTCATCCTTAAAGCCGGATCACATTATTTTCTTTTGCCACGGTTCAAAGGTCATTTAATAACTCTAAATTACAATTCTAATTTGAATCAAAGCGACAGTGAATGGAGTGTGTCCAAAAAACAGATTACCTGTGTGGCATATCAATGAGGAAAGCTTGAAGGGATGCTTATTTCCCTCACTTAACTGAATGGCTGTGTAAAAATACATCTATTTACATGCATTGATTGAATGCATCAAACTGACCCAGAAACATCTGGAAAATCCACTTTGATTACAGGGAAAATGAGATGAAGGTTCTAGATGACACTGCTATGATTCTCTTGGGGCGGCCTCTGGCCCAGTTCACACCATGTTGGCTGAGTCCTGCAGCGGCCTGGGTTCATATCCCACCTCCGGCCCTTTGCTGCATGTCGTCCCCCCCAAACTCTCTCCCCCTTTCCTGTCTATCCACTGTCACTACAATAAAGGGAGAAATCCTCTTAAAATGAACAAAAAAAGATATGATTCTCTTTAAGTGATTTTATCAGTTGGTACATTTTTGTTTCCACAGTTTTAAAATTCACTTTTTAGTCCTCTTGAATTGTTTTGTGGTTGTGGCTATCACCCTCCACACTAGTTCGAGATGGCTTAATTAAATAAAATGTTGCAGCACTCTGCCATCTTTCTGCAGAATTTGCAGAATGTAAAAGCTCCCCTTTCATTAAGTGTGTAAATGGTTTCTTTGACAGCCAGTGTCAAAAACATGCACAAGGTCTATTAATAAGCTATTGAAGAAGCACACTGGTGTGGTAACCTCAGTGAGGCTTTAACCTTAATGGTCATCTTTCATGAATTTTTCAATTCCTCATTAAGGTTTTAGCCATTAAAAGTGCATTTGTTTCAACTATACACTGTCAAACAAATGATAAATATGTGAAGGTAATGACTAACTTGTGCATAACCATAGACCACATTTGCATAGAAAGCTAAAGGCAGATGCACAATTTGATACCCAGCCTCAGGCAAAACTAGGAACCATTTGTTGTTGCCTGAAGCCATAAAACTGAATAAAAAAAGAACTTCATACTGCAAATCACTAATGTTAGGAAACCAGTGGGGAGACTGAATATAATGCTCAATTATAATTATGTTCAATATAGGAGCCAAGAATGAAAGAATGAAAGAATTATTAATAGGTAATGCTCAACATTGTGTTTTGCCACGTTTCTCACTAGCATGAGCGGGGGGGGACGACTCCATCTTCCCAAGGGAAGAAATTAAGTGACCCTTTTTTTCCTCTTCACTTGTGTCCCAGCCTAAATGTTGTCTCTCCTGTACACCCGGTATTGTGATGTAAATGAGATGCATATTTGGCTCATCCTGCTCTGCTGAAGTGGAAAGGTAAATATTTGCATTATGATTGCAGGCTGGAGTGCGTGCCACATTGCATTATTCCATTAACCCACGTCTTTATGCACAGCAACACTAATCGGCCTATAGCTCTATGCATACCAAAGCTTGGACTACTTACAAGGATATGTGTGTGATGGTCAAACTGCTCATTTTATTCCAATCTGACTCAGAAGAAGTGCACTTTATTTCTGTTTCCCATGTTTCTGCTCTGTGTTTTCTCTATATATTTGACCAACAGTTTCATTTTGCTAGATTTATTAGTCCAACGGAAATGCTTTAGGTCAATTAGATTTAATGATTGAGCTCATTGATCTCCCTCTGTCCGTATTTGAACTCCTATTGGTTTGATTTAATTGAACAGCAAGATGTAATTTCACTCCCATTACATCCACCCCATTGTGTTATTGACATTGCATTGTTTTGTTTTCAGGAAGAATAATTAACCCCTTCCACGATCCATGATTCAGTCCAATGTTTTCAGGTCACAAACACTTTACTTACGACTTAGCCTTGTAATAGCATCATCAGCTGAATGACAGGAGAAGCACTGGACTGTATAGGATCTCCTATGTGTTAAATCCAACAGGAGTGGAAATCCTGATGCTGAGATAAACACATCAAAAGCAAGTTATAGATCAAATGATGGTCTATTGAACTATAAAAGGCCATCTGATTCAATATATGAGACAAGTTAGTTCATATTGCTACAGTACATCTCAGTTTGTGAATAGACAGTTTGCCTGTGGGCAGGGGCATTTCTTGGACTTGAGGTTTGTGGCTTCGCCTGGACCCATTTAACTAAACTGAATGCAATGCAAAACGGGGCATTGGCTTGCCCAGCTTGTTAATAGTCAGTGCATGTTTATTTTAGCTGCCCAATTGTGCTTTTTAAGTAACATCTACATCGATGTTAGTTAAATAGCACCAACATTTGGCCCAATTAAAACTGGCCTGGCAACCCAAAGGTCAAGGTTTTTCGGATTTGTGTGGTGACCCAGGATGTTGAGGGTCTGGGGGGTCCAGACCCTTCATTTTCTGCATTCTGGTGAATTTTTATGCTCTTATTTCTAACTTTTTCTGAATCAATGTATGTTAGAAATACCTTTTATGTAAAGGAAAACATAGATTACAATCCAAATGTAAAAACATAATGGAATATATTGAAGTAATGCTCACTTTTTACTCTTCCCTCCTCTTTTGCATTGAGGATGTAACCTCCTTATATGTGCATATGACATTTATTCAACTCAATGATAAAGTATTTCATTTTAATGAATCAATAAATCCCTGGACTGTATTATTTCAGATGTGTTTGAGCAAGATTTCTGCTAATGTTCAAAACTTTGTGCACATTCAAAATTTAACTCATGTTCTCTGAGTTGTGATATTTTGAGAAAAATAAACTTATAATAGGCCATTACTGTGGGCATCATTCTTGCTGTAGGAAGGAGGGTCTGGCTAGTCCACACAACAGTCTGGGATGGGCAAAAAATGTGCTCTGGCTTATTTGGCTTTTCTTTAAACCCATCACAATTGTCAGGGGCGGCGCTAAGCGCCATGCGGAGCGACAGTGCCGCTGCAAAATAGCCTTGGGAAGGAACTTGTTTTGGTGGAACATGTGTAAGTTGAAAGGTTGTTTTAGGCGTGCAACAGAAAACTCAGATTGGACAGATAGTCTAGCTAGCTGTCTCAATTTACCCTGCAGAGATCTGAGAAAAGGTTAACTATAGACCGGAGTTTAAAATGTCAACACAAAGAAAGCCCAAGGTTACGGATATCTGGCCTAAATGAGTGAAATCCTGCGGACTTTCCATCAGCAACAGAGCAATCCCGGAAGTGGAATGTTGTGGATATAGACTATTTGATACATGAATAACCAACCTTTATGTTGACACCGTTATCCAGCTACCTGCTAATTCAGATAAGCCAGGTCAATTTTGTTTTCTTTTTTTCTTTTACTTCATACCACCTGCCTCTGACATTTAAGAAACAACTTAACAGTTCAGATTGTCATCAGACTGGAAGGCACTACTTAGATTCACAGTGTGAATTGCTGTTTTCATGCTTGAGCATGGTTTATATATTAGGTGAAGTATCTGTAAAGTTAAATGTGTAACATTGTAACATGTCTAAAACAGCCTGTTTTAGATTTACAGTCCACCCACAGTGTTACTTGGGGATTAATTATTAAACATAAATCAGCTTCTTTTTTCAAAAAATCCTATAAATTAAAAAAACAAAAACATTTGTAGACATTTAAATGTTTTCAAATTCTGAGAAAATGCTGGCATACAAATCTCAATTCAAAGCAAATATTAAGATGAAAATTAACCTCAGTGGCCAGAATGTGTGCTATTAATTGAACTGTTACATGACGAACACGTAATTGTGTTTTTGTACACCAAAATAAAAGCAATTCTTTATTAAATTAATAGCTATACTACAAAAATTGTAATCTGTAAAAGTAATCTTTCAGTGCGTAATACAGTTTGTAATTCTTTTCTGCGTCAGGTTTTGTTCCGTTTTTAGCCACTACAATCTGACAACCATTTTAGAAGGTCAGAGATTCACATGACAGTTTGTCTGTCTCGTTATATGCACAAGATCTAAGAAGCAATAATCTGCAGGCTGTGTTGAAGGACTCAATGGCTACCCAATAGATGCAACATCACAGATTCTTTTTCACATCAAGGACAAATATTTGATGTTTCAAAAATCATATTTTCCCTGTGGTTCCTTCAAGTTGCTGACTCCGTTTGGAATACAGAGATGAAAAAAACAGTGTGACCAAAAAAGAAATAAGTTGCTTAGTTGGCCCTTGAGCCCAAATCAGCAAGATAAAAAGTAACTGTATTTCACGCTCAGTTACCTGAAACATGTAAATAAATAAATATATTCCCCAGAATGGCACTACTTTGGTGAATAACATTTCACAGTGTCTGGAAACAGGAGGCATCATACAGAGAGAAACTACAGGGAAAATTGAATTGGACTTGGCAAAAACATGGCTGGTTCGCCTTTACTTACCGTAGTAGTGTGAGACTGCTCTCTGGCACTGCCGGATTCTGAATGCAAGCCAAGGCGTCCTGCCTGCTACCAAGGTACAACAAGGTTGCAGCTGTGCAGCACTATAAAGAGAATATTTAAATACCTGCTGATAAATTGGGCCCTGTGATGTGATGTGTTTGTTTACCTCATGTGTTTTGGTGTCATGGTCAAATGATCTTGTGGTCTGCACAGTCAGCGAGTTAGTTGTGTGTACTCTGATCCTTCTGCATTGAGGCTTCTACTTGTCTTTGGTTCTTGTCCAACTTTCCCTATCATGATATAATTGTTAAAGTTATGCTAGGCATAGTATGTCCCCAAATTGGATCGACCTGAAGGTACAATCAACCCACAGAGAGGGTAGCATATAAGGGTCATATTGATAACGTAAATATTAGTCCAGCTTGATGGGCCAATTAATGTCTTTACATAGGTTTATGGTGGAGTCAAAGCTTTGTAATTTATCTGCACCACATACGGTGCTGAACACAGAGTACAGTTTCACATGAAACCAGAGGCAAGCAAAACAAGCCAAGCTGGAGGAAAGCTCTCACTTTTCATACAGTGCACAAGTGAGGTTGAGATGGCATCTAGGATGAATAACATGGTAATCCACCAAATATCCCTTAGGATCTGCTGTTAAAGGAGGTTGCAACCACCTATGCTTTTCCAACCCAGTGAGCCCAAGGAACTTTGGAGAGTAGATATTCAAATCGGCTTGGGGGAAGTACATCATATCCTTGCTGGAATTGCATGTCTCTGTGATGTTGGCATAGGTGAAGTCTGTGAGTAAATCAGAACAGAATCAGGTCTTTAGATACTTTACTCAAGTTGTGGAAGAATTGTTAGGCCCGTAGGTTTTTTCTATCCTTTACTCTTATCACCTATCGTTTACAGTTTTATGGGCTTTTTAAAAGAGCATTCAAGTATTACATTTTAAGTACACTGCTATACAGTAAGAAACTCCACCATTAACATAATTCCCAGTCTGTGCCTCAATACAACTCACAGCTGTCAATGACACTAAATAATGAATGGAGAACATATTACTTGGACTGTAGCCTGGCCTTATTACATCCCTTTGTATGCACTTTTCATTTATGTAATGGACTAATTCGTGAGGGAGCAGTTAAAGCATTTCTTCATTGCCTCCAGTGCACTATCCCATAGAAAAGGCTCCGCTCTCTGCTGCAATCAAAGGAAAATGTGCAGCATGAGCACATTCACTTAGGGCTTGCTAATCTGTAGCTCTCAATGTAGGGCTGAAAACCACCAGAGAGGCCAATAGGAGGAGGCGCATGTAACAGGGCTGTTACTTTAATAAGGAGGTGAAGAAGATGGCAAAATGACAGAAATGACCAAGAAAATACTCTTGGTAGACATCTGAACTTTCTGCAGGCAGTTTTCCACCATTTTCCCTCTTCCCAATTTTCATTGAAATCCGATTAAATATTAAAGGAAGCACTGGCGGTAGCCTGATGCCACACAAGGATGCCCTTTGAGTCTTAATTAAAATGATGCCAAGGGCAAGAGGTAAAGTGGAAAGAGATTGTGAGGTTACCAAATAATTCATTCAACTGTGAGGGAGGACCCCAATATTCACATTTCTATTATTATTATTATTATTATT
>NC_045742.1:11290223-11299451 GCF_008692095.1 Etheostoma spectabile
TTATTATTATTATTATTATTATACAATCTGAGGCAACAAACCCATTAATAAGATCCTACAGGAGGATTCCCTTTGAAGATGAAAACCCCAAACAGGGAGATGAAACAAAACAATTCAGCCCTCTGCAGCAGAAAATCATACAAAAAAACATATTGAAAAAACTAAAAGTTTGAACTTACTCTTCTGTTTCTACTAAGTTTAATTGTGGAAAAGGAGAGACTCAAGCAGAGGACTGTGTGAATTGAGTTATATCTCAGCACTGATAGTTATCAAAGAACCAGAGGATTAAAACAGAAACCGTGTCTTCTGTCCAACCAGCAGAATCTGAAAGCAGAATTCTCCACAGCACATAGATTTGGGCTGTGTGATACACTGCTGATTGTCACAGCATGATAGTCATCAAGAAGAGGCAGCACTTTTCTGTATTCTCCCTCTCACAGTCAGTGTGTGAGACTTGTGAGAGTTGTGACCAAATGTTGCATTAAAGGTCCAATGACATGGTGCTTTTTGGATGCTTTTATGTAGACCTTAGTGGTCCCCTAATACCATATCTGAAGTCTCTTTCCCAAAAGTCAGCCTTGGTGCAGAGTTACTGCCTCTAGAGCCAGTCCCACAATGAGCTTTCCTTAGTATGAGCCATTTCTGACTCTGTAGCTTTTAAGGAGGGGGGGGCAAGGTGGAGGCTGGGGGTGTGGCATTAACCAACTGCCACTTTGCCCATTTGAAAGCCATGATGTCATGATTCTCTGCGCGGGAAAAAGCAGAGAAAGGGCCTCATGAGGGGCAAGATTCGAGATCGGCCCATCCGACCTTTCATTTTCTTAAAGGCAGAGCAGGATATCCAGGGCTCGGTTTACACCTATCACCATTTCTAGCCACTGGGGGACCATAGGCAGGCTGGGGGAACTCAGATTAATGTTAAATAAACTCATAAAGTGGAATTTTCATGCCATGGAGCCTTTAAAATAGAGTTAAATTCACCTCTTGACATAAAGTTGCTGTGGATTAAAAAATTTACTTTTTAGTCTGTTTTTCTCCCTTGTTATGTCTTGTTTTATTTCCTGCCTTGTGTTTTCCCACCTTTGTGGTTGTCTGTCCCATCTTGATGTGTTTCATCTCTTCTTGAGGCCTGGTGTCACCCGTCCCATGTTCACCTCGTTACCTCTTGTATTTATTCTCTGTGCTGTCTTTGTCTGTTATCAGGTCATTGTAGTGTTTTGAGTGTTTGTGTGTGGCATCTACCCCCTTGTCTCTGTGTTCCAGTTTTGTCATTAATCCTGTTCTTTTGCTTCCTCTACATTCTGGAATGATTTTTGCCTGCTGTCTAGAAGACTCTTTTGGTTGTTTTTCTTTTGCTTGTGATTAAATCCTCAAGCTCACCACTGCCTGGCTGTCTTTGCGTTTGGGTCCTCCAATTCTCTGAACCCAGTGACAAACTCAGTAGGAAAATATCTGGCCTCTTAGCTCCTTCATACTCCACTGTGTTTATCAAGTATTTGCTGACTTTCTCTGCCATTTGCTGCTTGGCTGGAAGGTTACTGTAGCAGAGATAATAACTCCACTTGCCATTAAAAGGTAAGTTCTGATTTGACTAGTAGTTTCCATGATACCTGTATTGCTGAAGACCGGTACTCGTGGTGATGTAATTATACATGGCTACATAATATGGTCCCTCTCTTTTTCTTCTTCCTTCTATCTCTTTTCTATTTTCCCCCTGCTGTTTTACGTTTCTGCAAAATGATAATGGGGAGGATTTTGTGTGTTACCACCCGTGTCTTTTTTCTACAGGCTTAATGAGATATTTCTTAAGCTAATTTGGTGAACTGATGAAATAATGGTTAAACTAAACCAGGGCGACCCAGCTTAGCTCTTGGCCTGAAACCTAATGTATGTCACCTTTTATCACCCTCTCTTGCTCTCCCCTCTCTTTTCCTGTCCCTCTTCTTCATTTTTAATGGCTGACAAATGAAATAAATAACACATCGCAGGAGAACAGTTTTCTGTTGTATTCCTGTAAACATCTTTAGGTGTGCACTCTGTAAGACCTAAATGCTTTATTTTGTCCTTCTCTGTAAGCATATGGCAAGGCTTGCACTTTCTTTGGAAAGCTGATAAATACAAAATATCGCCCTATGTCCTGAGAGTGCTGGGGTTGCTTTGCATGGCTGCACTTTGTATCTCCACTCAAGACTGAAAGGATGTGTTGCATCAAGTAAGACCAAGAACATCCCTGCTTATCTACATGGGAGAAAAGCAGAAAGCAGATTCAAGGTTTATGTTCTGGCGAGCCGTAATGCTGTTTGAGATGTGAAAATGTTGCAGCTAGAGTGCTGATGCTGTACAGTTGTGCCAAAAACTGTCAGACAAAGTCTCTACATAGATTTGCCAACATGTGCCAAGACCCAGAGCTTTGCCAGGATATACTGTCACCCAGAACTAATCTAGCACAGACAGGCATGGACAGGACACAGTTTTCACTAATTTACTCACATCCAGTGCAAGCCATACTGCTGCTGACTCACAGTGAATTCAACGAGCATCTCAATGTAAAACAAAACACAGTCATAGCCAAAGATATCATAAACATAAATAATATTGTTAAGAGGCCTGGAAGGGAAGAATGTAATTTCATGGAAAAACTGTTTAATTTCCATATTTATGGCTCCTGACTAGAAGTCTGTATGACATCAAAATATATCAGAATTAAATTAAACAAATGCTGTTCAAATGTGACACAAATGCTGGTGTATTTCTCTACAAATCTCTCTCCATGTTTCAACAAAGCACCTCTACTGTAACCATCAGGGTTTAGCGCAAACCTGGATCCCCCTCCAAGAGCCTTAATCTGTTGTGTGCTGTCTAAAACCAATGGGTACCATGTCTATGACCCCAGCCAAAAGGCTCAGCTGGGCTTTGTGCTGGGAAATGGACTACTGGACCCTGCCAAAAAGCACTCAAAGTCATTTTTCCCAACTGTAGGCTTGGGGATTCTTGTTTATCCACCGTACCTATCATTCCTAATATTATTGTGGTTGCTGTGCATCTCGCTCTCGCTCTCTCTCCCCCTCCCCCCAACCAATCGATGCATATGGCTGCCCACCTAGAGCTAGGATCTGTTTGAGGTTTTAGCCTAAAAAAAAAAGTTTTTTTGTCGCCAATTGCTCTTGGGGGAATTGTTTGGTCTCTGTAAATTAAAGAGTGCAGTCTAGACCTACTCTATCTGTAAAGTGTCCTGAGATAACTTATGTAATGATTTGACACTATAAATAAATTTGAATCTAGAAATAAGTGTTACACTTGTGGAGGGCGCAGTTTAGAAAGATTGGTTTGATGCCAGTCTTACAAGGTCTATCATTCTTTATTTCCACTCCACTGAGCACTGCAAATTGGTAGCAACCAGCAGGAGCAGGTAGGGAGACAGGAAGTCTGTATGTCAGGTATGAGACTTTCCTCTCACTCTTTATAGCAAATAGGAAAATATGTAATTCACAATACTAAAATACATCAACTACAATGTGTATGGATTTGGGGATAGAGTACTAGTGTTTCTTAGTACATTTTATTTTTCATAACTTTATTTGGATGGGTGCGCTAATTAAATGGACTGTTTTCTTTAATAGTCTCAACAACTACTCAAAGAGCTTTTAAATAGTATAGGAAGCATTCACCATTCACACACATTCATACCACTGTGGCCAAACAAGGTGCCACCTGCTCATCAGATAAACACTCGCGCACATTTACACTCCGAATGTGCAGCATCAGGGGTAACTCAGGGTTCACTGTCTTGCCCACGGACACTTTGACATGGGACTGCAGGGCCAGGGATCGAACCCCCAACCTTCTTCTCTACCACTGAGCCACAATGCAATTATGAATACTGCAAAATGTAATTCAGTGTAGCTGTTTTTTCTCTTAACTTTAAGATGCCAGGTACTGTTTGACTCCCCATACAAAGTCAGTCTGCACTAAATACACCAAAGCTATGATAGGGAATGAGTTGTTTGTTTCACATCACTGCTTTGCCAGATATTTGTTTGAGAAATTGCCAAGGGGTACAGCGATAATACAACCTAATTCTCATTGTGGCATTAATTGCCAAGTAGTTAATTAAAATGCACAGCGATTGGAGCGTACACTGTCCCGCAGGACGTAATAAGGCTGATATTATAAAATCTTGATTGTGAGACTGATACCATAATATGCACCATCTTGTCTATCTGCATTGATGAGGTCTTAAAATAATACTTCCTGTCACCTTTGGTTACTTGTAGTCATTTCTGAAAACCATATCTGCTACTTTCACTTCCTGTCACTAAGAACTCATTAAAGGACTAACCTCCTTAAAGCAAAAAGGATGGACCATGTTTGGCAATGTGAAAACTAGTTAATAGGCTTTTATTGCTAAGGGCAATGGGGTTAAATAAGCAGGATTAGCAGACTTATTACAAATATTACACTGCTAAATTGAACCAGGGGATGCAGCTGAAGCGATGGACTATATCATCTGCTTGGTGTTTGTCATTTAATTTTCTAAACAGATCTAGCATGAACTTTCTTTCTCTTTTTGTACTATAGAGGAAATGTTATTGTGTCAAAGTTGTGTTAAATAAAGCATTAATTTTAAAGGACATTAATATAATAAGTTTTTTAATTAAGTGCCCACAGGAATAAAAAAATAGGTGCCCACAGTTGTTTCGGTCAAAAGAGAATAAATAAGAAAAGAACATGAAAGAAAAAATAGACTTTTCCTTGATGTTTGTTGTTTATTTTGTTGCAATAAGTTAGAAATTTATTGTCAGGATATGCAGCCAACCATTTACAATTAACATGTTGTAGTTCTAGATAGAAGAGGATTTGTGACCAAACACAGATTCACTTTTTGTATTCGTATTACTTATTTTTATCCTAAAGGGTCATTAAAGTCCTTCTTTATTTCCTAAAATTAAACCAGATGCTAAATTCTGCATATGGCTGGATTTGTTATATATTTCATTCCACATGTTTTGCTTACACCATAATGGCTTAATAAGTTTTTATGGCTGTGAAGCAGCTCTGACCAGCTGGCACACACTCTACCCCTTTCAGCACCGCAGCGCCATTTAGCCCACTGACAGTTGTTTCATGTCTGTCACATTAGCCACACTCTGCAGATAATATTCAATAGCTGTAAAACAGATGTGCTTCGAATGTTAACTCATCACATGTGGGTAAGTTCATTATCCAACTGTGCAGAGTGGAGGATAGCATCAATTCAGAAAAGTATATTGCCACAATATATCCTGATGGAGAAATGAATATTCGTTAACTATCTGTACAGGCTGGTGAGATGTCACTTTTATAACTGATTGCTTTTCTGCTGTGTGTGACCTGCCTAGTGCCAAACAGTAGACAGTTGTTGGGCTGACATTCATCAGATGGCTACAAACATGACTCAAATTAATTACAATGTTGTTCTGAGTCTGCTGGATGTGTAACTGTTAGCTTACCATAGTATAATGTGATCTTATGTTAATATTTTGTGTTTAAAGCTTATGTCGCTGCCCAAGTGGTTAAACATAGTTTAATTACTATCTAATAAGAAAAATAGTTGCTTGAGATATATTGGTAAATATCGCATTCTAGAAGCGAAAGCAAAGAAAACACTTTATAAAAAATGTCCAAGGCACGAATTCACATTACAAAATTAAATACATTTCTTGTACCGAAATATTTTTAAATTAATGCACCATCATTGTTGCTGCCAATTTCTCAATCAACACAAAGACCACTTATGATGCCAAGCCTCACAATCTCCCAATTAAGTTTGTGCCCATGAAGCAGGAGATCCTGTAAACATTACGTTTCTGGATGAATGTTGTGTGTCTGGATTTAACTAATAGTGGTTTCCATCTAACTAGGCAAACATAGGCTACAGTACATTTTATAGTACTGAAGAAGAATTAACAGTCATGTCAATTAAGGCCATAGTGCATAGTTTCTGTCGCCCCCATGAGGAATTCTAAGTAATGACAACAAAAACTGTCACCACGTGATACAAGCCTTCCATTACCACGCACCACCCCCTGATCTAAAAGCAGATCTTCATACATCTTCCATATTTTATAAAGGTACATTTCTTCAGTTCTTGAACATACCTGGGATACAACTGGAACACTACAACACTCATCATTTGAAGTAAAAGTGCCTGTGGTCTGTGTTTTTTCTCCTAAGGGGGAATGCCACGGGTGTCAAAGCAATCAGG
Source organism: Etheostoma spectabile (assembly GCF_008692095.1). NCBI lineage: Eukaryota > Metazoa > Chordata > Actinopteri > Perciformes > Percidae > Etheostoma > Etheostoma spectabile. The sequence goes on from NC_045742.1 coordinate 11,296,468, forward strand.
AAAGCTTAGCGGCATAAAGTCCACTGCTTTCCTCCTGCTGTCAGGCTGCTGGCCCACCACTCCAGAGCCCTGATCCAACCTGACACATGGGACTGCACAGTATGTCCTCCGTTACCTTTAGGATGGTTTTTTTCCTTCACAGGCCTGATTATCTCTATTTCTTTGGAAAATAACTCAAAGATGGTGTTTTTATTTTGTTGCCACTGGCTCTGTACACTTTTCATGGCATCCAGCATTTTTATATGAATATTTAATTATTTGTATATCGAAAAAACTCTCAGCAAAAAAGCAAATAAGTTTGTTTCCCAAAATGTTGAACTATTGCTTTAAATGCATGCTAGTTTTTTGTAGTGGGCAAGTTATGTAACTAGATTATTTATTATTATTACCTAAGATATATTCACTAAAATATAAAATGGTTTGCAGCTACAGTGAATACAGGCCATGTACTACAGCAATGATATTTGTGACGTAGAACACTTTACATGTTCATGGAGCTCCCCTCTGGCTGTCTAGAGTCAAACTAGATCTCAAGGATCAGTGTGTGCTCATGGTTTAAGCATGTCAGCAATGACTACATGATCACTTGTGCATGCTGTTTTAATGGCACACCCCATGTTGCACTGATAGCTCATGTTCTTTGCCCTTCCCCATTCTCATCCTCAGGGACTTTACAAATGGACCCTCCACTGTATCGGAAAGGGCTTTCCCTTTGGACCGATTGCGTCTAATTCTGTAGATCCATTTTTCCTGCAGCGTTTTACTACCTTCTGCTTCATTGGTTGATCCATGGTGGTCAACCATACAGTAAATGTTTTCCTGCTCATAGACCATAAACAATATGATATCGCAAACTGCATTAAGGTTTAAAATGACACCTCCACATTGTTGCCTCAGCAACTTCCATTTGAATACACAATGTCTGAATGGACGTTGTCAATTTCTCATCTTGCTCAACCTGACAAATAGGGTTTTCTCATGGTTTCTATCTAATTTTCTTTCTAAGATCAATAGAGTCTACACTTGGAGTTATATAGCCTGTGAATTGCTGTAGACACACATCTCTGGCTTTACAGCAGTAGAAAATGGACTACACATGCATACATGGTGGAAATATTTATGGACAATAATAATTGGCTTTAGCTGTTGCAGTAGCTGACAACAGTCGGTGATCTATAATGGCCCCTCTATTGTATATCTGAAATGACTCATTCACTTTATTTATGGCTTTCTGATGACACTGTAAATAAGTTTGCACATTACACAGTCCTGTGAATAACCAGAGATGAGATTGCATAAAATGCAATTTTTCCCCATTATTGTCTGCCATGTATTTTTTCCCACATTGCTGGCGTTGCGTACTAAACGTACATTTGTTTGTAAAAAGCTAAAACATTTACTTAAGTTGTTATATTTAGTTTTTTGGAAGCACAGTGAGATTAGCGAAGATAGACTGGGCTGTAATGATGACCATTTGTGTGTCCCTCATTTCAAAATGAAGAATGACTGTGTTCTGTTTTTTCCTTCCTCTCATTATGATACTCCACTCCATTCAATCGAAGGCAGGCTATTCCATTTCCACGTGTCATGTTTAATGAACATACAGTTCATTCATTTACAGCCAGAGAAGGGAGGGAAGAAGGAAGGGGACTGGGCAAAAGAAGACTGACAGAGAGAAAATCAAAAGAAATGAGAGAGAATAAATGATAGCAGAGAAGTAGAATAAAGCAAGATAAATAGAGTAAAAGAACGGGGATGAAACATGTTGGGGGTTGTGGTGGAGCTGTGAACTCAGTGCTGTTGGATTTTATGTCTCCACATGAGGGTTCTTAGGCTGGAGTCACTACATTCAAACACAATTTAAAGAGTCAAGGCTTTTCCCACAATTCTTCGCAAAGACACCCTAGAGGACATGGACACGGAACATGAGAAATGTAATTGCTGTCATGGACTGCCAATACAATGATGGGCCCGCAGAGTCAGAGATGCCCATTAAAGATAAAACCACAAATATACACAAAGACATGGACTCAAAAGCAAACCGTATAACATATTGTTTGTGTAAGCTGCTGCAAATGTGTTAAATATGTAATTATTCACTGATTGTTGTATTGAATCTTTAAAACAATTCATGCCTGGAGGGATGTTGTATTTTGGCCGTTTGATTCGTCCATACTAGCCACATTTTCTGAGGACAACAGCCGTATTTTCAAGGTAAGGATGTGTATCCCTGAGCTGAAAAGAGCCGAGTCAACAATCCCCTTGGAATGCATTAGAGACCCATCAACGTTACCTTGCCTTAAAAACATCAGCTCAGCTCTTTTTTTTGCCCATCCCCTGTAGCAAACGCAATCTCATTAAATAACTTCCATAACAGAGGTGCAACTGAAGAACAGGTGATGGAGGATTTTCAGTAGCCTCAATAGATTTGCAAAGCTACAAATAGAATCCTAAAACTATTGATCTGGTTCAAGTTGGAGAAAAATTCTTACATTCATTGGATACAATTTTGGTGCTTCAACAGAAGAGGGTCCAAAGATGTTTGAACATATTTGTACAGAGAGTGTGGCCACTCTCTATTGACAAGTGTTAACTTCCTTAAAGGCGGGTCCTCTGTTGAAGTTTAAAATTATTGGATCTGCCCAGAGACAATCTGGATCTGCTATAACCAATTGCTAATGTTTGGTTGTGATGTATGTGCATGTGCAACACGAGGGGAGATTAACAAGGCTTGTATCTATCATTTGCATTACTAGCGTTAGCCTTACCTCCTTCACCATTAACGGAGCGAGCTGGAAAATCAATCTTTTCCCAAACCCCGTGGGGAGGAGGGCCCCAACATCATGGCCACCAACAAAACTTAGCAAAGATTGTTCTTGCTTGGGCTTTAACTTCTGGATATTCTGCAACGTTGCCACAACGGACGAATGCCTTCGTTCGCATCTTTCTCTACCGCCATTACGGAACTCTAGCGCATGGCCTCA
>NC_045742.1:11299461-11301136 GCF_008692095.1 Etheostoma spectabile
TCGTTCTCAGCCACTCCCTCTGTTCGCTGATTGGACCACCAAAAAAAAACACTATACCGTGAACCCAGAAGTAGCACTAAAGGGAAATGAAAATTGAGCCTAAGTACGTAGGAGGATGGAGCCAGGCTAGTTTGAACACTGAAGATAATGAGAAAAGTTTGAACCATGAATTCAAAATGGATTCTAATAAAAACCATGAACTGTTACCTTACTGGTACCAAAGGAATTGAACACCAGGGATTGGTAATCTTGAAACAGTACTATACTGTTTCACATTTATTTTTCAGCACCATGAAATTGTCCATCAGCTTCAGCCTGGGGGCATGAGAGGGCAAAAAGAGTGAGATTATTTAAACTCCCTGAAGGTCATTGGTTTTGTGAGTGAGGTCATTCACCGAATAGACCCTGTGGTGTTCCCCCCATTGCTCTTTCCCTCTCTGTGCACCTCTCCCCTTTGTTGTCTTCTCTATATTTTCACTCTTATCTTTTTCTTTCCTTTTTTCAGCCTTCACTTATCCTTCCCTCTTCACCCTGCTTTCCTCACACAATATTTACCCTTTAGCTTTGAATATTTTTTCAATTTCTCTGGCCAAACTGCAATATTGCAAGGTTCTGTTCAGTGAATCCAGCAGGACACAGCCAGAGAGGTATATAGATAAGATAGCAGTGTGGAAATAAAAAAGAGAAAAAAAATCTAAAGATGATGCCTGCATGCACACACATATGGGCACATACCATCAAACAGTTGGCATCTGTCTCTATTACACAACATGAAATCCTTGGAGCAGAAGACAGGGAGATAAAGATAACAACTCACTTGCACTCCTCAAATCCACTGGAGCCGTTCCATTTGTTTATCTCCACTTCGTTTATCCTTTTGTCTCCACAGATTTTACCCCTCAGTGAGACTTGTTATTTTATTCTATGTACAGTACATAGCAAGATACAGGAGTATGTGACTTTTCTTCCAAAAATATACAGTGGGGCTCTAAAGTTTGAGCACCCCAGGTAAAAATTGGTATTAATGTGCATAAAGAAGCCAAGAAAAGATGGACAAATCTCCAAAAAACATTTGTTATATTAGACATTTGTGTAATATGACACAAAAAGTTGGATTTTATTTTCATCATTTATGCTTTAAAATTAACAGAAAACAAAAAAAGGCTGTCTGAAAAAGTTTGGGCACCCTGCAGAGTTAATACCTTGCACTGCCCCCTTTGGCAAGTATCACAGCTTGCAAACGCTTCTTGTAGCCAGCCAAGAGTCTTTCCATTCTTGTTTGAGGTATCTTCGCCCATTCTTCCTTCCAAAAGTCTTCCAGTTCTTTGAGATTTCTGGGCTGTCTGTCACACACTGCTCTTTTAAGGTCTATCCATACAATTTCAATTATGTTGAGGTACGGAGATTGTGAAGGCCATGGCAAAACCTTCTGTTTATGCCCTTGATGTAATCCACCGTGGATTTTGAAGTTTTTTTAGGATCATTATCCATTAGTAGAAGCATCCTCTCTTTAACTTCAGCTTTTTTACAGATGGCATCAAGTTAGCGTCCAAAATATGCTGATCATTTATTGAATCCATTTTTCTTTCTGCTCGTGAAATATTCCCTGTGCCACCGGCTGCAATATAACCCCAAAGCATGATTGATCCCCCCCATGCTTAACGGTTTGACAGAG
>NC_045742.1:11301146-11301627 GCF_008692095.1 Etheostoma spectabile
TCATTAAATTCTGTGCCCTTTCTTCTCCAACCGTACCTTTGCTCATTCCGGCCAAAAAGTTCTATTTTAACCTCCTCAGTCCACAGAACTTGTTTCCACAATGCATCAGGCTCGTCTATATGTTCATTTGCAAACTTCAAACGATGATTTTTGTGGTGGGGATGTAAAAGAGGTTTTCTTCTGATGACTCTTCCATGAAGACCATGTTTGTACAAGTATCTCTTTATAGTGGAATGGTGTACCACAACTCCAGTGTCTGCCAGGTCTTTCTGGATGGATCGTGCAATCAAACGTGGGTTTGGACTTGCTTTTCTCACAATCCTGCAAGCTGTTCAGTCGGATATTTTTCATCCAGAAAGACCTGGCAGACACTGGAGTTGTGGTACTGTGATACTTGCCAAAGGGGGCAGTACAAGGTATTAACTCTGCAGGGTGCATGAACTTTTGCAGACGCCATTTTTTTGTTTTCTGTTGTTTTGAA
>NC_045742.1:11301637-11301735 GCF_008692095.1 Etheostoma spectabile
ATGATGGAAATAAAATCTAACTTTTTGTGACATATCATGTGAATGTCTAATCTGTCATTTGATGCCTTTTGGAGATTTTTCCATCTTTTCTGGGCTTC
>NC_045742.1:11301759-11304915 GCF_008692095.1 Etheostoma spectabile
GACCTGGGGTGCCCAAACTTTCAAGCCCCACTGTATATGTGTATATATTGTGTTTTGATATGTTTTCTTCAATCAATTTCTGTTTGAGTATTTCAGCTTCCTTGTTTGACTCACAGATTTCCTTCTCAGGCTGCTCCTGGCAACTGCAAAAGCTGATATTCTCTGATAGGAGCTTAACTAAATCTAGCCTAGTATTCACCTTGTAAAAGGTACCATGTGGAGTTTTTGACCACTAGTGGCGCTGTAGAGCAAAGTTGCAATGAGTGTGTCCCTGCATTGTTTTTGCATCACATGTTGTAACACATGTCACATAAAAAACGGGTCATTTCGAGTTTTGGTGATATATCTTAGATTAACAGATGGATTGAATGTCCCTTAATGGGTTCTGTAAATTCTCCTTTTTTTGCAATAACTATTTTGGCCACCTTGGGGCTGTGGAAATAAGTTGTGAACATTGAAGTATAATCTCCTTTTTTTGCAAATTGGTGAACTTGTTAGCAAACAGTTGCTTCTTTATATAGTAATTTATGCAACAGCAACTTTATCATTCATTTGAATTTGTGTTCCTGCTGAACGAGTAGTCTAAAACGGGTTTTTAGAGCTTACTTCACAGAAGAAACTGGCCTACTGAAGCAAAAAATTACACTATGAAAGCGGTGAGAGTGAACCAAAACTGTAAGTTGCTGGGCGGATAGCTAAACATAGCCCGTCCTCACGCAGAAAACAACTACATTGGTCAATTCTGCAAGCAGCTCGTAACAACGACAATTACATTTCTTGTTAGTTGGCGGATTCTTGTTGCTTTAGTAAAGTATTGCAAGAGCAAACAAGGAAGTGAGGTGACAAAGTTTAAGAGGAGAAGAGTTGGAGTGGTGCGTGAGTCAAATAAGCGCAGGACTTTTACACAGGGGACTGGTGTGTGTGTCCTGTGTGAAAGTCAACGGTCATTTTGAAATTTATCAAGTTTTACCATATGATAGTTATTCCGTGACGTCACATTATGTCCTAATTTTTTTTAGTTTTACGTGACTCGTTTTACCATTTGGCGGTAAATAGAAGGGTTGTTGGGAAGTCTTTGGAAGTCGACCTAATAATGTTATTTAGGTATGAGGATGTGTTGGCTAAACAATGAGCTGAAACTCTGTGAAGCCAACAAAGCTGAAAACAAGTCTGTTTTTTATAGCTCATGAAAAGTTTATATTTTGGAGTTACGTGTTGTTTTTTTACAGGACAGTGACAACATTTACATGGATGTCACGAGCACAGATGTTATGTGATAAAAATGTTGACTAGCTGCAAAAGAGGGCACAAAATTGCCCTGTAAAAGTGAGGAAGAAGACTGCAAGTAGCATAACAATGCAGGTCTCAAAACATTAAAATAAAGACTTTGCAAAGGTCTTATGTGGTACGACATTGTTTATCTTCAACATGCTTGCAAGGCTTTGAGCAACACACACATACCTCTAGGACATGATGATGGATTGTGTGAAAGTTTATTGTGTCTTGGATGCTGGTGGGTGTCATTTCACTGATGTCTGGTGTGAAGCTTTGGATTGTCGAGTAGGGAAATCAAATTGTGCAGAGTAAGCTGCCTTCCGGCAATTTATCAGCAATGCTTTGGGAAGGATTAGCCAGCGTAGCTCCAACGCAACTAATGGTGGTATAACTAGGTGCTGACTTGTTTACACTGTAATGAATGGGATGTCAGTTCTCTTGTTGTTCCAAGACAGAGGTTCTAGGTCAGTTTAGATGTTTTTTTGGAGAAGGAAATATTTTAGATTCTGTTCTCAGTTTTCTCCCCAAAGCCTCTATTATGCAACTGTTTATGAAAATAGGGCTATGGTAACTAAAAGAAAAAGAAAACTAGCTGGAAAAACTTGTGTTGTGAGGGAAAATTGGGGCTTCCCTTTATCCAAAACCTAGTGTCCTTGAGCAAGACTCCAAAACACCAGTTGCTTCAGTGGAGTCACTTACTGTAGTGGTCATCAGCTCCAGGAAGTGTAACTAAGAACAGTATACATCCCCCGGGTTGAGCTTGCTTCTCAGAACTATTGTAAGAACTTCTGTTGTTTTGTTTTTTGAAGAAAAGGTTCTAGGTCTTACCCATTGCATTATACATTTGTAGGATATTGTGCACAGATTTATGGCAGCCCTATGTATAAATACTGTATATAATATTCATTAAAAAAATGTGTACATGTGCATGTAAAATAATGAATTTCTCACAACTGAAGTTTTTATCTCTTTCCTCAATAATTCATCTTTTTTTCTCTGTGTGTAACTCTGGCTTGACTGTGATTACTAATCACTGAATCAACAGATCTGCTGGGATTTCTATACAAGGTTATCCACAATAAAGATGCTACAGTTCTGTGAAAATGTGCCATGAAGATAAGGGAAAGAGACATGTCAAAGTGTGCTTCTCCATCCAGAAGCAAGGCGCATGGGACGTTTTTCAGCGAATAAGTAGGGCAGGCCTAATTCTAATTTGACAGCTTCTACTAACGCTTTTTCTCAGAGAAAGGGGGGGGGGGAGAGAAGCCTGTAAAGCAAGAGAGAGAAACCAGCATAGAGACAAAAACTGTACTATGGGTATGCACACATGTAAGTACATGCATGCGCAAACACATACATGCATGCAGTCCAGAGCAGTCCAACTGAATGTCTAGGTCATTGCACAGTGTGGGCAAAGTCAGATGGACCAGCAGTGTGTTAGTCTAACAGGCTTAATTTCAGAGGGTTCCCATGTGAATCCTGCTTAATACTTTGGTGGATCTTTTTTGTGGGTGTGTGTCTGAGTGAACAGTGGTGAATGCTACGGTGCGCGAGACCCTTTTCAGCTACAGGTGTTTTGTAGGCCATCACCATTTTATTTCTCAGTAGACTGATTGAGGAAGCAGGAGGGCAATAAAAAGGCTTATCATCTGCTGTTTCCATGATTTAATTGGTGGAGGGACCCCACTTTCAGCCCTGAATACATTAAACACAGGCACATATGGACTCCACCCAGCTCAGTGTGTGACAGTCAACAAAGTCGTTCTACATCCAAGACCCTTTTTAGCAATTTAGAGTAGATTTTCTGCCAATGATGCAGCGTCTATTCATTAGATGCCACTTATCACAACAGGTTCAGAGAGTGTCAAGAGCTATGCATAC
>NC_045742.1:11304925-11316615 GCF_008692095.1 Etheostoma spectabile
ATAGTAAACAGCGGATTATTCCATTTCTAAAAATAAAAGTGTCTGCCTGTGGAAGTAATGCTAGACTTTTTTTCTTTTAAAAAGCTGTTGGAGATCTTCATCTTGTACAACTAGCATTTTATATCATGATATACACATGCATCAAATAATCCTGTACAGCAACCTGTATCTGGCTGACTACATCATGAATTAATCATCTCCAACATGAAGCGTACAGGGTCAATAAGAAATGTGTGCTATAGAGCTCAATAGTTGTCAATGCCGTTGAAGGCAGCTAACGTTTGTTGTCTTTACTCTCTTTATTCATTTTATTCTGTTTATTTCCCAGTCTGTATTCTCTTTTATGATGGCATCAAAGGTGCCACTAAAAAAAGGGGTTCTGAATATTTTTCTTCAATGACACTCTAATTATTGTCTGTAGCTGTTGTATTGTTATGGTGTGCTTGTGTGTGTGTGTCCTCTCCAGGGATTTGTTGGTGGTGTTATAAGAGTCGATGCATGAGTTATCGTGCGTCTATGCCTCAGTGTGTGTAGAAATACAATAAACAGCCCTTAAAATTCATCAGCTACCTCAGCTATGACCTGAACCTCCTCTCCAAGATATAATTTAAAAAAAACACCATTTCTTTTACCATGTGCTGTTCTGTGAGCTTGTTGTTTTTGGACCAATGAGGCTTTGTACAGGTTTTTGCAGACTTGTTCTGCCCCCAAGTGGTAACCAAGAGAAATACAGTTTATCACAAACCCTCAGAATCACTTTTCAAGCACCATGCCTTTTGGAAAAACTCCCTCTCTAAATGAAAGAAGGAATTAAGGTTTGATCAGAGAATCAACATATAAACAAGATCTAGTAGTTCATTATTACTGATAAAATAAACTTTTTATATCTATCACATTCCAAAATTAAAGCAGGATTTCTTTCAACATTTAAAGGTACAGCACCAGAACTGTTTACATATTCATAAAACATTAAAATCACATAATCATCATGTTCTCAGTCAATGAACATGTACAGTGCATATTCAAAATGGGCCAACAAATGCCATTTCTCCAGAATTGCTGCTTGCATCTTCCTCTTGAACCATTGTCCCCTGAAATAACTTACAGAAGGCCCCCAAAACACTTGATATGCAACTGCATAATACTGACTTACTGTGTACTTCTACTTCAGAGGTAAACATTGTACTACATTTACCTGACAGAGAATTGTTACTGGTTATGCTGCAGATTGGGAATTTATAATGCTTCTCTTTTGTACTTCAACTATACATTTAAATGTACAATGTGGTATCAATAGTTTAAGCAGACTATTTTCAGTTGATAGTTTAAATCTTTTGAGTACTTCTTCTACCATTACCAATACCAACAAAGACAACTCAAAACGTTTTAGTGCAGTTTAAGTTGATTAGAAGTCACTACACTTAGTCAGCAGCTACACCAAACAGCAAAATTACCAAAACAAAGCCAAGAAAATGCATAGTGGTGACCACAATTTGATGCAGAAAAGATTTAGGAACCACGGCTGGAGGATATCTGCTAGCATTCGTCAGCTCCAAGGAAATGAAGCAGAGTTTGGTTGTGAGTTTGTGCATATAACGTCCTCGCTCAGAAACACACATGGTGAAATATATTTGGAAATATTAATTTCCAAATAGACATTGGTAGCCTGCTGCAGACTGCTTGCCGCTGACGTCAATGGCCTTTTCAACAGCGTGCTGTGTGTGTGACTTCCTTTGCACATGCTGGTCACAGTCACCACATTCAAAGACCTATATATAATCGGACTAACAGACAAGATTGCTGCCTTTTATAGTATGACTAAGTGGTCTTTTGTAATATTTGTAAGAAATATCTGTCATTCAGACTTTGTTAGGATATGTTTGAGTTCCTCCTATAGAGTCTTTATGGAAAATCTGATATTTTATTTAAAGTTGTTAGCGAACCATAAATGTATTTTCCCTTCCTACCCTACATTATTTATCTTTGCTGCTCTACAAGCCACTGTGAGAGCTTCACACCTACACTGTCAGGAAAATGGAGCTTGTACTATTTTACAGTTCTTAGCAACCTTCAGGGTTGAAGGTTGCTAAGAAGGTTGCAGCACCATGGCCGTGGCTTTAAGCATTCTCGCTTCTTCTCCCCAGAGCTAAAGTTACCTTCCAACCACAGCACATATTTACAGTGATTATCAGTCCTATCTGATGAAACACATTCCCATTGAAAACTGTCTCCCTTGTTCACCTTATTTATTTTAGACACAGTTTCCTGTTTCCAAAGCCTTAACACTGTATAACAATCTGCTCATCCAAATACTACATTTAACATAAACCATATGAAACCGCCAACACATCTACATGCTTCTGTTGCTGCTTTTATGAAATGGAAATGCATGTTTTCCTGTATTCACTTTAAAAAAAATTGATGTACTGTACTGCATTTAAAAAGTCTGTGACTGTTCTGTAGGTTTAAACAATGTTTGTCAACATTAGTCTTTAATTAAAAAAATATTTTTACACTGAACAAAAATTAGAAACCCAGCACTTTTGTTTTTGCCCCCATTTTTTTTTAGCTGAAATCAAAGATCTAAGACTTTTTCTATGTTTACAAAAAGCTCATTTCTCTCAAATGTTGTTGGCAAATCTGTCTAAATCTGTGTTAGTGAGCACTTCTCCTTTGCCAAGATAATCCATCCACCTCACAGGTGTGGCATATCATAGGCTGATTAGATAGCATGATTATTACACAGATGTGTCTTAGGCTGGCCACAATACAAGGCCGCTTTAAACTGTGTATTTTTACTGATTTACAGTTTTTGGTGCAAAAGTTTGATTTTGAAAATGCTATATGTAGTTTTGGTTGCCGTGCTTCATTTTGTGTGTTCATTGAATTGTGTTAAGTAATTTGATAAAACCAGCCTACTTTGAAATATTGTGTTTTAGCAATTGGAAAAAACATTGTTATCTTAAATCAACATCATCTTCTATGATTCTAGAGCAGCAACTTGCCTTATTTGTTTTTATTTAAAGACACAGACACATTTAAACATTTTATTGGACATGGGTTGCAATTTTCTTACTGCTGTTGATTCTTTTTTATCTTTTTATAAAATGTGGATCAGGATTTTAACTGTAAATTGCTGTGCATAAGAGTAAGAGCAGCTGATTGTCAATGCAAAATATTCCTCCAAAATAATGTTACTCCTCAACTTTGCTGGTTTCCTTGAGTTTGTCTCATCTTATAATCTAGTGTGTGACTTCACATTGACTGAGCAGGCTGTAGTTTTGTGTCTATTGGTGTACTCTCCTTTGAGTCACACAGTTGAGTGGGTCATGGGTCAGTTCAGTGGGTTAATTAGTCAAATTTGTCACACTGTCAACCCCCAAGGACTGTGTACCAACTGCCACTATTTATATTCTAATGATTTTCCAACCCATTAATCACAAGGCTTGAAAGTGTAGCAGAATAAGACTGGTAAAATGTTCGATTAACCTTATCCTTGTCCTTGCTTTCTGTTATTGCCATAACATGGTTTGCTGATCAAGGGCCGAGTAAACATGAGCTTTGATTTGAAACGTTCAAAGATATGCGTCATGCTCCATAAATTTCAGAAAGAACATCAGAAACTGTACCATAATTCATTGAATTTCCATAGATACATCATGTGTTCTTTGCACAGTGTGTAAGCATATTGAGAGCTACTTAGTGTAGTCAGATTCAACATGTTTAAACGTACTTAGCTGATTAAAGTTGATCTCAATTTGAAACTGCAGTGAAAGTGTACAAGTTCTTTTTTAGTAATGCACTTTACTGGTACTAGTATTGAGAAATATTAGAAAGTGCACTCTTTTTACTTATTTAAAAATCATGGATGTTTTAAAACCTTAAATCTAATGTCAACACCACATTAGAAAGACTTGGTTTAGTTCATGGCCAGCTAGTCATTCATCAATTTTATCCATTTATCCTCTTATCCTGTTTATCTTGCTTATCCCAGCATTAGGGCAGAACAGGTCAATGTCAACCTGTTGTGGTGTATAATGCTGTGATGCTCTTATCTATTAATTTAAAGGTATACTGCAATGATTTAGTACTGAATGTTTATAATGATAGGGAACTAAAAAAAGACAGATTAAAACAAGACTATTCAAATTTTAACATATGCTGATTTGTAATCCCTAGTAAGATTCAAACTCCAAAATCAGTATCACAAAATTTTGACCAATGAGTTGACACAAACCTCAATCTTTTTTTTTTGTGGGGGGGTGGTTAGAGGAGAGTTATACTCAGATAACGTAATACAACTGTTTTCTGCCACATGGTATTGTTTTGTCATTGATTACGTGCCACCTTGAAACACAGCAATACAACAGGGACCTTATTTATTGCTACTGATTCATTTCAATATCAATCGATACAACACCAAAAAGTAACTTTTAGCCGTCTTTACCCGACAAAAGGGGGATAAGGCACCAAAAGGACAAATAAAACACATTTCCCCATTTCCTCTTTCCACCCATGATTTCCTCCTTTCTCTCCATGCTTCCTAGGTGGGGCGGACTAAGGCGCAAGGAAGGGACACAAGTGAAGGAAACGTGGATTTAATTTAAGGACCTGGGACATGCCCCATGTCTTTCAAACTGCACACTTCAGGTTGTAACTCATGCTCACTGTTATAAATACATATTCTCTTAACTTAAACTGAGATGATGATATCATCAGGGTTATTTTTTTAGACTTTATAAAGCTCCACTAGAGTCATGAAAAACATTTCAGGCTGAGTAGCACTTCTCATGATGAGCAAGCTGACCTTCATTTGTGTAATCGGTGGAATTCCATTTTAAGGTGGCCTTAGCAAAAAAAAAAAAAAAGATAAATCCCACATACACGCACAGCCTTACTGTAGTATTTATATTGTGTGTGTCGCCTTATGCTGTACACTGGTAGAAAGTAGATTTTTGGGATGAAGAGCATGAGAGGTGAGACATAACACAGCTTTTCCACACGATGGCATTGTGGTAAAAGAAATAAGTATTTCCTCTACTCCTCTTGAGTGCTTATATGCTGACCTTCAACAACTCACTCCCCCACAAAATGTTGTCAGTTTTAAGGTTCCATTTGTGCCTAGCCAGATAAATAAATCTGTTAGTTTGAAGGAAAATCATCTTGCAAGAACAACTGAATGCCAAACACCAGGTGTCCTTCTTTAAGCTTAACAGCAATTTGCCAAACCACTCTTAACAGCTCTGTGCCGCTCAAAAGAAATAAGTTGTCACGTTGCAATCATTCTAAAGGATCAGCTCTACACATAACTCAGCCAGAGTTTTCAAGGGTAAACTGCATATAATGGTAAAACATTAACGTTTCTTCATTCAGTCAACAAAGCTGCTGATGTGATTTTAAAAGCAGTGGCAAGGATGGTGTGCTTGTGGGCCTATACATATCTGGTAGAATAACATGTCTAAAGAATGACTCTCAGGCACACTATATGGTACAAATGCATGATTCTCCTGGTTTAATTTTTGTGTTTTGTCATGTACTGTATTATCTGGTCATCATTTAGTAGAGAAATACATTTACTGAGCATTAGGTCTGTATTTTCTACCCAGCACCACAAGTATTCTGCTGTGGGTCATTAGAGCATTTTTTTGGACATCCATCCTTTGGACTTGCAATCAAACCCCCTTACAGTATCCAAAAGTTGTATGCTTTTTCTCATGGCTGTAAAAAAGCATTTAAGCCAAGGACAATGCACTTCTTTGCTTTGTTGTTGAGTTAAATGAGAGAATTGATAACACTCCCAGGTCTGTACTTTAAAGTGCTCATATTATGCTGTTTGGCTTTTTCCTTTTCCTTTACTGTGTTATATATCTGTTTTATGCATGTTTTAGGTTTACAAACTGAAAAAGCCCAAAGTCCACCCCAAAGGGACTTTCCATCTCCAACAAAAAACCTTGTTCACAAACTGCTCCACACAGCTCTATTGTAGTCCAGCCTTTACTGACAAACGCGCGTCACTTTGTAACACACGTTATAATGCTTGCCTAGCTGCTAGTACGGCACGCCCACATAATCTGTTGCTGTTTTGCTAGCGGTGCTTACCTAGGTACGGCGCATGTGCAACTCCCAACAAAGATGGAACAGAAGTGAGATTTCTCACTCTGTAGCTAAAACTGGCTTTGCATGATACCCTGTTTGGACCACCTTTGCACTGTTCATTGTTTTGTATACAATATTGTTGGAAAATTTAATAAACAGATAGTGAAAATAAATTAGTTATTGTACGAAGTCAACACAACAGACACAATAATAATTGGTGAGCTTTAGCGGTGCCGGTAGGCAAAATTTGCGACCATTGGGTGGAGCTTGCTGTATTTCTGCTCGGTGACGGTAAGGTAAACAGCTGCCGGCTGTTGCTTCATATTCATCGCACAGACACAAGAGTGGCAGTGATCTTCTCATCTAACTCTCAGAAAAAACAGCCAATAAGAGTATTTTGATCAGAAGAAACTTCATTGAAAGGTGCAAAAATAAATAAATTTTGTCATCACGTCGCACAATAATGAAATGTACAGAGGCTATGGTGATTAGACTCCATCGCTATGTAAATAATGTATGTACGGGGTAGAGAAGCCAAGAGAAGTCACATCCCCTGATGGAGTCCAGAGACTGGTGATGGTGAAGGAACCTGAAGACTGGATAGAAGTACAGAAGTGGTCTTCCAGAGGAGGACCCAAGGTGTCGTGGGTGACGATGACCGGAGGTGAATGGGGTGGAGGAGGGTTGCACGATTTGCTTGAAATGACAACTGACAGCAGCAGAGAGAAGAACTAAGTTAAAGCAGGGATGGTATGATGTGATTGGCTTATGGATTTCATGGTCAATTCTGGTGGGTTTAACGGAAGAGTGAACGACTCAATCAGCTGATCAGGAAAGAGAGATAGAGAGAGGGTTATGTCACGTTTGTGAGTGTTCTGCATATATTTTGTTTCGTTTTGAAGTCTGTCTTTTCTCCCTAGTCCTGTCTTTTTTTACCGCCTGTCTTGTGTTTCCCCTCCTGTTTGATTGTTCTGCCCCGCCCTGATGTGTTCCACCTGTTGTATCACCTGTCCCTTATTTGTCCTTGTCTCTGTGTTTTCCTTGTCTTTTTTTGGATAATTTTTTCTGTTAGTGTGTTTCTGTATGTCTTTTGCTTATTACGTTTTTGAACTCAACTCTGCTCTTGTCTTAACTGCATTTGGGTCCAAGCTTCAATTATTCCTGACAACCCCTGACAGGTTAATGAATGCTTGTAAGTCTTCCTTAAAGAATTTACGCTGAGCTTAATTTCCCAAAATGTCAAACTTCTCCAAGAACAGTTGCAACAAACTGCTCTTTCTATCAAGTAGAGCTGAGTGTGGTAAATACATTATTTGCTGGAAACATGTAAAAATGTGTGCTATTAAAGCATTTAATTAATTACTAGGGTTATTGTATTCCAGACATTTTAATATTTTTCAGTAAATGGGTTGGTGGGTGAAATCATCAGTGTACTGAAGTGCTGACAGGTGGGTTATAATGGATTCTGTCCCCTAAGTAAGTGTGTGTGTGTGTGTGTGTGTGTGTGTGTGTGTGTTCTGCAGAGTTCTTAAGTGAATTGAACAAGGCAGAATAAATCAGTGTGATCAAGATGTCATCTTCATGATAATGAAAACATGATGCCCTATAATAAGTTTCCTGATCAAAGGGAGCTGTTGGGGTTTAATAACTCAGTGCCAAGTGGTCCGAAAGTGTGGGGAGGGATTCAGCAGACAATGGTACCAGTCATAATCTCTCAACTTCCCAGAGTTTGCATTGTACATTAATAAACACTTGGAGCCTATAGGGCTTAATGTGGTGTTTTGTTTTGTTACACAGCTTAAATGTGCTTTATCTCCATCCAAGTGTCATATTCCTTTATACTGTACCTTATGAAGTGTATTCATGCCATGACACTTGGAATTCTACAAGCTGGAGCAACAGGGTATAATTACATGTAAAACTGTGTTTTTCTGCCACGAATACTATATTTGAGATGTCTTTTAAGGTCTAACCTTTGACTGTAAAATTAATGGAAAGAGCATGTGTGACGTGACCCATTGGTTTGTGGAGATGTGCTATCCGTTGTTGAGTTTGCCGTTACGGGCGTGGCCATCCTGATTGCGGATGTGTTAATTTTAGACATGAGGTGGGAGCCACGTTACGTTACACACTTTCACTGGCGATCACATCATAGCCATGCCCTAAAATACCTCCTGCTTTATCGCATATTTTAAATTCAACAGACCATAATCAAACATGGCGCATTTGTATCTTGGCGCATTGCTATTATGATGAGGATTTGCACCATAATATTTTTATTTTTAATCTTTTGCCTGTGTGTGTGTGTGTTAACAAGCATAGTGTGTGCGCGCAATTAAATGAACAACTGCTTAAAATACACAAAAAACTTGCGTCGGGCTTTGGCGCTCCCGGATGCAAGATAGGCCCAACGACAGTCTGCAACATCAGAGCAGGTGCATGCATGTTTCCTTTGTTTGCAATTGTAAACTTCTAGAAGGTCAAAGACAACAAACACTGTGCTATAGGTTCATATCTAAAGTGAGCAAGAAAAGCAACAGCAGAACAATGGTATGTTTTGCAACAATTCCATGATAACAGGAAAAACAGCTGACAGTTCAGACCCTATTTTTGACATTCCAGGAAGGTTTTACTGTGCATTCTTACTTCTGTAAATCTGTGTTCATAGCTTCACCCCCTTTATCAATAATTCAACAAAGAGATGCAGATTTCAAATGCTTCCTTGGATTCGTAAGATTCCTCCGAGTAAAAATGAGGGCGTGCCTGCCTGGTATGACTTCAATGCTGAGCGGTTTCATTAAATGTGATATGGCATTTATCATTTCAGGATGGTGCCTTCATCACTTTGATTCTGGATTTTAATGATGATGGGGAAAATGGGTTCAATATTTTGGGAAGTCAGAGCTGAGCTTTTTCTATGGCCTTTATGGAGAAAAACAATAGCTGGAATATGACACAGTGTATATCCGTCACTATGCAATACTGTCAGGGGAGCTTTAAATGACCAATTTCAAATACACATGTATGTACTGCGAAGAGCTAAACCTAAATGTGTGTGTTCTGTAACATTGGATTTCTTGCAGAGGATCAGGTGCCTAAGGCAAATATTCTGTTTCACACTCGTAACTACATCAGAGAATAACACGCTAAATGTTCAGTGTCCCAGTGGTAAAAAATTAAAATGATACCAGGTCTTTTGAATTTAAGCATGCTCCTCAATCACATGTGTGTCATAGAAATTGGATAATAAACCAGAGGTTCTTCTTCTTTTTTTCAACCTTAATTTTTTTCTGCCGCCTTGGGATGCCTAATATACTGTATGTTTTGGCAGTGTGATGAGCTTTCAATTGGCCCATTTGTTATCACCATGGTGTTTACCGGAACTAAAAAGCTCCCAGGACATGATTGGTTGTAGTGATGTCCCTCAATTTAATCCTTAACGAAAGCTTTGTCCCACCGCTGTGAAGCTGTTCCTTGACAAGACTTGACATCACCCGTTCCAAGAAAAGCGCCAAACCAGATGTGTCTGTCTCCTTCGCTCCAAAACGAGCTCCCCTTCTGTGATGAAAAATGCAGCCTGTCTCTTTGCTTATTGCTGTGGCATTTAGGTGGCTCAGTGTGGTGATTTGAGGAGCCTGTAGTGTCAAAGCTATTTCTCCTCCTTGTGGCTTAACACTCTGACTCAACAAACCTGACCATTGTCATTTCCCCACATCGGGTTTGTGGTAGCTATGAAGACAAGCCAAGTAGTGTGGGTAATAACCTTCAAGGAAAGGGCTGTGATTGCACATCCATTTCACACTGAGGACCTCTCCATATGTCCCATAAGCAGTAAAATGCTGTATGGGGTGAGGAGTGAGAATGGCAGTAAGGTAGAGACAGTGTTTTCTCAGAGGTGGGGGATAAAAGAGGAAGGGACAGTGAAAGGGGGAGGCCTGTATTGTTGCTTCTGTAGCTGTGTGTTTTAAAAAGCAAGGTCTCCCACTGCTGGGCCTAATACTAATACTTGGCTTTCTCAGTAAATGCATTTTTGGCTCAGGTATGATAGCGCTAACAGGAGACACACACAGTCTAATCCTAAACGGCTGCTGGGGGCTCTGTGTGCCCCTTAAACAGGACCACTCTGCCTGCTGGGACCCCTGAGTAGAAGCACAATTCACCAATTTCACTCCCCCAGCTTAAACCTGCACCAAATGGATGATGACAAATGTTGAGTATCCTTGACCTGGCTATGGGGCAAAGTAGATGAGTGGGTGTCATTTATAGAAAAAAAGTTTCAGACTTTAAGAAGAAGCTGCAACCTCATAAAGTCGGGTTGAAATGTATTTAGTAAACCTTAAAGACTAAAAATGACATTTTCCAAGCTCTAATCCTTATGTCCTTGTGCCAGTTATTTCTTGGTACATTTCAAATATGTCAAAACAAATCATCTTGAGTGTTTTTTTACATCAGAAGTCCTCTCTTTTCTTTCATGTCAAACATTACACCTTTTTTAAACTCATCTTGAACTCCAGGGCACATACATAAATGAAACATGAATTAATCCAATCAAATGTAATTTTGGGGCAATTAGCTAACCCTACCAATTGTAGAAAGGTGTGTGATTTGTAGCTAGCAAAGCAGTCCTGTATCAAAGTAGGAGGTGTCTGTTTACATTTGCAAATAATTAATTAATTTCTTCCTTATTTAGTCCTGAGGAAATACTTCTACCTGCATTTATTAATTGGTTGGAATATAGGGCTTATAAATTATACTTATATTTACCCGCTTTCCTGAACTGCTTTTGCGTGATGGCACAGTAGCTTTAAATGTGCTTTCCCCACACAGAGCTGTTGACCTTGCAGAGCAATGTAATTTGATGGTAAATGGTTGTCATTTGGTCTGCCATGCCTCATAAAACCATCTATGTTGTTATTTCTTGCCTCTGAGCTCCCACTGATCACCATATTACAGTGGTGCATGACTAATTGGATGGCCACAGCCAGAAGCAAAAATGAATCCAACTGGATTGTTCATGTTGCAAAGTTGCAGTTTGTATATCTTGAAAGGGGGGTTTATACCTGTTTCCCCATGGTAAGTGCAGTTAGCTTTCTAGTTCTAAAATGATTTTGTCCAAATCGCACAAGACATTGTTTTGAGATTATGAGAAATGCAGTTTCATATTCAACCTCTAGATGTCTCTGTTGATTAACCACTGGTCTGTTGCCCTCCAACAAGGTGTTGGTATGGATCACACAACTTCTATAACAGCAGATGGTGCTGATCATCACGAATCCAATCATATTTATTTTTTCTTTGTTTCTCCTTGCAAAATACCACCCTCCAGATAAATAAACATTATAATTGATGGTAAATGTTCCTAATTAAACAAAATAAGATATGGTACTTGGCTGACAGTCTGAACCTGCAATTAAGTTGAAACATTTCAGGTGTGGTCTCATCTCTCGCCCTTGAGGGAGACTAATAAAAACCACACAGACAGGAGAGTCCATTTTCCTCAGTTGTAGTTCATCAAATGCCTCTTCATGTAACAACATGGATTGTTTTGTCTTCATTTTGTACCGAGACAATTAGTCAGTAACTCAGTAAAGCAC
>NC_045742.1:11316625-11318074 GCF_008692095.1 Etheostoma spectabile
TTGATGAGGTCTCCCATTGAAATGAGAAAATCATGCTCAGTGTTGTCCACACTCTGTTGGAGATTGTTATCCATGGTCTATCCCACAGTGTTCACTTTCCCCTGCCTGATTAAAGAATAAGAGACAGTGATCACTGATAATTGCACATATTGTATACGAGCCCTCTTCCTCCCTTTTTCTCTCTTAAGCCCTATTCGCACGGGACTACTATTACCACGGGACCTCATGTGATTTGGAAATTAACACTTCTGTTTTTTGTACAAGATGTTTTGTAAAAAGTCTGTAATTTGCTCAAATTTACTGACACTATCCCCCACAAATGCATTTCCAACGCAGCCAATACAACCCTGAATCACAGAGATGCCAGTTCGCACAGAAAAAAATTATCACACAACCTCTGTGTTTATCCAGATACGGTTGGTAATTTGCGGTGGAATTTTTACTTGACAAATTACAGACATGGCAGATTTGCACGAGATTAAGATCACTGACAACCTATGCAATTATTACAAATGACTAGAGGTCCCCAGGTAATACTAATACCATGTGAATAGGGTTTTACTCTTCCTTGTTTTCCCAAGTTTAGATGAAAATGCAACAAAACACCCAGGCGTATTGGGTGCCTTGTTGACTGATTACCTCGTTAAACACAGTAGTATATGCTATATCTTACGCTGAAAAAGACAGGGAATCAACATTTGCTTTATCACTATAAATAAGTAATGCATATGATCATTTTTACAGAGAGTCATAGTTTTTCCCTTGTTAGGTTTAGCCCAATGAGAAAGTCGGGGTCAGAGTATCCTGTAACATTGCTTTGTTTTACCAGAAGGATCCTCCGGGACCACAGCATGCAAGCAGAGCCGATCCGAACTGTGTAATTGAAATGGAGCAACAGTAAATGACTGCAGATACAGTATTAGCTGAGCTCCATTCCCCCTGTAAGCCAGATAGCCAGACAAATGTCTGTTAAAAAAAACACACTGTGGTATTGCACACATGTAGTCCCACACACATGTAGTCCCACTGGACCTCGCAGGAAGTATAGTGAATTGGGAGGAAACAGGCAGTGAGGATATGAAGCGGGAGTGTTGGAGAGTTGATGAGGACATAATAGAGACTTTGTTTTTGTAGTCATGGTTATGTGTGGTTATTTCTTGTTTTGATGCACTGACTGAATCGTGACTTTACTTCAGTCCCTCTGTGAATGTAGAGCAATGCAAAAATGGAACGTGTTACCTGAACAAATAACACAAGAAAGCAGTAAGAGAAGAATTTAAAAGTTTAGTTAAAACATGTATTGATAAGAGAAGTTGAGTAAACAATGAAACATTGGTTGAGGCTTAACAACATACGTATGTATGTTTGTTTAATTGTGAGATGTGTCCAGAGAGGATGAAAGAGAAGTTATGGGACAATAGTATGTACCATGTAGATAGTATGTGGATA
>NC_045742.1:11318084-11347244 GCF_008692095.1 Etheostoma spectabile
TTAAAAATGTGTTCAACCTAAATGTAAGGACGACTGCAAAGGTGGAGCTGTCTATGTGTCTGTCCTTGTGTTATGTGTGTTTATTTTATTATTTGATATGAGTTGTCATGAAATGATAGTGGATGTTTAGTTTTTGTTTTTGTTTTTTTAATGGTTTATGATGTTGTTATGTGTATTTATTATTGCATTGCCACATTTCCAAGTGAGTTATAAGGACCTCAGGAAGAATAGCACCTGCAATGCAGGAGCTAATGAGGGTCCTTAGTAAACAAACAAAACATGGTCAGTTGGCTCCTTCGATCTTTTTAAAGCTGCAAAAGATTATGGTTTAGAAACTTTCCTTCAACACTGGTTTACCAACAATACTTATGTGGGATACTGTCTAACATGATTTATTAATACAATGAAACAAGTGTATTTTGTAACAATGCAATGTAAAACTTTTTACTGGAAATTAACTGTAATATCCTGGCAGCAGAGACTGGGGAAACCCCGCCCTCTCTGCCAGTGATTTGATTTTGCCCTCCAGCTAAGTCTGGAAACCTGCACGTTTAATTCTCCTGCTTCAGTTCACAATTTTGGGGGAACCAATTACAAACTGGCTTATCTACCTGGCGCGCTATTGGCGGGTTTAACACGATGACAATAGAGAAGCGACCAAGAGGCTTCTTGTTTACATTCAACATAGTGGCGGTCACCGAACGCCATCGAAGCGCAGCAGTACGTTGATGCTGCTGCCGCTTCTACGTCACCTGGTTCGTTGGTCTGATTGGTTGAAGGACTATCCAATTGCACACAGAGTCATTTGAACTATGCCTTTTGGTCACGCCTCTCACTCACGCCTGCAGATAAAATACAGAGCAGACTCCCCAGTCCAACGCTTAATCTCAACTCTATTGAGCTTGGCTTGGTGATAGCCAGACTACTGGTAGCAGCTTCACAAAAAATCTACTTTGTGTACAGCATGCAAACTGTTTTTAAGTGTTAAGGTATACTGTAAATAGACACATACTGGTAGTTTCTTACTGTATGTTTGTCTTCACAGTAGTAATCCGGCTGCAATGTAATTCCCATTTTTTCCTTTATTTTCCCAAGATGCATTGGTATTAACAGTAAATACCTGTAATCTGTAACATTTGCAGATATTGCTGTGATAATATTTTCTCCCAGAATGCATTGCCTTTTACAGTATGATCCTGTATAACATTAAAAGAGTAAGATACTCCGAGGTTTAAGCTGTACATTTAAATCAAAGGTTTACATTAATAACCTCTCTGGTGCTCCTCTCTTTGGTCCGGTCCAAATGTACACATGTATAAATGTCTTTATTTCTTCCTATAATTGATTTTTTTTCTCCCTGCTTTGAGTTCGCAATTTACTATTAATCAATCACCTTATTTTAATGTTTTTTTCTTATTTTCTTGTAAAGAGCTTTGAACTACCCCTGATAAAATGTGCTTTGAATAAATTGCCATTCCATTTTAGATATACATACATGTATTTTTACTAAGTAGCTCATAGAAAAAACAGAAAAAGTTGTTCAGTAAGACAGTGGCATGCATAGTAATTTGACAATATGACTTTATAAAATAATACAATTTAAAATATTTTTTTAATAAATAAATAAAAATTAATATACTAGAAATTACTGGTGAATTAACATTCCAGGTGAGTTTTATTCAGAGGGGTAAATGTTTTTATGGGTGTTTGGTATAAATACTGAGACTACTGTAGGCTAAGCTATGGGATCTCCATCAGGGAGTTCAGCTGTGTGTTTGCAGCCTCCATTGTGTTTTTCCTCTGTAAATCTATGACAGACTAATAGGGCTTCCCACCAGGGAAATCTGCTTGTGTTTCCTGTCCCAGAGCTGCCCTCTTCCTCTCTTAGTAAAAACCCACAGTCTGATGTTTCTCCACACCGGAGAAGCAGAGGTGGGGTTCACTGCAACTCTGTTTGAAGATCCTAAAATAGACCACAGTATCATATCTAATCATGTTAAATTAGGCACAACATAGACAGAGAGTGACATTCTGCAAACGATTAACCTACACACTGACACACACACACACATACACATACACACATACACACATACACACAAACATACAAAAAAAGAAATTTCTGCTGGCATGAGAATGTTCAAACTCCCAACATTCATGGTCATAACCAGTTCAAGTGGAGTCGTTTTTTGTCTTTGTATTCAAAGTTGTCGTAAACATGAAAGTTATTTGTAAGAAATTGCCATGGGACCTTTTGTGAGACAATGTGGTAGGAGTATGTGTACGGTGTATGCGTGTGTCTGTTACAATAAATGTGCTTTGTGCATGCATTGATACACTTGTTGGAAATCCACTTTGCTATATACCACCACTCTTTTGTTGAGATTCCATTGGAATTTCTATTCCACAGTATTTTGTATGACCTCCATAGACTTGGAATTGCAGAGATTCTTGTTGATTTAATAGGTTGTCCATTTCTTCTGTTCTTCTTCATTCTTCTATACGTGAGTCCAAATTGTTTGCTAAAAGCCCAGTTGCTGCTAACCCAAAGCTCAGGGCCTTGTTTCTCTTTCACAGAGGCTGAGACAAGCCCATTTTAGCTACCCTTTTCAACTATGAACATTAAGTGTTCGTGATCTTGACATTCCACTTCAGGGTGCAATTAAAATGACCTAGAACTGCAACATTTATAGTTATAACTCTACCTACAAATACAGCCTTACACCTTTACTGTACATCCCTCAAAGCTTAAAGTAATAATCTTGAAGATTTTCATTCAACCCTCATGTTGTCTTTGGGTCAAATTGACCTGTTTTCCTATATCAGTTTTCTATTTAACTACCCAATTGTAATTACCCAAAATAACATGATTGATTCTACACAACGCTCTTTGGCAAGTACAAATCTCTACTTTCATTAATTTTGGGGTGTCTCATTCAATTTTACAGCATTTGAAAAAAATAACAATTCAAGTGGTTTTGAAATAGTATTGAATAAAAGTTGACATATTCCAGTCTGTGATTATCCATCAACATCCATTCCTTTAATTTTAGTCTAAATAATTCCTAATTTCTGCTTTTCTAACTCAAACATAATTTCCTAGAAAGGAGGTTTATTGACCATAATTTCCAAAAATAACTGTAAAACTAAAGTTAGTATGTTAGTGTTACTTTAAACACCAAAAAAGTGACAAGCATTGTAAAAAAAAAAAAGTCAAAAGTGTTGAAAAATGGGACAAATATGAAAAAAAAGTTTAAAACGTCAATAAAAAGCGTCAACAAAAGTGTTGATTTTCGGGAAGACTACACAAGGGTTAAATAAACGTCTGTCAAGGGACTATCTTTTGCAGAATGAACACAGTGACATTGAGCATATTGGCCCACTAATGAATGGTCCTTGCGTTTGCTACCAACTAGGTGTCTGTGGGGACAATTCCTTAAAAAAACAAGTAAGCCACACATAGTTAGTGAATCATTTTCCATTACCCAGCAGTGGTTGGTCTACCAGAGAGGGCAGACAGAGCTAACGCAACAGACTCGTTCTTCAAGTCAATTATATGAAGAAGTGTTCTGTTTTTTCCCAATCTCTACTATTAGTGCGAGTAAATGGTTACTATGGCTGAACAAACAAATAAACAACAGACTGTTGTCACAAAGAAAACACTGTTTGGATTTCTGGGAAGTATGCTCCAAAAAGACACATGCAAAAAGAGCTTATCGCCACTGGTGAGAACTAAACGTACATCTTCAAAATGGTAACTGTAACATGTAGGAAATCCAGAAATTCAGATAAGACCCAAACTTCCCCTCCATCCTTCGCTGAAATTCCTGAAGCATGAATGAACAACAACAAAATGTGGCTCTCAGACACAATGCTAGCTATCCCAAACCTCAAGCAACACGCCTGGAGGGTGTGGTTATTTAGTTTCACAATTCACATGTGCTCTTCAGGTAAGAAACGCCTTTGCATTTATGTTTTGAGAATTTTGTAGTTTGACGTCAACCATGGCTTACCCTGGCATGCCCCTGTCTGTGTGTTAACAAACTCTCCACTCTCTCCCATGGTTCCATACTTGATGTTTGGCCAAGCTGCCCCTGTGTTCAGGTGGATCAAGCTGGGAGGCAGTTTGCTGATCTACAATGGCTTGTATTGGAGCCTAAGAAGACCCCAATGTGTGTGGTCCCAGCCACTCCCACTCATCTTCTCACCCAAATGGGACATTGAGAGGCCATTCTTGGGCAAGAAATGCATACATATCAGTTGTAGATTTGGTCAGGATTGGCCTAGCCGGATATCGCCATATGTGCTGAGCCAACAAATGTAGACAGACTACAGCGAGCAGAGATGAGCTGTGAGTAGCATCAACATGTCTGAAGGAATTTTGTCATTTTTTGCCATCAGAATTTGAAAATAGTACTTCCATACAGTACATCCATCTTGATTGTTTTTTAAAATGCCTCAATAACGCTCCTCTTTACTAAGCTAGATTTATTCTCCCTGGTGCGCAATTCAAAAATGACTATATCACGTATTTTGAGTGAAGCACAAAGCAAAAAGTTGTCAATCATAGTCTAAAACCCATCCCCCATATGTTGCGATTGGCCTGGCCAGGATCTGGCCAGCTGGAAATCTGTCTGAATTGGAAGGGGACAAGATGCACTGCTAGAGCAAATAAAACATGAGCTCATAGATGCATCTGGTTCCAAGGCTAGGATTTACCCTTTGGCCAAAATGATCTTTCCAAACTTTTCTTGTTAACAACCAACAAGTTGAGAGCATTACATTCTGCTAGTGTGAAAGAGGAACCAACAGAGCCACTCTGCCCTGTTACGGCACCCAAGACATTTGTGGAGTTGACAGCTACCTTCTGAGTGACTGACAGCCTTTTAATTTGCCTAGGGGAAGGTGGTCACAAGAGAGGCACATCCTTGTAGATTTGATTTTACATACTTCCTCATGCCGGGATTCTCTGTCCTTGGGCACTTGAAATTACACAGTATAATATGGTACTGTTGCTACCTAGGGCATCACTGTGCGCCTTTACCTGTTTCTACAGAGTTCATGTTGCTGCTCCACATGCAATCGTGGCTTCTTTCCCCTCATAGCTTAGTGAGCATTTCACATTAATTCATTGGTAAGGCACCACCTTTAGTCTAGTACTGACTGCAGGGCTTATACTGGCTCTGTTGTCACAATTACCTGTCAGGCAAATGTGTTTTAAAGAAATATTTATTGGCAAAGCAATCCCTCTGAGTGCATCCAGAATTCATTGAACAATTCTTAAAATTCATTTATTATTTTACTTGTTGGATTCAATTATTTTTTGGTAATTGAACACTAATGCTGAACACACTTGTACTTAAAACACAGGATAAAAATTATTAGCAGAAATTGAAAACGAAACAATAACTTTGGTTATGTTTCCAATTCAATGTTAATAAGAATTTAAATATAAAGAATGTAAGTAAAAGCCAACAGTGATTAAAAGACAAGGAAATCCTTAAAACAACCCCTCACAAATGTTTTTGGCATTGTTGCTACTCAGTTGTTGGCACTTGTGATGATTAAAAGCAAATTGATTAAAAACAACTGATATCTTCCTCCATGCCATCTGTCCATCCAGTCCTGTCCATTTGGTGTGTTTTTTATTTTTATTTTTTCCCCCCACCCAAACATCTAAAAAAATGCTAGGAGTCAGTTTCAACCCTAACTCAGGGAAGGAATTACTACTGAATATGTATTCCATATCCATCCTGTAGATCCACCTTATCCTCAGAGTCTGGCCTAGTATGGCTATCTATAACTTAGGACAGGGAGAGTAATGTGTTTAGTATCAATCATTGGGTCATGCTGGCCCTGGATGCAAGAACCAACCCAATGCAACTTCTGTAAACCCTCCTACCCCAAGAAGGGAATCAATGTAGAATTGCGTCATGGGCTCCTGTTCAACTCCACTTCCTGAATTCCTTGGATCTGTGTTTGAGTCAGCAGTCATACTGCCTTATGCCTTGTATGTTTACCAAGATGTAACTGCTTTTCAGTGTATTCTCCGCTTCTTCTGGTTTCAGATGAGTGTACTAATATTTTCACTCATGTCTCCATTTGCCTCTTTGTAGTGTCATCTTTGTATTTATTGTATGCTGTATAATATTTTACAGGCATCTTGACTTTGCAGAGAGGCTCAAGACACTCAAAAAGTGATAATAAGAGATATAATAATTCCATCTATAGACATCACATCCTAACGTAGAATATATTTCTAAGCGCAATCTTACATGATGTGGGTTGTACTTTGTGTTTGACTTGGACTGCGGATTTATATAGTATTAGAAATGTTTAAGAAACCCCTGTTTTATACTGTATTCCTTGGACCACAGCAAGGTATGTCTATGAGGTTATTTGCCTCAATCTACCATTTTGAGCCAATTAGATTTTTATCAACAGAAAAGCTTAGGCTCTCTAATTGAAAGTGATTCAATGTAGTGCCAGTGTGGTTCAGTTGATCATGATCTATGGTCTGTGCTTGTAAAGAGACTTTCTGCATGTGCTAGTTTGTGCATTCAAAATGTAATTTATCTTGTGTTTTGGACCAAGTCACGTTTCATGATTTGCTTACTTGATTCCCAAGTTTTTTTTTTTTTAATTGGGTGGCACTTCTAATACATATTTGCTGTCATCTCGGGGATTCCATGTTTCTCTGCAACAATGCCATCCTGCTTGAATTAGCATTTTAATTACAAGGTGATTTTGGCAATACTGCTGAGCATTGAATGATTTCTAATTAAGAAGACTTCAGAAAATGATTCCTGAAAATTAATGACTTAAGCTATTTTAAGGAGCATAACTACTCCCTAACAATGAATATAAATTGGCGGCTTGGTCAATCCTGTATAGAATGTCAACCTAAATCACATACTTAAAGAAGTACAAGCCCCCTACAGAGACAATAAAAATCAACATGGTATCCCACAGATAGCTGTGAACAGTTAGCAAATCTGTCTGTTGTTATCTTGGTTAAGGTCAGAGTCACCTGTAGTGACTGCCAAGTTAGAAATGAGTAATTAACAGTCTTTTTAAGTCCTTCCAAAGAAGCACTAAGTAGAACTATTGCAAGTTGCTGTGCCTTTGTGTTGCTTCCCTGCAAGCAATTACAGTGTACTGCCTGTCTGCACCCTTTTAAATTTAACTGCAGAGTATGTCCTGTACTGTATTCATTTCTGACTGAACAATGGATCTTTCTCGTGGTGATGCCGATTACAGATGGAGAGTCAAGTTGTTTACAGCATGGTTTGTGCACATTAATTGGCATCCACTTAAGCCTGTTCAAATGGATCATCCTGACCCCGAAGGGGAAAATCGGCAGCATCAAGTTGTGTTCCTGTTCATTGATATTTTAAAAGTGCAGTTGGATGTTCAGTTGTATGTTATTTATTATTTTACTTGAAGACACCCACAGTAATGTACTGTGCTGTTCAGTTCAACATAGAATTCAGTCAATATCACTTAGATTGTAAAAAAACAGATGGAACACAGTTGTCTAAGGATTTACATAAACCACTGGCTTTCATATACACCCAACAAGAAACAAGAACACATTTGGAAGTTCATTGTACCGTATCTGCATGTTTTTTTTGCTCCATGCTTTTGTTAACTATTAAAACATATATTTAAACCGTAAGCAAGGAGCTTTTAAATTTTCTTGTTACTTTGTTCTTTTTGGCTTTCAAGGGTCGAGTGAGATTATCTGAAGGCCATTCCAGAGTTGACAATGGTATATTTTGAAAAACTACTGAAACAGGGCGTAGGTGACGCTACTTATGGCTGTAGTGCTGGTGTTTGTCAGGAATAACACAAACAAATTAACACATCCATTAGCCTCAGGACATGCATAAAATGCTTGATAGCAGGATGTTTGCCATGTATTAAACATCTGGGAAATGTACATTACATTACATTACAAGTCATACATATCCTTTAGTAAATGTAAGTCTGTAAAACTAAGCTGATGGCAAAGACAAGTTACAAGTCCAAGCAGGGTGTTAAGTCATAACATATAGCAGAGGTTATCAGTTAGACAAAGAAACCATTACATCATGCAAACAAAATCAGTCTTTTGTTACTTCCTTACATCATCTTGCATGCACCTTGACTACATTACAATGCACTGATTTAGCTGACACTTTTATCCAAAGTGAACCATGTATATTTCAGCCAAAATTGCAAGAATTGTGGGGACAACTCATCAAATAAACAAAACTGCTTCAAGTGCTACATTTTAGAAACAATAGATATTTTATTTCTCTTCACTCAGACTCTCAGTTTAGACAGAGTAAGTAGTGTTCATTTCTGACTAATTGAAATTAATGCTTCTATCAAAACACACAATAATATATCATGATTTTGTTTTCAGCGCTAAAAAGGTAGTGTGAAGACTCTTCAGCATGCTTATACATCTGTTTAAGCTTGCATAGTTGATCAGTCATCCATCTGTTCCATAATCCCAGATCTATTTCTCCCTGATTTGGTATCATCATAATGCACTTTCAAACTTAGAGCACTGATTAGAGTAAAGGCAGAGGTCAAGCAAAGGTCCTCATGCTTGTCGTCATAATTAGGCTGTTGTTAACAGGATTCATGTGCTGCAAACTATATAAAGACGTACGTTTAGAGTTCCTGCTCTATTTGCATAACACTGAGTGATTGCATGATCCCCTCAGACACATCTTTGTGTTTGTCTCCACTTTGTTACATGAGCAATGTTTTCAAGTGGCCTTTCAACAGAACACTGATGTACCTGGCTTCCATGGTAACAGATAAACCAACCTTCAAGGAAATAATTGGTATACAAATATGTCTCTGCAGTTTTCAATAAAAAGACGTTTTAATGCGGTTAGTCAGTGAAAGCCTAATAAAAATGTTAGTGTCCTTGTATACTATCTTTATAATGTGTTTCTTAGGTTATATGAAATTAAGTTGACTGACACAAGAAAATAAGAGCTGTTATTGTGAAAGGGGCAAACCCAGCCAAATGTCAGATATGGTAGCAACTGCTTCCTTCTTTCACATCCTTCTTGAATTTTCTACCTCCAAAGTCTATCTTCAGTGAAAAAGAAATGACGCAGAATTAGAAACTGTGAGATAAAAACTCACTCATATTATACTTAGCGATACAAATATGTATCTAATGTGACTAAAGTCCATTAACTTATAGACAAATTGAGCAGCCATTCTCTCCTCATGTTTTTTTTTTCAAATCAAATTTTAAAAAATCTAACAAAATAGAGACATGCAAAACCAACAAACAATGTTCCTTATAGTGCATATTTTGTTACAGTGTAAGCAATGTGTCTAGGGGTTATCAGTGGTAAAAACAAACTGAGAGTTTGCCCTAAGTTGGTAGTGAGCTAGAGAAGAGTGTGGTGCTGCCTTGTAATACACTGGGGGGGGGGGGGGGGGGGGGGGGGCATGAATAATTTACAAGCCATTTCTCTTTCATCTCTGAGGTCTAAACACAGTGCTCTTTGACGTTGCTGCCTACGACAGTCTCATATCTTTCTTGCCATACTGTAATAGAAGAGGAATGGCTCTGCATAACAAGTGCAAAGCATGGTGGGAGGTTCAGTAGGGACCTTTTGGCTCAAGTACTAAATAGGATTCAAATAGTAAAATATGGAAAACTGTTGGTTAAATAATTAAATATTTGCTGGACTCAAACCGCCCCAGTTATACTGATTTTGCTAGTAGTGACAGAATTTAACATTTGATCCCGACAGGCTGCATTATGGATCCAACAATCTTGAACCATTCAACCACCAAGCGTTAGTTTTAGATTTGTAGTGTCTCAGCAAAGTCTAACTAGTGCAGCTGTAAGACTGACTCCAATGCAAAAGCGTTCAACAACATACTTGGAAAAAGGAATAAGCATTCTGACCTTTTTTTTATCATGGTGTAACTACTATTTCAGGGCCATGGCCAGTCCTGTCAGAGTGGCCAAATGACTCTCGGGGAAATGATGTTCCACATCCAGAGCAGCTGCATGTATTTAATTATAGAGCTTGGGAGGTCATTTCTAGAACATTGGTGGCATGGGATTAACATTGGATTAACAATAGCGACAAACAGTGCAAGATGTTATTTTTGAGCTGCAGAATCCGTGGTTGCTTCATTACTGCATGTTATTTATCTGCCTTTGTTTGTTTTTGTGTTGCCCTGTTTAACAAAAAAAAAAAGAAACAATATACCACAAATAAACGCTACTATTGGGATCATTGTGGTCATAACATTCTTATAATCATTTGTTTAAAGACTGAAATTGAAACATTTATAGCGCACAGTAGTTTCTTTTTTGTCATCGAACCCTACAATGACAATTTTTCTCATTCTGCAGCAATGTTATGTTGCAGTTTCTTGCAAAAGATCCAATAGGCCCAACTCAACAGTGAATGACATTAGTCCAGCATGGACAGATGGAAAGCTGAATGACCTAATTAAATGTTCAGAGCTGCTTCCAAAGCAGCTAGACTCAAACATAACACCATGGAAAGTGAAAAACAGAAACCGAAATGCTTAGGGAGTGTTGATTTTTTACGTAAGGGGTTAAAGGAGGAATTTTGGGAGCTTTTGTAGAAAAAAAGAAAGATAAAAGACTCAACCTCCCTCCACCAACAAAACATTTTTCTATGACCCTCCTAAATGATTAAGTAAATTCACACAACCCTCCCCAACAATTCTTTGATGCTATCTGTATGGTTTGCAATTGGAAAAGATGTGCAGATTGCCATTATGTTTTAACAACTATGGCATACTGGATTTAAACTCTGCTTTCTCCTCTTACACATCACACTCCGCCATTATTGTGGCCATTTCAGTAGATTTACTCACAGCATTGTTGTGGAAACACAATAAGCATGTAAACTAAAGGCACACTTCCTGCATTACTGCATTACTTCAAGTTACTCCTACAATAAACTAGTATTCACATGAAATAAAACAATAAAACATTGAGACCATTCAACAAAGCACACTGGGTAATAACACATTCTGTCAATGTGGACGTCGTTGAATTGACAGAAATTCAAAGTTAAGTGTGTCGGCTTGCAAAGCGCCGCAACAATCAGGGATTGCTGTGTGGCCAACTGGAAACTTTATACATCGTTTTTTTCATTACTAAATTAATTTCTGATACTTTTTTATGCAAGTGCGTTCAGAAACTACACAGCCGGCCTGCCGGGGTCGCTGGTTTATCGCCCGGCCTGTCTACCTTCACAGACCCAGGCAGAGGAGAGGGACAGCAGCATCTGACAGGCCAGAAAGATACCGTTGCACATGCTCAGATTTAAACGGTTTACGGCATAACGTGTCATACCCTCTCTAAGCGCAGCTCCCATGGCGCCATTTTAATGCAACGAAGCCATCACCTGCAGTTAGCATCCCATTCACTGCCATTCATTTTGGCACCACTTTGAAAGTGAATAACTTTACTTCTGAAGTGTTTCAAGACTCTATTTGTGCATTGTTTATTTCTAAAGAAACACAACAATGTACCAAAGGCTCCATTACCTTGTAGCTCACGGTATGGCTCCATAGCAGACGTTTTTGTAAAAATACGCTAACGGTTGTGTCATAATCACGCTCAAAAAGCAACTTGCTGTCACATGGTCAACAAATCATCGTATTGTCAGGAGAAGCTCGCAGACAGTTTTGACTTACATCAGCTGTTTAGGTTTAATTAGTAATGTTAACAAGCATGTTTGTTAGCAGTAATTAGCCTGTGCCTATGTTATCTCCTAACATATACCTACGCTCTCCGTCTCTGCTGATTGGGAATGATTGAGATTTCTCTTGGCACAGCTACCAGAAGACTTACAACTTGTCATATTAAAATTTGTGAAATCCATGAAATAATAAACCTTTCTCATTACAAACAATAAAAATAAAAAGACGATGGGAATCATTTCAGAAAAGTTGTAGCTATTTATGTTTGTTTGATTGCTAATATTAGTTGAAAACGCCATTCAAGTGTCAGCTTTTGTTGTGTTTGATTGCTAGCTTGTAGCTAAGCTAGCATTCATTTAAGAAACGTTTTAGCTATCTATGATTGTTTGATTGCTAATGTTGACAACCTTGTTGTGTTTGATTGCTAACTTGTAGCCAGCAGACGTATAGGTCCATTTTTACTGTATTGACATTACAGAAGTCTCTCAGGCACAACTCACATCTTCACTCGTTGCAAAGTGACGCATGCGCAATTCAAATCTGCACTCGACTTACATCAGGGTGTGTCAAACACACACGCATATTAACACGATATAAAGCTGTAAAGTACGCCTAATCCGTAAAGTACGCTATCTTTCAACTCAGAGCAGAGCCACTTCTCATAAATACAGATAGGATTGGAGATAAGAAGTTTACCTGACACGTAACCGCAATCAGCGCTCACACGCTCCACTTAGCAGCAACTGCAATGTTTAGTTTTAAATGAACACACTTTGAAATGTTGCTGTTTTCATGAATTCAAAAGTTGGGTGACCCTCCCCCTCTAGACTAAAAAACGTTGGGTGACCCTCCCCTCAACAAAGAATAAAAAAACAAGACCCTTCCATATTTACCTTTGGTGGTCCATTAAATAATTACCGAACAGTCCCTAATGTTTACTGGAATTTAACATTTATTGAACTTCACAGTGATCAGGCAGAATCAGTACAACAACTGTAGCTGTACCATTAAAAGACTATTTTTCTCATATTTCATTCTTAGTCTGAGGTTGTTACCATGCCAGCTTAATGGGGGAATATTTTCCTATATGATATTATATAATTATCAAGTATTTTCTGTTCTCAATAACTTACAGAACTTGCTGTACAGCACATACTTAAACCTGAACAAGGAAATTGACATTGGTAAGATGCCAAAAAAGAATGTTAATAACTCATTGTTATGCACACTTACTGTCTATTGAAAAAAACTCCATTCCCTTATGCAGTAGAACAGATATACATACGATTTAGATCATTCAACTAAGTAATTTATAGAAGTTATTGTTTGAAGATCTGATTTACTTTTAATCTTTAATCTGAAAAACCTTTACTTTTACCATGTGGTTTTGGTTATGTAAAATGTATGTGTATGTTATACTAGACTGTGACTAAGAAATAATGTCAAAAATAAGTAATTATCACTGACTGGTACAACAAACATAGTTTTACATTATATTAAAATGTGTTTTGCATTCGGTCAAACTCTCAGGTATGATTAAATTGACAAAGACAACACACTGTTTCATTTGAACATTTATCCTGTGAACATTTTTAAGTGAACCTGTGAACTGGTTCAATATAACAAGAACAGCTAATGGTTGTTCATTTAAATGTAAATGTGCTGTATTTATATAGCACTTTTCTAGTCTTCTAGACTACTCAAAGCACTTTCACATCATACAGGATACATTCACCATTCACAAACATTCATTCACTGTTGCCGAGGCTGCCGTACAAGGTGCCACCTGCTCATCAGATAAACACTCACACACATTCACACTCCGATGCGCAGCACCGGGGGCAACTCGGGGTTCAGCGTCTTGCCCAAGGATAGTTTGATGTGGGACTGCAGGGCCAGGGATTGAACCACCAACCTTCCGATTGGCAGGCTGAGCCACAGCCGCCCCTTTTTTAACATGAGTTGCAGTGTGATAGCACGTGTCTTAAAAATAAAATGTTTGCATGTGTGGCACACACGCTCTTGCAATGCAGTGTGCTGACATTTTCCATTTTTGTTTGTACTTGTTTTTTCAGGTGGAGTTGTTCCTTCCTCGCCATACATCTCTCACTAAACTGGCCAGGGCTGTTGTGTGTATATGTTGCTGTCAGGTTTTTTCCTTGGCTGGGTTGATTTTCCTCCACACCATAAAGGCCCTGGGTTGACATGTATAAGATGGTTCAGAATAACACTACACGCCACAGGCTGTCCTTTGTTGTATGTGGCAACAGGGTCCTCATCATCTGTTTTTAGCCATGCTAGTGATGTGGCTCTGGCAGTGCCGATTGGTTGTTCAGTTTGGTTCGGGGTATATTTCAACAACTACAGTATTACATGGGTTGCATGAAATTGGATTTTGTAACAGACATTAATGGTCCCTAGAAAATAAATCCTACTGATTTTGGTGAGCACCTGACTTTGCTTCCAGAACCACCTTATGGTTGACATTTTTCTTTTTTAGTAAAATATCTGATTTATTAGATGGATTTTCATGAATTTTGGAACATATCTCCATGGCGACCAAACAATAAGCCCCAATGACTTTGGTGAACATTTTTATTTTGGGAAACTCGCAGGCAGAAATGGGCAGTAATTAAATTAATTATATTTAAAATATATATATTTAATTATTTTTGAGTATTTTGTTATTTGTATTTTGCTGGACAGAAAAAAAACAAGATGTACTGTATTTTGTAAAATATACCTAAGAGCTTGTGTTTGAAGTACTCAAGATACAATATTTATTATGTCATTTTTTTCCTCTCAAACAAGAGATAAAAAACAACAACTGTACAACAATTAACCTAATCACAGACTTTGGCTAAATGCAAGTGAATCACGTGCCAAGGTCCTGTAGGGTCCAGCAACACAATCAGTATTTAATTTGTGTTCCCCTGGACTGCAGTGTACACAAAGGAAAATACATTCTTTTTAGGTTTTTGCTATTGTCGGGAAGAAGGGAAGGTGGTTCACTTACTTTCTCTTCTACTATTTTGTAGTATATACTTTGTTGTAATGGTACTGTTTAGTATCTTTTACTACTACTTAATATACTGCAGTCTTAAAAAGGCATCTGCTAAATGCCCATTTTTCTCATTGTCATCTGAAAGAACAAGTGTATCACCGTGGCCTAACCTTTCAGTTACCAGTAGCATTTCAATTGGCTGTGTACTCAGTCAGCCATTGGTTGCTTTGACTGACAGACACCACCCAGCATGCACCCCTGAATTTGCAGCCTCCCTTCTCAAGATATCCTGATTTGCTACTTCAAATCTGTGCCCTTTTCTTCCAGCAGGTACAAATTAACTTCACTTGTACAGTTAATTTTCCCTCATACAGTGAGATATCTGTACATGTACAACATGGATTGGCATACATTTTCCTATGGATATTCATGTTCACCAGAGGATAAATCCTAATGACTATAGTGACCCCTTTTACTCTAGTGCCACCATGAGGTTGATTTTTACGGTTCAAAAGAAATGTTTCAATAACTGTGTTGCTTTTCATCTAGCGCCTTCAACGGGTCAACATTTGAATTTGACCAATACTTTGGATCAACATTGGGTTTGTTCCCATAACTAACATTAAGTCATATTTTGGTTCTACTGTTTGGCTTTCTTAATTGGAGAAATGAGATTTGTAAAAGAGAAGGAATTGTTGCAAGTGAATGTGTGTATCTGGATGTGAGATCTTGATATAGGTTTTCATTAGTTTGAAATAGTTGGTTTACATTGGGTAAGCCAAGAAGTCAAATAAAATACATGTCATCAATTAGGCTAATCAACCTGCTACTAAAAAAAGAAAAGAAAACTTGTTTCCCCTAAAATTTCTTTCAGCCAGTAAGCCAATATGATGGACTCTGTGTGTCCATCATATTGGCTGTGTGTGCACGCGCGCGCGGGGCGGCGCGCACACACACACACACACACACACACACACCCACACACACACACACACACACACACACACACACACACACACACACACACACACACACACACGAATTCCACGGATTCCCACACTTCTTCTTATTTGCTGCCATCCTTTTTTAATTCACTGAGATCTATTAATCAAGACTGGTCTCATTTTACTTGAGGAATCTTACGAATCAAGGAAGCTGCTTTGTTGAATTATTGATAAGGGGGTGAAGCTATGAACACAGATTTACAGAAGTAAGAATGCACAGTAAAACCTTCCTGGAATGTCAAAAATAGGGTTGAACTTCAGCTGTTTTTCCTGTTATCATGGAATTGTTGCAAACATACCTTGTTCTGCTGTTGCTTTCTTGCTCACTTTAATATGAGCCTATAGCACAGTGTTTGTTGTCTTTGACCTTCTAGAAGTTTACAATTGCAAACAAAGGAAACATGCATGCACCTGCTCTGATGTTGCAGACTGTTGTCGGGCCCTATCTTGCATCCGGGGCAGCGCAAAGCCCGACGCAAGTTTTTTTGTTATTTTAAGCAGTTGTTCATTTAATTGCGCGCACACACTATGCTGTACACACACACACACACAGGCAAAAGATTAAAAATAAAAATATTTATGGTGCAAATCCGTCATCATAATAGCAATGCGCCAAGATACAAATGCGCCATGTTTGAATTATGGTCTTGTTGATTTTAAAATATGCGATAAAGCAGGAGGTATTTTAGGGCGTGGCTATGATGTGATCGCCAGTGAAAGTGTGTAACGTAACGTGGCTCCCACCTCATGTCTAAAATCATCACATCCGCAACCAGGATGGCCACGCCCGTAACGGCAAACTCAACAACGGATAGCACATCTCCACAAACCAATGGGTCACGTCACACATGCTCTTTCCATTAATTTTACAGTCAAAGGTTAGACCTTAAAAGACATCTCAAATATAGTATTCTTGGCAGAAAAACACAGTTTTACATGTAATTATACCCTGTTGCTCCAGCTTGTAGAATTCCAAATGTCATGGCATGAATACACTTCATAAGGTAGCCTACAGTATAAAGGAATATGACACTTGGATGGAGATAAAGCACATTTAAGCTGTGTAACAAAACAAAACACCACATTAAGCCCTATAGGCTCCAAGTGTTTATTAATGTACAATGCAAACTCTGTGAAGTTGAGAGATTATGACTGGTACCATTGTCTGCTGAATCCCTCCCCACACTTTCGGACCACTTGGCACTGAGTTATTAAACCCCAACAGCTCCCTTTGATCAGGAAACTTATTATAGGGCATCATGTTTTCATTATCATGAAGATGACATCTTGATCACACTGATTTATTCTGCCTTGTTCAATTCACTTAAGAACTCTGCAGAACACACACACACACGAATTCCACGGATTCCCACACTTCTTCTTATTTGCTGCCATCCTTTTTTAATTCACTGAGATCTATTAATTTCAACTGACTGAGTCCTATCCGCTTGCTGTGAGATCAGACTGACCTGACCTCACCGTCACAACAGTCTCCTCCCCTTTGACGCCACGCCGTCCTTGTGACTGTCAGCAAATCTGACCAATAGCGACTGGAATCCCCACTCCCTACGTATCCTACAGACCAATCAGAGCATTGCTAAGCGGTATCACTGTGGGCCTGGCAATCATGTTTGGTTGCAAAGGTAAGCTCTGGATGGGATTTTGTGAGTTTTCTTTGACATGTTATGTATTGTCCATTCTGTAATTTATAACATAGTGTTGTATGTGCTTGTGTATTATTATGTTTGTTAAATTAAATAATGTTCTGCAGTTACGGTCGTCCATTTATGCTAGCCTGGCTAGTGTACAGCATTGCAAAGTATTCCAAGCCGAGAGAACAACGGTGATTTTCCACTATTACAACAATTGTTCATTAATTCTGATTAATTACTGTATTGTGGACTAAACAACGGCCTTGTCAGTGCAAGTTGAAAACTGTCAGAGTATCCTGGCTGTCATAAAACGTTTTTTTGTCGGTTACTACTAACCATGTTATTGCTAAGTTGCACGGTTGTAAGTTTGCTTTCTCTAACAATGCATCCCTGTTTCCAACACAGGGCTCTGTCTGTTATTGTAAAAACACATTGGTTTGTATTTTTACCAAGCTACCTATAGCTACATCTTATATATTTGTTTACATCTGTTTTACCGTTCACAATACACTGGCTTCACTGAATGTGCCTGCACTGCATACTAAAAAGGCTGCACAGTGAAACACGTGTTAAGGCAAACATGTGTGCAACTTAACCCCCAAGTCATTGTTATAGACTAATTACTGTTTGCTTTATATTCTGGTAATTTCAGAAAGCCTTCCCCGCTGCGTGAACTGACTTATTGCCTAGCTGAAGAGGCATCAGGACGGATACCACATCCTACCACACCTCTTCTTGTCCAAGCAGCACCCTTGGCTGTTGAATACTATTCGGGAACTATTTGAAGACGGTCAACCAGAATATATTCTTTCCCTTTAAACGGAATGGATTTTGAAAATACCTAACCTGGATGGTTTGCTGTACAAGTGTTGTTTAAAGCCTGCCGGTGGAGATTGACAACTTTTGAGAAGGTCGCATTAAGTCTTTCTGGAGGGAACTAACTTAAACCCACAATGGATCAAGCCAGCGGTGGGGAGGACCCAAATAAACCCTCCAAAAAGAAATCCAACGAGGACGAGGGTAAAAACAAAAAGCTGGTAGGTATTCAGACTGGCTCATTGCCGTTGCATGGAGGTAGTCTGCAGCGAACTGTCACATCCTGTATTCCCACAAGGGAGGGTTAAACTTTAGCAGTACTGACAAAGTTGCACTGGTCCTTGGTTGCAGAAAGTTTCACTACTGTACATTTTTACTCAATGTAAAAGGGCTTTGTTCGGCATATTGCACTGAAAATGTAGCCTTTGTAATAGTTGTCCGTGTATGAGTCGGTATACTGGTTAAGTCAAATCAAACAAAGCCTAGTGAACACATAACTCCTGTACAGTTAGTAAACAACATGTTGTCAGTACAACACATTTTAGTTTTAGTGCAGGATGAGGGTAGTTATTGATGTGTTTTTATCACTATTTAATGTATCCTAATACAAAGCGACTAATAGCTGTTAGAGTTGAGCAAAAGAGATAGTGTTGCACTAAGTGCTTTACTTTTCAAAGCACTCAGTGCCTCATGTGATTATCCTCATCAATACTTCTACTGAAAGTTCTTTGAAGAACATTTTTGTTGTGACAGTTGGGATTCAATGTATTTTCTAATTCATACAAAAAGTTCAGTTACAGAATGATGCATTGCATGATATCTGTGTGGGTTGTGGTGGGGTGTGTGTGATTGATAAAACTTACCCTTAGCTTGAACAGTATATCAGCATTCAGCCCAATAAATGACAGTCATAGGAGGACATTGTCAAGTAGATAACAACTGACAACTGAAAAGTAGTAGTGTTTGTGATGCCATCCGCTCATAAAATGAGAATCAAAGTCCTAAAAAAAATTAAATCGTGAACTGGGTGATTTGAGATTGCGATTTTATAACGATTAATCGTGAAGGCCCAATACCTTCCATTGAATGGAAATGAGATTACACGACTCCGAGGTGTAATCTCTAGTGTTGATGTTGTGGTGTTGTCTTGGATTCTGTATGAAGTCTGAATCAATCACTTCTGACACATTATGCTGTGTGGAAACCACAACTATTGCGAGGTTGTGTAAAAAGTGTCTCTTACAAGAGTATCCTACAATCAAGTCCCTGTTTTGGTAAACTGTAGCCACAGTCTTGTATTTTCTGCCTTACGTGAAATGTAAAAAAGTAAATCTTAACTATTACTGAGGGGTTAGGTACATGTCACTGCCTACACACTATCAGCAGCTGTAGAAACCAGTAGTTGAAAGTAATTTTCTGTGACCAAAGACAACTAACAGTAGTCCCGAGATCGAAAAGTGGCTGATGCCATTTTACTGTTTGTCACTGACAGTTGCCTACCACTTCCACTTGCTGTTAAATGGAGTGCCAGTGGAACACAAGCGGTATGCCACTCATGTGCCATCAGCCACTTTCCGATCTTGGCGTCACTCTAAAAAACTTTGGCTGCTGTTGATCTTCGTTTCTGGTTTTCTCCACTTGGCAGCATGGAAAGTTGCAGCTTGGCTGCTGTTGAACTTTCTAGAAGACATCACCTCTCTACAGCCAATAATTGACTAGTAGTAGTAAAGTTACTTTACTGTATATTGGGTCTGTCACTGAACTGTGATTCTTTATTAATTGGTGGGGATAATCAAAAGTTTAGTTGCAGTCAGTGGTACATTAAAAGGAAGTTAAAAAGGCAAAATTTAGGTTGATTAGTGTTTCTATTTTTTGTAGAAAGCAACCAAAGAGCCAAGTTGGACTGATCGCAATATAGTGGCCATTAATTACTTCATTAACACCATAGTCATTTACATAGGTGGTGTTGCTTTTGTATAAAACTGTGAAGGAAAACGATGCCACTGCTGTGTTTCAGACTGGGAAAGTGTGACCAGAACAACTGCCAGACAAGAAATCCCAGAGTGAAATTGAAATGACACACAGCTACCAAAGGGTGTTGTCTTGAGAAATCCTAACCGCGTGAATATCCTGCCTCCCAAGTTTATAATTGGTTTGCGAGGGAGTGTGGATGACATAAGCACTCCGCAAATCAATAGTGAAAGGTCTGTGAGATCACTGCTTTTTGTTTTTTAAAGTGGTCTTAGGACCAGGCCTGTTCCCTGTTGCTCAATCCTCCAGGCAGGGCAGGGCAGGGCAGTGCAAGGCAAAGGCCTGAGAACTGTGGCTGCTGCAAAAATCTCAACTGACTGAGATCAGGGGAGGAAGTAATCATTTATCCATTCCCCAGGCAGAGCAATGATCTCACTTGTTTTGTTTATCCCTCTTTTTAGCAACCCCAATGTGTACTGTATCTCCCAGTTTTTTTCGCTGACACGGACAAGCTGGAATGTACAAGCTTTAAGGCAAATTTTAATCAGTAAAACTGCAATTCAGAATGTGTTTAGAAAGGGAAATGGATACAAAACAATTCATATTTTAAGATTCTTTGTAGAGGGGTCTATCAGATGCTTATGTCATTTCTGACCAAAGGTTTGCTCTTTCTCATGGTTGGACACTTTGAGATTTACTAGTAGTTTGCTATTTGCAGTTTGTGTTGTCACTGCCTTTTCACACTTAGAGCTGCTTAGTACAACACCTATTGAAGGGCTAATAAGCAAAGTGGCAGACACTGGCACAGTTTTGGTATCGAATCTCTAAAGACTACGTAGAAACCCTGAAAGCTGTATGTTTATTTAACAAGTCACTGGTCAGCATTATGTCACAACAGTACTATTTGGGCTTTAGGCCCAGAATGTAGACACTCAACACAGCCAAGGACATTAGAATAACACCACAGTGTTCAGTGATAGAGATCATTCAAAACATATCTGAGCCGGTTTGACAGAAAGGGAGAAATACTATCCCTCTGCGTACCAGAGTAAAAGATGACATCACATAGAACAACATGAGGGAAAAGTCATCCCAGTGCATCCATATAATATTTGACTTTACATCACAGACTGTACACGCGTATTTTAGACCTACAATCTAAATATAGGGAACATACATCTATTATGTGCCTCTAAGTGGCCTTTTGGTGGTTTGATTTATGTATGTGTTTGTTATGTGAGCCATGATTTCAAAATTGCAGTTTAAGTGAATTCCCCTTAACTAGAAACCTTGTCTCAAGCCTAACACGACCCATAGATCTATATGATGTGGGAAGGAAGGATTATGTTAAACGGCTTTCTTGTAATTGTAGAGAATCTGTTGTAGTACAATAGCAGTAACATAAAAGAAGGCACGATTCACTGAACAGAGATCTGTGATACATCAGTTATTTTCAAGAGAATGTTCTGTAGTGTGTTTGGTAGGTAATTCCATCCTGTATTGCAATCAGTCAGTCAAGGGGTTGATTCATGCTTGCTTGCTTATTACAGGCTGTGCTTGTCAGCTTTTTGCATTATCTATAAGAAAATGAATAAGGATTATCAGTATCTCAAAGGTCATTTGTTGGTGAATGAATGGGAGGCAGAGGGAATCTAGTCAGTCGTTTACAATATAAGATATGACAGCTGTCTTCTCTCTTCAGCATAAAGCTTTTTCGCCAGTATTCTATACATTTACTGCAAATAGGTGGGAAAGTTGGTCAGAATTAGAACTGAATTAGGTCTGAAGGAACTTGTTTAAGAAGTGGGGTGTCAAATACTTTAAAACCAATGACCTGGTGTCAAAAATAAATGTGTTTCAATATTGACTCTAAATTGAAATTTAACAATTCTCACTTGACTTTAAGGGCCCTATCTTGCACCCGGCGCAGCACGGCGCAAAGCCCAACGCAAGTGTCTTTGCTATTTTAAGACCGTCCAGCGCCCACGCCGTTTAAATAGCAAGTGCACAGGGAGTTTTACAGTTTTACAGGGAGGTGTTTTCAGGTAAATTCTTGGCGTATTGCTTCTTGAGGCAGCGGAAAGTGATCGTGCCATTGACCAGCAAAAACCTGGTCTGAAGTCAATAGCGCAGCACTTCATTGTTATTTTATCAGCGCATTAGTAAAATGCACCTGTGCTTATGCACAGCGCTTGCACACTATGCTTGTTACACACACAAGGAAGCGCAGCAGCACACACGAATGCAAAATATTACATATACAAATATTACGGTACAAATCTGCCGTCATAATAGCAATCCGCCAAGGTACAAACGCACCTGGCTTTCAAAGGAAATGGAAGATGGCAGTCTAATTGGCTTATTGCATTTAAAGCCCAAAACACCTACAAATTAATGAAGACACTAAGCACAACCCTTTTGAACTATACCTATAACCTATTTTGTATAGTATTGTGGCTACATTAAGTTAATATGGTCTTTCATGCTTTATGTTATTGGCAAAAGTGAGTGCTTTCTAAAATTGTATTGCAAGGGGCCTTAGAAATTGCCTAAAAAACTAAACAGAAGGAAAAACTGGCAAAGTCTTAACATTGGCACATGTCCATCATTTTCAGGTTTTATTTAAGAGTGTTTGCAATTTGTAATTAACCCTTATTAATTAGATTGGGATTTAATGATTGTAATCATGTTAGTCATTTAGTTAATTAAAGTAATTAAGGCTTCAGTAATGAATGGACAGTTCAGCAATGGCATCTGTAATGAGAGACCCTGGGCATGGGAGAGCTTAGTGGAAATGCTTTTTATTCTGTAGGCTATCGAGAAATCGTGTAGATGTGCCCCTGCTTCAAAGTGTGTTTGGGTTAGGGCTGGGCGATATAAAGAAAATCAAATATCATTTTTTTCACCAAATACCTCAATATCCATACTGCAACAATATTGTAGTGTTGAGTAATGGTGCTTTCACAAAATATTTACACAATGAGATTTTTGATAAATAATCATTAATCTGGATTTAATGTCTAAATGGGTAAAATAATTTTACAGTTACAACAGTCTGGCAAGTTCAGAAAATGACACAACTTTACTTTAATGCAGCCTTTAAAACCAGGAAAAGAAACCGCTTATCCCAGATTATGATATCCAAAATCTAAGAGGAATTTCTGATCTGATATCATGATAGATAAAATATTGATATATTGCCCAGCTCTAGGGCAATGTAACGTAAAGTAATGTAAAGTTTTTTTTTTTTTTTTATTCAGGTTAATCATATCATGGATTTTTTGTTTAATATTAAAAGGC
The DNA here is from genome assembly GCF_008692095.1 of Etheostoma spectabile. NCBI lineage: Eukaryota > Metazoa > Chordata > Actinopteri > Perciformes > Percidae > Etheostoma > Etheostoma spectabile. Next base: position 11,341,547 of record NC_045742.1, read on the forward strand.
TCTATGCAGTTATGTTTCCTAGAATAACATTCCTAGGCACATTTTTCTCTGAATCATTTCTGAAATACTTGAATGACTCCAGTGGGACTTTTCTTTAATGTACATTGATTGACATCAACTAAGCTAATTAGTGTTTTACCAAACCTAATGAGATATACAGTATATATCAGAAACAAGCCTTCGCTTTGACAGTATCACACTGTGAATTCTAGTTAATGGCTGTCTGTGCCACTGCTGTTGGAAGCTGTAGCATTTAAACCTTTGATACATGAGCTTTAGGGAAACCTCAGAGACCATTTTAGGTCAAGTTGGTATGTGGTTAGTACAGTTTGTCAGCTTATCAGTCGTTCAGCATTGCCTTGGTCAATCTCAAAAAGTTTGTGTCCAGTAGCCTTACATTTTATTTTTCTTTCACGTGTTGCTTTATATTTTGTACACTTTTGCATTATGTATTGTTGAGTCAATATAACTGTGTCTGTGTCAGGAAGACGTGTGAGAAACGCAGAGAGGCAGGAAACGCACCACATGTGAGCATTTTAATGGCATTCAGGAAGTTGGAGTGAGGAAGTGGTGAAGAATGCTTAAGTCACACATTGTAAGAAACCGACAGACTCCCTGCTCTATGGAACCCTCTAAGATGCACCCTATTCATATAGGGTTAGATCTAAGACTTAAGAATGGGACGTATCTTGAGCATCAATGCATTCACATTTGATGATTCATGAGTGGAACGCGAGGTATTTTGACTGAGCTGAACTGCAAAGTCTGATGTAGGCCAGAATGAAGGGGTTTCCCCTTCTCTTTTACTTGTATGATATTGAAGGATTGCAATCAGGGAGATTTCCCTCTTTGATGAGAAGAGGTGCTTGTCATAGTGACTGTCTTGCTTTAATTTACTATTCATCTGTTTAGGTTGACAGCTGTATTCACACTTTTTTAATCAGTGACAGTTGCAAAGTATGTGACAGAATGTGATATAATTGCTGTGATATACAGTGCAATATAATGTGTCCGGAGAGATTAAATCAAGCTAATTGTGTATTTGAACTACAGAATTTAATCATTACATTATAAAAATTGATTTGTTGAATAAACTGATCTAATGTGGCACACTGTGAAAAGAGGTCAGTGCATAAGCATGGCTAACTGGCTGACAAATTAGACTTGATACATTGCCCGGTACATGTCTAATGAGAAAGACTTGTTAGGCATATCATGAGTCACCTAATCCGCCGGTATGAGATTTTGACGGTATCATAACCACAAAAAATATCACGGTTTCACGCTATTGCAGTATTACAGCTTTAAAATGTATTATTTTGAAAAGCCTGGGTAACCGAAATCAGGCATTCTTTTTTCCATTGACCACAATATATGGCAGGGAGAGGGACTTCTAAACGGCACTATTTGTCCTTGGCTAGGGCTGGGACTGTATGGATTTTTTCTTACCACGGTTGAAAAGCAAGAAATTCCTGCAATGTACTTCAATCCCCTTACGAGAATGGCAGAGTGACGTCAGTGACCTGCGTGGTCACGCAAGGAGAGTGAGCGGTAACAGAAAGTAGCGGATGAGTGCCACTGTGAGGAAAAGAGAGAGGGAAAAAGAGATAGCAAAGTTGATATAAAGTGAGTTAAAAGTGAGTTAGGTAGAGTTTCTCAAGTCACGGTGGCTTTATCTGTTGTAGATACTGCCAGTAAAGTGAATGGCGTTACCCCCGAAAAAACATTGGCTTAATTGTTAGTCTACAACATACTGTATGTTGCAGCCTGTCTAGCAGCTGAGAAGGCAGAGAACAGAGTGGGTGACTGCAGTTTGCTAACTTGTTGCTCTCTCTACCAATATAAGCCACTCTGTTTTAGGCTAAACGTGCATGCAGGCTGAAATTCAACATCGCCACCTTACTCGCGATAGGTTGGATTTGCTCCATTTTTTGATACATTTTGTTAACAAAATAGGGCTGAACGATATTGTGTTTTAGCATCAACATCACCATGTACGCATGCGTGATAGTCACATTGCAGGACGTTACAATGTTGAAGCTAATTATTTTTTGCTGCTTGATAGAAAAGTAAACTTTCACCGTTATCCTTTTACATGATTATTATCGGCCGACCCTTCACCTTTAAGACAGGTAGTCGTGTGGCCAACGTGTGTATGTGATGTTAGTCCGACGGGGTTTACTGTTATGTGAAGTGAGGCTCTCCGTGTGTAGAATAGTACTGTAGACAGCAGCTGCCGCTGACACAGTGATGGGTAGTCATTGAAGCTACAGTAGTCGGTGTTTTATGTTCGCTGCAAATACAAACTAAATCACCTGATTAATGCAACACAATCACAACATCTCCCGGCCATTCCCCCCCCCCCCCAGAAAGCTGCTACCAGCCAGGCTAAAGCTAATATAGTTAGCCTAAAGAAACAAGGGGTCCGTCAGTCCCAACTAACGTTACGGTTTGGAGCCGCTACACTGGAAACGTAACACTAATCTACAACAGAAGTCTGTGTCTGATCTAACGTCATTTCCACTTATTTAATTGTTCTTGGATACACAGTTTGTTGCTAGTGCGCGTAACATGCAGGTCTGATCATTTTTTCAAACTAACAAGCTGGCCTAGTCGACCACAACCTGAAATTTGGAGGAAGCAACATGCAGTCACCGTCGTTCACGTTAGCCTGAATTGATAGTATTATATGAATATAACGGTGTCATGCTAGTCAACCATGCGTATTTCTACCTAATTTCCCTCTCCAAAATCACTTCAGAAGAGTAACGTTAGTCACAGTGCTTACTTACTTTGGTGTGTGTAAAGCATTAAAGTTTACCAAAAGAATGGTTCACATTAGATAAGATCCTTTTTCATTTTTTTCTTCTATGTAGATGCACTCCCCTACAAAATCACAGCAGTAGTCGAGAATGATTTATTATTTCCAAAGAGAGCTATTTATGTAATCTTTTAAAAATTACCTTTTTTCATATCGCAATATATATCGCAGGGGAAAAAATATTGCAATGTCAGATTTTTCCAGACACAATCCATGTCATTAGAATCAATGAATCCTTGTCATTAAACACAACAAGGTCGTGCACATGTGCAGGCCAATGTTTTTTGCGGTGATGACGGTGACAAGCTCAGACCCGTGGTAGGCGTCACGTGACCGCGGTAAAGGGGTAACTGCCCAGCCCTATTCTTGACAACTCATAAAAAAACAGCTAACACCACAGAACCAGTATGTGATACCCATAATCACTTCAGGGATGAATACACAGCATTGTTTTAGGCACTGGAAAGCGATCATTTTTAAAAGCAAAAATTTAGCTAGCATACATTAGCAAACAGACATAAGGATATATGTTCACATGTTATTGCACTTGATACAATAGGAAAAATGCACAATAAAAGCTTAATTTGAAATTATAGCTAAAAGTAGGCTAATTGTTACATCATAAAGTGATTGCAGTCTTTGCTAGATTTCTGAATATGATAGTCTGTAAATATAAATTACATTTCTCTATGATATCATGAACATTTTAAGAAGATCTATACACTGACATTTCCAACTTTTGTATTAGCTGCATATAATGCGAACCCACAAGGGTACAGTACTACAAATTTGCTTTCAAAAGAGACAGCGATAACCTGAGGGCAGTGCTGTGCTAGTCTGCAGTCACATGGTCAGGTCATCCAGTGTGGTGTCATTCAAGTCTTAGTTCTACTGGCTTTTGTGTGCTTCCCCGTTTCAATAGTTGCTGTTTTAGGAAATTATAAACAGTACCAGCAATCTCCTGAAATACTAAGGCTACCACAGATTCATGCCCTTTTAAAGGCACTTTAGCTCTCGCAGAAATCTGGTGCATTCTTTATTGTCCCCCCCCCCCCTTCTTTTTAAAATTAATATGTTCTGTAATGTTTTTGGAACTTACTGAAACATTTGAATGTCAACACTGCATCTGTCAAGAGTTTAGGGAAATAGGTTGACATTCTGTGCTGGTTAAATTGTTCCTAACGCAGTTTGCAGAGGACAAGTGTGCCATTATAGTGTGTGTATGATAGGTTTTTCTGTGCTGCGATAAGAGTCTGTATCTCTTGTTTGTGTGTTAGCTTGCCACATGTGTATTGGGGCGGCACTGCCTACAGTTACAACACTATGTACCCTGTGTGCTGTTTTAGCACTCCGAGTCCCCTCTATACTTTGTTTTCTCAGTTGTCCTCCCACTTATGTTGTTTAACTCACAGACAGAGGTGTTAGGATGTGGATCTATTTTAACTGTATTTAAAATTAAAGCAGCCTGGCTCATATTTTACTCTGTTTTTAAAAGTCAGTTTGATCAGAAATAAACAGATTGAATCCAACGTTACTAATTCTGACCACTTTGAAATGCCCTCACAAGTCTGATGCATATCTGATATGTGATAATTAGACCATTTTATGGGGCTTGTAATGTAATTGTATTTAGACAGGGACAGTGCACAATTAAACATTAGCCTAAACATTTATTAAATTATTAATAAAAATAAGATGGGATTCTCACATGTCTACTGAATTATGTAGATTTGCTGAGTATAACTCACAAACCTTTTTAACAAAAATGAATGATGTAAACAGACCCATTGAGGATTTTACTCTGCAAAGTCATTCAGACAACTCAGAGAAGCCTTAGAGCTGGAGAGATGAGCAATCACTGCCATTCAAGTCAATGCTTGATATATCACCAGCTGCGCCAGCAGCATGCGCGAAGCAGCTCTCCGCTCCGCTAAGGATGCGTGCCAGGTCCATTTTCACGCGAGCCGCGGGCCGTTTGGACAGCCATGCAGGCAGTAAAACAGCGAGACACACCCAAAATATTGTTGCCTCCTTTATAAACACCATGGACAATGAGAGATTAATCTTGGAGGTTGAAAAACAATACCACAGATCTTTTTTATATGGACAACACCAGAAAAAAAGAAGGCATGGAGTTTAACTGCTGCAGGAGTGCTTGGAATGGAAGGTAGACAGTGTTTCCCACAGAATTAGATTATATTTTTGGTGGTAGCAGACACGGGGTGGGGGGTGCAGGTGCCAAAAGAGGTGCAGACTTAAATGTACTGCAAATATTTTTGTATACAAAATTCATCAGGGACAATTCAAAATTTTTAATTTAATGGTATAATGCAGTAAGAGAAGGGGCTTTTGCATCTGACAACAAAGTCCATCAGTTCATTTGATTAGTATGAATAGGGCACAACCGTATCTTTTTCCCAAGGGGCATGTTTTGCTCCCCAGTTGAAAAATGTAGGAGTGACTACAAGGTAACTGCTATTACTGTTTTGTACAATATTATGAAACAATATGAAGTGTAATGTTTTCTATTTTGAAATATAGATAAATGAATTGTCCGTGATGTAGAGTAACAGACTGCCCTACAGGTTGGCATGCAGGTGAACTGCAGATATTTGCAAATGTAACCATATTAGTGTGAAATACAATTTAACTGTTGTTGTTACATGAACGGGGCTCAGCAGAGAGGCGAAGCAAGACATACACATATATTCATCGAGTCAGGTTAATGCCGCTAAAGCACTTCAAACTTTGACTTTCTTGTGTAGGCTACTCCCAAATGGCCCGCATCAGGTGTTAAAATGAACTGTGTTGAAGAAGTCCCGCACACTGTCCATTCCACATGAACTTTATTTCACAACGTTTTGTTAAAAGTATTTA
>NC_045742.1:11347254-11348397 GCF_008692095.1 Etheostoma spectabile
CAAGACATTTTTTTGGCTAAAACGTCTTTATGGGGCGCCAAAACTTCCTCTGTGCAGTATAAACCCTGAAAAAATACCTGTAATAACTTCATAATAATAACCATCAAACGCTGGAATATACATCAGTATGTGGCGGTCAACATTGATTGTGTGGCGGGCCCCCAAAAATTGTGATTAACGATGTATGGGAAACACTGGTAGATACTAGCTTAATATATACACAATTTTACTGTAAAGTACTTGTAGAGACAATATAATCTGCGAGTCAGGCAGCAAGACACTCTGCTTCTGAGACGCTCCCGGTGTGGTATGGCGTGTGGCAAAGGACGGAACAAAACCAGAACACAGCACACACACACACCCAGTGGAGAATCAGAGATAGTGTGTCTTTCGGCATTTTTTCCTCCCTTTCTTTGCTCTGCTTGAAAAGAGCACACTCACGCAGCAAACGTAAAGATTAATTTGTTAGATCTTTAAATCTTTAAATGTTACTTTCATGCTTCCACAAATCTTAGCATGCATAGGCTGTGAAGTGCACTACCTTGATGAGTTTACAAAGCCAGCCAATCAGATGCCACTCTCCCAAAATTGAGCATGAAATTTGCAATGCTGTACATCTTATTTGATTACACAAAGACAAATTATGTAATATTGATATTTATGGCAATGACTAGCAAACATTATCTAATGCAACTTCAGGCTTGTCTTGCACAGTTTAGTGGAGCTCAGTTGTTCTTCAGTGTAAAAACAGTTGGCTTTCTTTACATAATACATCTGTAGATTATGGTTCACTAATTAAAATCTGTTATTAAATCTAGATTCTGATATATGCATTCGCCAAGGCTCTGGACAGGACGCCACACCTTTTTCGATTGAGAATTCTGGTGCACGCTATTGAAATGTTTAAGAGCAACAGCCCGTATTTAGAGGCCCTTTGACATTCACAACAATACATTGTTTTCGTTTTAAATAGGATTTGGTTATACAGTGCTGCTCATGAGTATAGGAACCCCTGCTTAAGTTAAATAAATAGAGGAATTAAAAAAGTAATCTTTTGGAAATTGATCTTAATGCCTTAATTAAAAAAATAGGAAATTCCAACCTTTAAGAACTCTACTTTGTGAATGAATAATGTATCGTAAA
>NC_045742.1:11348407-11365177 GCF_008692095.1 Etheostoma spectabile
AATGTTCTTCCTTAAAATACAGGGGGCAGAACTACATTACACATTACACTACACATTCCTATGTTAAATTCCCATTGGGCCTTTGGAATTGAAATAGCCCCACATCATCACATACCCTTCACCATACATAGAGATAGGCATGGTGTTATTTCAGTTAACCTAATAATTGATTTGATTTGCATTGAGAGATGTTCCCCATGCCAATATCTAGGTATGGTGAAGGGTATGTGATGATGGGGCGTTATTTTAATTCTAAAGGCCAAGGGAACTTTTTCCTAATTTTTTAATCAAGGCAATAAGATCAATTTCCAAAAGATGGTATTTTTTATTCCTCTTTTTAGTCAACTTAAGCAGGGGTTCCTATACTCATGAGCAGCACTGTGGTTACAGACATGTATCAGCTTTCACGCCTGACTATCATTGCAGTGCATCCGATTCACTTGCAGTCATTTCCCGCCACCCGAATGTGTTCAAGCTATGCTGGGAGTTTTTTGAATGACAATTTATTCTTTGCGTTATGGCAAGCTGTTCGTTAAATGTATGATCACTTCAGTGTTTCTGCTGACTGGTAGATGTCTGGCTTGAAAAAAGCTTTAGGAGTTTAAGGTGTGTTGCGATCACTGCATGTGTCTCTGCATCTTTTATGCTTTATACTGTTACTGGGCTTTAGGGTGCTGTCATGTTTACAAGCTGTGGCAAATTGGCAAACCAATTTTTCCATGCAACTGTTTGCACAAAAACAGTAGTCTCTCGTGTTGTGTGCTTTATCTGTAGTGTATTCCTCCACTTTAGTTTTGTTTCCACAATAGGCAGATTTTGTTTAATTGCACATAAACAAAATGAACTACTAAGTAAGTAATGCATTAAAAATGAACAGAAGTCCACACTGAAATGTTCTAATTTCTGAATTACACACCACGTTATCCAGACCACTGTACAATGCTGATGTAGGGGTTTCTTTATATAGGCTATCCCTCCTAACTAAGTTCCCCTGTAATCAGTTTCATTTTCACATTGCACATTATACATCAATATTATTTAATTACTCTCTAGGACATAAATCAAGGTCAGTAACACCTATGTAAAAGAAGAGTGTGTTGCTAATTAACACCCTATATATTCAAGTGTCAACTTTGTTATACTGACAAGTTGCATGCTTGTCCATACTTTTATATACTAGTGAGTTGATACTATACGTTTCTTTTGAGTAAAGTAACATTGGCCATTTATATGGCTAATATTTCTTTTGTTGTAGCTGGATGTAAAGTGCAGTTTGCCAGTTTTATACAGCTTGCGTGTCTAACAGCTCTCTAATGTCAATCCATATTTCATCTGATGAATTAATAATAGTATATTGCTTTATAGTTCTAAGCAGTGTGAGATGTCTTTAGTACAGCGTCAGTCCTCTTGCCCTAAATTGTTGATGTTTGCAGCAATGAGATGTGTTTTACTCCAATGGATACATCAGAGAGGGGGAAAGGAAATGTGCCAAATTGGTATTTGGCAGTACATTTATAATTGTTACTTACCATTGTGTCAGGAACACAAGATAGTTTCTTGAAGTTGCTGAGACCTGTCAACAGCACATTGCATTATAGTTCTCACTACCAGTTCCCAGTAATCCTTTGCTATTATTAGAACTAATTAAAGTTAAATCTAATTTCCTTCTAAACTCGTTTTACAGAGGCATTGTGGCTACTGATTTTTATAGAGATAGTTCCAGTTAGTGAGTTAAATTGACATCATACAGATGGTCTAGTTAAATTGGTTGGGAATAACAGGCGTTACTATTTAAAAGCTGTGCAATGGTAGCCAATTTGAAACAAAGTTTGTCCTTTGACCAACTTGGATGTAAAACCTGGTGGAATTTTGTAATGAAACTAAGATCAGTGAAATTGTCTTAATGACTTAATGTAATATAAACATTAATTGTAGTTTGTAATATTATTTTAAAAAGTTATTGCGTGAACTGTGCATGCTGCTCTGGCTTTTTGTCCCCAAATTGACTCTCAAGTTAGGGATATAGCTGTGTGTTTTCATTTTTAAAGATCTGCATGGAGTCATAATCATATTTGATTAAGGAGGGACCCAGAGCTAATTTGATTAGGTTATTTAGAGGAATATGTGTTTGGTAATAAACATTTATTATGATGAAAAAGTTTACTTTAATAAGCAGGAGAAGCCCAGAGGACATGCAAGCTTAATTGTGTGATGTTAAATTGCGTTGTTGCGATGTTGCCAAGATAATGGGCAAGGAAAGGCCCTCAAGTCAAGGCAATTAACCAAACAGTGGTTTGATTGTTGTTAAATTGATTAGAAAATGTTTAAGTACTCCATTTGAAAATTAGCTATTGTTTCACGCAGTTTTAGACTGCAAGAGAATGCTGGGCTTAATGATACATACTATCTGAGTTAGAAGTAGAAAAAGTTGTTGCCCAGGTTAAATTCTTAGCTTTACAGATATTATGAGAAGTGGTGCAGCTATATTGAAGGCCACGAGTGACAGTGAAACAAATACCTGGACATCCCAGGCAGAACCCTTTTAAGGATAATGCCAGATGAATATTACATATTTATTATCTTGACTTCAAGTAACAGCTTGGACAACACATGGAGCCCGCACATAGAGACTGAAGCTTTGTTTTCTGTGGCTCATAGCTTTATCTCCCAACTGTTGATCAGTTGTTGCAGACAAAACTAGTGATAGATATGGCAGTTTGAGTACTTGTTCATTGTTGCCCACAGCGACAGCTGATAAAGATGCACAGAGAGAGGTACAGGTTAGAGCCAATCTGTTTGTTGCCCCAGCATCAGTAGTTTCTTGATTAGAATAGTGGAGAAATCTGCGGCTGGAGGCAGGCTTTATGGCCATCACCACCCCACATCTCCCTACCCATTAGTGCTTCACAGCCTAGCGCCACAGCATATGGCAGTGCTGCTACTGCTTCCCATTTGAGGTGTGTTTCAGATAGCTGTCCCTTGCTGAGCCACAAGCCTTTGGCAGTAGCCTGTCTTAGTGTGTCTGAGATGAAGATAAACATCTGTAATAAAGAAAAGTTGTCGTTTATGTTATATGAGCTATTTGTAACATTTTATGAGGAAACTAAGATTTGATCTGCAAGCAAACAGATCATTGAAAAGTTGGGAATTTCTTTGACTGGAGTTTAGAATAACAGTTATTGAACAAGAACATCTCAGTTGGGGTACTGTCACTACAAGAGATGCTCATTAGAACACACAGACATAAAATAACCCTTTAGTGGTTAACTATGCCAGGCTGTAACATATTGTCTTGCAAAAGTGTATTATTTTTGGGATACACAAAGCTATAACCAAGCAGCACTAACCTGCACGTTTCCAATGGGTGTTGTGAACAGGTGTGCTCATTATGTCGGTGGCAGTGTGATTATGGGTGCTTTGTGTGTCTCCTTTTATGATTTGGAACATGTCTTATGTGTGTTTGTGATGTTCACTCTTGAACACACACTTATGTTTGCATACATTTAAAGGGTAACGACCGTTGCTTTCAACCTGGACCCTATTTTCTATGTTTTTGTGTCTAAGTGACTGATGGAAAAAGAATCTTTGAAAATGATCCCGTATTAAGCAAGAACGCTGCAGTCGGCAGCGGCAAAACAAACTACAATGTGAGTTATGGGGCAATTGTCCAGCTTCACAAAAGTGCTTGTTTTGCCACTGACAGGCCCAGAATAATGTTCTAAGTGTCTGACAACATCGTGGAAAGAATTCCTAAGGAGATTGAGATTTTTTTTAAAGAGTAAGATCCTTTTTTTAAACATAAAATCGTCTGCAAAATCACGTTCGCTAAACCTACATGTAAAGAAACAGTAATTGTAGCATTGTAAAATACACTTCATTCAAAGTTGACAGAAACAAAATAAAACTATGACAAGCCGTTTTGGGTCGTCCTTACACTTTTCCAAACATCACAACTCCTAGATTTGGTTGAAATAAACACATAGTTTACAGATTTACATGTGGATATACATTGGCTCTATACACGCTAAAAGTATTGCTTTTTTAAATGGAGTCTGATGTATTTACTGCAAGCGACTTCAGAGCTGTTTCAGGTTAAACAAAAATGGTCTCAAAGAGGTTTTAAAGGTCTATCTCTGAAGAGACCCTTTCCATAATGTTGTCAGACGCTTAGACTATTAATCGGAGCCTGTCAGTGGCAAAACAAGCACTTTTGTGAATGTAAATACAAGCTAGACAATTATTAGTAATAATTTATGCAATTATTACTAGACTATTAATTTACATTGTTGCCTTCTTGCTTAATACTGGACCAATGTCAAAGATTGTTGTCCCTATCAGTCACTTAGACACAAAAACAAAAGAAAATAGGGTCCTGGTTAAAAAGAATGGTAGTTACCCTTTAAACACTAATATTTTGGATCATTAAGTATTGTCACATCCTTTGTATATATGTACAGTGTCCAGGATATGCTCATACCCTCATTGGAAAATGGATAATGACCATCATGGTCCTTGCAAGTGTATTTGTTAATTGGAAGTTTAATTGTGATGCTGAGAGGAAAATTAGACAGTATCCAGGACACTGTACATGTGAGCACACTACCTATGGGATACATACTGTACACTTTGCTGTGTTTCATTTTCTTTTGGATCTTGTTTTTCACACTGTGTCCTCCCTCCAACAGAACATACACATAAAAACATTGGCTGATGATATGGTAAGGTGCTCGGTTTAATTTTGGTGTGACTAGTTTTGTTTACGTCATCTCATGTTTTGTCATGCATGGGACCTATAATTGAAATATGTGGTTGGATCAAATGTGCCAGATATAAATTCATTAAGTGAACAATTTATACAAAAGGAACATAAAAACGCTAAAGATAGGTTATATCTAGTGTTCCTATAAAGTATGACAGTTTGTGATATACTATACAGTAACAAAAAGGCTAAACTTCTATCCTCCATTATGTGTGTAAATAAAAGATGATTTTTCATGGTGCCATTATTTAGAATCATGAACATCCTACATTTTTCATAATGAACATAATTCAGCCCATAGCATCTAGACTTTTATAAGCAGCTCATAGATCATTTACTGTGAAATTATCAGTAGCACACTTCCGATTAGACGTTTCTGCCTGGGGCTTTTTTAATACCCTTAGTTAACAAATAGCCTTACTTTGACACTTAGAAGCTCATGCTGGTTTTGCGTTAGTACACAGTATGTTTGATCCATCCAGTGATATTTCAGCAAACTAATAGTAGTGACATCATGTTTGTCGTTCCATTTCATTCATGTTCATTCCTCCAGCATGTCCTCTCTATTCCATTTTACTCAGTATGACTAACATTGACTGGTTGCATGTACTTTTTCTGCTTTCGCACTAAACTTTATCATACTGCATTAATCAGAATAGTCTCAACTAACGAATGTAACAAGGAAACTTAACTGAACCTTGTTAATGGTATCAAAGTGAGTTTAACTTTTTGTTGTCTGTTAAGACTATTCTAATACTATGAGCACAAACCAGGTAATCTTGTATGATGGTAAGTAAAGTCTCAATAAGTTTTATACAGTATAGTATGTCAAACTTACGTTTTCCTACTAGTTATGTTTGTTTTGAAACAAGTATAAATTATACTATAATAATACCATTTACTGTTTAAACATTATGTAGTTTAGATTTGTATTGTTTTAAACCCTTCACAAGGTTCCAGAGATGTCAGTGTTGTTCCATTTGTACAAACGCTATCGGTCAATGATGTTGACATGGCATTTTATGAGCAAATTCATTCTTTTCACTTTAAATTGCTTATCACAAAATATCCAAGCTCTTAATATTGGCTTACCGCAGTGACTGTTCCTCTATTGGCACGCTCTGGCCAATTAATAGCGATCGCCAAAGAGTAAAACCTTTTTGATTTAGGCAACAACACGGCCTTACATCTTGCTCCCCCTTCAGGAAGAACTTAAACATTTTTACCTCACCAGTGTCAAGGATGTAATAGTAGCAAAATATGTCTTTTTTTTGTGATCCTACAAATTTTGTTTTCTGGTTTGTAAATGAGCATTACAGCCTCATGGTCCCACTTGTTTGACTGTAGACTTATATATTATATATATATTACTTTCTATATGTCTTGTCTTTAAAGTACGTCTTGTTCTTCTAAAGTAACTTCACCCGGGCTAAATCACATGCTTGCTCTGTCCCCGCCATGTGCAGTACAGCACCCCACAATGCAATATTGTATAAAGCTTCAACAGAGTTGGTTTGATCAGGTGTGGTAAGAATTCCTTATGGGGCGACAGAATCTAGAGTCTACGCACTAAAGCTTTAAACAGGACTGTTAGCTGTGTCATGTTTTAAAATGTCACACTCTGTTTTTTTCCAGCGTGATCGTATTACCAGTTTCAGAAAAACAGGGATGAAGAAGGAGAAGCTTCTTATACAGCACCCAACAGATCCCCTATCTATCCAGGCTGAACTGCCTGTACCTCAGCCACTTTTTGACGACCGCTCCATGAACCTCTCGGAAAAGGAGATCATTGACCTCTTCGAGAAGATGATGGTGAGCTTTGTCTTGCAGTGTATTTTCTAGCAGCATATTGTCTTGCAACGTCATATGTAACACTCCACAACAATTTTATTACAGCTGCTACAGAATAATAAACAATGAGCATTTTATTACGAAATTTAAATTGATTATAGAATTGCTTCGTAAATCTGTGCAAATAGGCGCACAAGTAGAGAAACAGAGCTGCCGTAGTTCAGTTAAAAAAAGCATTTTTATATTACTCACACAGATCTACTGCTGATGAGATTTTTGTTTTGTGAACAATGCTTTACCAGGCATGCGAAAAGAATTATAATGAAATTAATGCTTTGCAAAACTGTCATTGTTTTATGCAACATCTTAAAATTGTTTGTCATTTTACTTCATAATTTGTTTCCAATCAAGATATCATGGTTTACAGTTTTCGTAACTAAATTAACAAGTTCAATTTTACCACAATGTGTGATAGCATTTGATCTGAAACCATGATGTTGATCTGCATACTCATAAATAATCCAAGACCCAGTAATACTACCTTACAAGTAAACATCTGCAAACAAAAGTCTTGTACATGTGATTTTAGTCACACTAACACACAGAGCTGGGATCAGAGATAGGGCAGAACCTTATCTGTAGATTTATTAACGTTAAAATATATTGTCATGATTCCAGAAATGTATTAGTCAATACCATTACCAGTGAAATTTCACAATTCTCAATACCACTGCAGAGAAAAAGACTTACTTGCGGTTTGGGAGTTTCAGGTCCGGAAAAATTGCATCTTTACATCGCCATGGTACATTGGCAAGAATTTATGAAGGACAACAGGTGTTGTCGTTTACGCCCTTTTTTTTTAACTCTGCACACATTCAGGGCGAAGCAGATGAGGCTTGACGGTCATGTTTTTTTCTATAAATGATAAACAGGAAAAGACACAAATTACTATACAGTTAATTCAACATATAACATCAACAAACTTAACGATTAGATACCTAACAAACAATACATATAAGTACTCTAACGTGAGGGATTGATGGCTAGGCCTACCACAACTAACTCAAATTATAGAGTACTATATAACAGAAACATTAATTTCACAATTACATAATACATTTAACTAAATCATGTTATAAGGATACTGGTATTTCCTAAAGGCTACAATTAACAAATCATGTGCACTGCACACTTACACACAATATTATTCCTGTAGTCTCAAGCCAACAGACAATAATATATATATATATAAATAAATATAAAATATATTATACATTTTATATATATAGTATGTATATACTATATATGTATGTGTGTGTGTGTGTGTGTAATATATATTACAGTATATGTATACTGTTATATATAATATATATAGTATACAATATATTATACATATCTATGTGTGTGTGTGTGTGTGTGTGTGTGGGGTCAAAGCTCTGTCACACTTGTGATTTTCTCTATTGAAATGCATTTTTGGCCTTATGTATTGCAGGGTTGAAATCTAACAAAAAGCTTTCGGCCCATCTCTTTGAAGTGGGGAGCTGAATTACTCTGGCTTCATTGCATAGGTTGTGTGCACTATTGTGGATAATGTCTCTGAGTGTGTATGTGTGCGTGGTACGGTTCCTGCTTTTCCTTTTTTCTCATACAATGGTCTTTATTGCCAGGGCCAGAGAAATGTGACCAGTGCTACTGGTTTTCATCAGGCTACTGTTCAGTGTTTTCTTGCCTGGGTGCTCATCCCTGTCACTCCGTTCACCTCTCAATTACTATGTTTGTGCTCACAGCAGCATGACATTAAACCCAGGCTTCAATTTGCTCTGTGACAGACGACACAGAACGCATGTTACCTAGTCTGACATTTGACAAGCCTTGACACTTTGGTTTGGGAAGTATAATTACAATAATGAAATCAAAACGAAAAGGGTATTTAGTTATGTACTTTTAAAGCCACCACTATTTGTTCTCATATACTGTAAACTTTTCTGCTTTGATGCAGAAAACACAGAAATGAAAGTGGTGGGTAGTTTCTTTTGATAGTAGTAGCTTCTCTCCAGCATCTATCTGTCATTGTCATTTCTCTTTTTATGTCAAACACATATTCCAGCTTTCCTACACCCATTCTGTTACGGATTGTTTTTACGGTGCTAAATGCCACAGCCATAGATGTCACCCCCTTCATAAATGAAGGGGGGACCCAGGCCATATTAGTGAGACCACCTACTGTGCATTAATGACTAGGAAAAAGTGAAAATATTTTCTCTGGAAAGTGGTTTACACATTGAGCTTTGTATTTTAAAGCCTAAATAGCACATTAAATAGCCTATTACTAAAAGGTCATCAAAGGGATCTGGGAAAATATTAGAATTTTTTAAGCTAACCATTGAGAGCAGATTTTTCTAATTAAGTATATTCATAAAACTACAGTGATAAGAATGCATAAAAAAACAGTTACTCTCAGCACTGCCTTTAGAAGAATGTAGTGTATATCTTTATTCTCCGTGTCCTGTTGTTGGATTTCCCAAGATGTGCACAGATGGAATTCAGAGCCCCTCATCAAAATGCACAGCAGTAAATTTGCTGATAAAATGTCCGTTATATGCATCTCACTAAGGAGACAGCTGTGTTGCTGTAGCAGACTTCAATCCAAGAGGTTCAATCTAGGAACACAGTAGCACACAAAATAACACGTGAGCTGATTTAATCAGTTTTCAGCAGGCTATAAAACCTTAAAACTACACTTTGGTGTAACTCAAACCCCATTCATTCATTTCATTTCATTCATTCAATTCAACTCAATTGTCTGTAAAAGGAAGAGGTAGGATACCTTGTGAGGTCATATTCATGAACCTTTCCCCTTCATCCAGGTAAAAATCACCCTGATGGTGTTTGATTTGTGTAAATAGTTGCAGCATTTTGTCACTTTAGAACATCTGTCCCTGACATTATCACATTCATGGCATTATTACCAAAATTATGCTTTTACTTGTCTGTCACAAGAAAACCTCCAAGAGCATGGCACCCATAATGAGGAATGATTAAATTGATTTGATTCCAGTGTCAATTTGTCTCTGTTCATTAGATTGTGTCTTCTTATTGTCAAAAGTAGTGTGTGTGTTATGCAGGTGCTCACAGAGACAGAGGACCAGTGAAAGACGAGTGTGAGATTGCAGTACTGCTATGGCTAGTTTGAGGTTTTATGTGCCTCTCTACCCACCATTGTCAGGATGAACACTGCAAGTAATAAGCTCCTATGTGATCCCTCAGCAGTTACACTCTGCGCCTCCAGGACATTAAAACCAACCCACAGGAGTTACTGTGTGCGCCTTTGCACACACATGGATCAGACTTGAGGGTGGTGGACAAAATAATCGATTTTGTCACAGTTGAAGCAAAACATTTTTATATGTCTTCTACTTTTCTTAGATCCACTTTTCCCCATCGCATGAGCCATTTCAGGCTCAGACATATTTGATGCTAGCTATTAATTGCTCTTTTCTGTGATTGGAAGTGTATGGCTTTCTGGAGTTAGACTGTGTTTTGCAGTCACATTGTAATACCGGATGATGGAATTTTTTCCCGTCCCATATTTTGTACAGGGTAGTTTCTAAGTAGAAAGACATACTGCTTGTGTATATTTTGTTTTTTTGCTTTGTACCCAAGCATGTCAGAGTTGAAATGGAATAGTGACAATGACGTTAAAGTGCTTACTTGTAAATTAGATCAACTATGTAGGAATTGGATCACTTTTATACATTGTCTCTCAAAATTGGGGGGGGGGGGGGGGGGGGGGGGGGTCACAATTTACAGGACAACTTAAGAGTTTATATAAGGTCAACATTTCAGTATTTGGTTGTAAATCATTAGCACCTAGTGACTTCCTGAAATCTACAATCCACAGACTTCAGCATATGCTTGGTGTCTTCCTGGTGATGGACTTCCAGGTCTGTCATCCAGTCATCTTTACTCATTGCTTGTTTTGGGGGATGTTCTTTAGTGAGTGAAACACATGTTCCGTTGGATTGAGTTGGTTGACTTGGCCAGACAAAAACGTGGTTGCATTGACTGTATTTAGAATCAATGTATTGCTGCATCATCCTAAAGCTCAGGGACATTTATTAAAAAGGGGCTACTAGTCCAATAATGAGCTCAGTCAATAGGGATGTGAACACCGTTAGCTGAAAGTCAGCTCATTACCTCAGCCATTGTTCAGTTTAAATAGAATGTGCTTGAATACAGAGTGAAAAGAATTGAAAACAATGTATCATATATATCACTGTCTTACGTACTTTTTTTTTTAATTCTCCATGTCTCTCTCTCTCTGTCTGTCTGTCTTTGGTGGGAACTGTTGGGTTTCTGTAAATAACATCAGAGTACGGTCTAGACCTGCATATTATGGAAAGCGCAATGAGATAACTGTTGTTGTGATTTAGCGCTATATAAATTAAATTGAATTGAATTGAACTATTTATGCATATAATATGGCAGTATGCTGGGATGGACCATGTTCCTAAAACTTCTGTCCGTGATGCTTGATGTTGCAGACTAAGAGTTCTTTTGCATATGCAAGACAAGTGGAGACTGTTAAGTGGTAGAAAAGCTTGCCAGAACAACATGAGACAACAAGATCTAGAACCTATTTTTTGGTAACTCCACAGTCATTGATACAAACTAAAATCCTGTAATTTCAGTTACACCAGTAGCATAGTTGAAGACTTCCTTGGATTCTTTTTTTTGTAGCCTATGAGGGTATAATTAATAACAGAGCATTAATCATTTTGGAGACTAAACATGGAGGGCTCATTCCTCCAGTTTGCCCCCTGACAAGTGTCCCGCAGGCCCACTACTCCTACCCCTCCTACAACATACTCACCTCGCCACATTATGCCTTGCTTATTGAATGCCAATTAAGCAGATAAATTAGCAGGGTTCAAAGATTAATTAAAAAAACCTGCTGGTTTCCTTCGGTGAAAAAAACCTGCCAATTGTAAAACTTTCAGCCACATTTTCTTCCTCCCCGTTCAACAAAAAGGATGTTAATGGTTTTTTCGCTCCAAGGGTATTTACCAGAGGAAATGTAGTTGGAGGTATTTAGGTCACGGTGCCCCTGGATGGGATTCTTGTCCATACCTCACTTTCAAATTAAGCAAAACAGTTTGAATCAGATTACTTCGGGTAAGATATCCAAACCGTTGTAATACAACGTTGTTATTTAGAAGTGACAGACTTAATTTATCAGGTGAATTTGACATTAAATCAGATTTAGGGAAATCACTGCTTGATCAACCAAACGGAAGGACACATGATTTTCTGCGCTCCCCAGCAGAGGGCAGCATGTCTCCACAACTATAGGCTCACCATCCTAAAACCCTGAGGAGAATGTTTTTTCTCTCTGTTCATTCTGTCCGTTTCTTTGTGAGAGAGTGCTTCTGATAAACATCCCCTCTATTCTAATCATCATGTCATTCCCTAGCTTTTAGTGCTCTGTCCGGCCTTCGATCCATCCCCTGATGTCTCTCACATGAAAGACATCTTTTGTGATGCAGAATTAAAGTAGCACAAAGATAATACTCCCAATAACACACAGATACTGCCTATCCAGCCTATCTGATGTGATTGCATGGCCTCAATAAAAGTAATGTTGTTTGATTTTGCTCTTTTGTTCAGAGTTGGGGTGCACGGTTTATACTGCTGAAGCCTTGCTACTCTTGATTCAAGTACTAATTATTACTGACAATGTTTCCTGTTGCTGTACCTTGTGACTTTGACACAGAAAGATAGATGGAAAAGAAATGTATTCAACTGTAGAAGAACAGAATCTGATGTAAAAGGGTTATAGTGGAAATCAAAGTTTAATTTTTGGTAGGTCTGAAATATTTCTTTTTTTTTTAGTGAAACTATTGTACTGAAAATAAGTTTTGAAATAAGTTTTGAAAAATGCAGTTATTCTATTAAGTATACGACTTATGAGCAACTCTATAAATTTGGGACCGGCTATTGTTTCACACCATCCCCGCAACTAAACCCCATCAGAAAATAATCTTGATCAACATTCTCCTTTAAGTGTGTTGTAGTAAACTTGAGTACACAGTCCGTAACATTTCATACATTTTTCCTTATTGTCTGTGTGTATCTAGGAGGACATGAACCTGAATGAAGAACGCAAAGCCCCTTTGCGTGGAAAGGACTTGAGCACCAAACGAGAGATGGTGGTCCAGTACATCTCAGCTACTGCCAAATCTGTAAGTGAGAGAGTTAATTCAAGAAGTCTATCTTTATACACTGAAGAGTGTGTACTGGATAATTGTAGTTGATAAGCTAAAGCATCATGACACTTCACACGCTCTCCAGAATGAGTTTAACCTGATCCTCTGCTTTATTGCTTGCTTTGTCATCCGTTCTTTCACACTCTCTCTCCACTCTTCATGCTTGAGTCCCACATCTTTAATTGCAAATTTGATTTATTTTCTTCAATCTTTTTCCAGTGTGCCGCAATCTGCCGTTGTAGACCATCCAGTATAAATTGTAGTCACTTACTTACTGAATGCTAGGTGGATGGTCAGTGCTTGTCTTGTCATGTGCTTGCATGCTAATTGTTGGTCGTCCAGTTGTCCCACTTGCATGGGAGTTTCTTTTTGTCAAGTGGTGACGGTTCCATGACGCATTGTATTGAGTATGAAAATAAAGTCCAGTCAACCTCTTGGTTCAACAGCAGTATTACAGTAAAAAGCACAACCACCACAAAAAGTGAGGACAAGCAAGCATTTTAGGTTATGTTCAACACGAGCCTAATATGCTACAATATAGCCAGCAACACCATACACTTTATCTTTGTTCTGAGTGCTTATCAAAACAACACTTATCCTGTTTCAGCTGTCAGTTTTTAAATTATATGTTTAGGATTATGTTGCCCATTTTTTGGAGAGTAATGTAGCACTTGATCATCACTCTAATCCAAAAACAGCAGTAAAAAATAAAGCATTCTGATGGTAATCCATATGTATGATGAAATATCCTAGCCTCTTTGGAAGCTATAACCAACCCTGTGAGGTGAAATATTACTTTAGACACAGAAGAAAAAAAAAAAAAGTGATTTCTGCCCCCATTGCTTCCTGAACCTAGTAGCTCTCTCTTGACAGCATCATTTATTACCTTCCTTATTGTTATGGTAATTAACTGGCATTATTGATAATGATGATTATCCGAGATGATTGAATTCCTCACAGGGCCCATTATGCTTTGTGAGCACTGATATTTTATTCAAATGAAAAACATAATCTGTGTAGTCAAAGGACAGAGGACAAAATGTAATGTCTGTCAGCACTCTGCTATCCCATTTAATAAGACTGAAGGAAGGGAGATGGCTGAGTGTCAGGGAGGATGTATCTGTACACAGATTCATTCAATTCAAAGTGCATACATTTACACTAAAACACTTTTTAAGTAAAAACCCCAATTCCAATGAAGTTGGGACATTGCGTAAAATGTAAATAAAAACCGAATGCAATGATTTTTAAATCTTTTTCAACGTATATTCAATTAAATAAACTCTAATCACAAGACATTTAATGTTGAAACTGATATTTTTCTGATAATATTGTGACATTGCTACCAAATCTCCTTCGCAGTGAGATACACTAGAGAAACTAGGAGCAGGTAAAACTAAACTTTTAACATGTTAAACAAACAACCTACTCTAAAATACAAGCCAAACCAGGGCCTTAATGAACCATCTTTAGTTTAGTTAGGTTTGCTCATTAGCCAGTGTTTTCACTAGTTCTTAATGAATTGTCTTCAATAACACATTACCTAATTGATTCTATTTTGAAAAGTGACTTTTGTCTTACACTAAATTGATACCCTGTGGTCCTTTTTAGCTCCTGATAGATGGAAAGAGAGAAACCGTATTTATAAAAATCTGAGTAACAATGAAACTGGAGCATCCCAGTCTGCACCTGGGAAGAATGTTCTAATCTATATACTGCCTCGTAGTGATGATCCTGTGCTCTGTAGGGTCTTGATTAGTGGAATTTGGGTTCCTTCTTAACATTAGAAGAATCCTCATGACTACAGAAGCCCATGTAGCCCATGCTTTGTATTTTTAAGTACCAGCTTTGTTTTTGAAAAACTGTCCAGTCTTTATTTCATACTACAGGAATGCATCCACGAGTGTGTTTGTGATAAATAATCTCACCACTACAATGTATTTCTCTCTTTCAGGGTTAGGAGGTTTCTGGGGCGAATGTTGTTTGTATGTGCTGATGAGCATGTGGTGTGGACTAATAGGAATATGTTGCATTTGAACTCTGAATCGTGATGAATGTAGGAGTGGTGCATTTTGGACATGTTGGGATGTCTTATTTTGTCGTGGGGCTTTTTTGTAAATGTGACTCAATCATATTCTATCAAACATCTATGCTGCATTATGAGGTTGGAGTTTGGGGCCGTGGAAGGGCTTCACACCTTTTCATCTCAATTTCCTGTTCTTTTTCCTTCTTTTTTTCTAGATGGTAGTAGAAGTAAAGATGCACTGATCTGATTGTTTCAGTCCTGATTTTGTTACCTGGGCTTTTAGGTATTAGCTGATATCAAGTACTGATCCGATACCAGTGTTTAATTAATAGCTGTATGCTTCACTGTGTAGAAGTGACTGGGGTCATTCTTTTATGTGCAAGGCAACATCAGGCTTGACTTAAACAGTGCTTTCCTAACTTTGTAAAACAAAATGTAACAAATAAATACATAGATATACATTTTACTGAATTGTTATTTATTGTTAAAATAATAAATCGGTGACCAGGAAATTCAAGTTCCAAGTTTAAAGCTTTTAAATGCAGCAACAAATTGGTCCACATTTAAACAGAAATAGAATAATAATTATAATAGTTATAATAATTAATAATAATAATAATAATAATAATAATAATAATTAATTAGTATAAAATGTATATAAACTAGGGGTGTCATGATTCTCAAAATTCAAGGGGAATCTGACTGTACCATAAGGCATTAATTAGTCTAGTTGCTGCCCACGCACTCTGCTTTTATCATTTTGTCGTTTACACAACTTACGGAGATGCTCAGCTGCATGCTATCCGTAAGCTAACGTTAGATGCATTCTACCTGCTGGTAAGGTACGCTGTGTTGTCTTTTTTTAAATTTATTAGGGTGCATGTAAAAAACAAAATATAAACGTTAAATTGCCCGGCCTCATTTTCACTGATACCCTATCCAGCTATTTGCGTCAGTATAGCCCGATATCAGATATCTGTATCGGATTTGTGCACCCCTAATTATAAGGATCCAATAGAACATTGTGTTTATGCGTATTTATTTCGACACCCCTTTTTATTTCTTAACTTACAGCTAATGCAAAGTATGTGGCCTGTTTCTTGACTGTCTTTGCAGACCTGCTCAGTTGAGCGTCAACAAAAAAGGAACTATTTGTCCTTGAAAAGGTTTTAGGTGCTTTAAATTTCCTTCACAATGTCTACAGCTATTGCATGTATATTTATTATTCATGCATGTTGATATACCACAAAGGCTATTTCTATAAAGCTATCTGGCTTCAAACGATTGGTTATACAAAAACAGATTTTTGGTTTACTCTTGTAAAATGTCTTACAAAGGAAAGGCAAAGCTTTTTTTAACGGACGGTTTTATATTGACCCTGTTTATTTGAATATTAACTTTGTTTCAATGAAATCCAACTCTGCTTTTGTAGGTGTGTGTCAGTTGACGTCCTTGACCATCAGCTTTGCATGAACTCTCAACTCTAATTTCTCGTTCTTTCTTCTTGCTCTAAACGTATGCCAACATCATTAAAACCTCTACAATTCCATTAACACTAATACAATTGCTTATTTCTTAGAAAAGTACTTCACCTTCTGTCAATGAATATTTTCTGGTTAATTTCAAACGTGCTGTGTCTCAGATGCAGGAAGGCTGTAATGGCAGGGTCTTGTAAGAAGGGTTGTACTGTGTTACTGGCCCAGTTTAATTTAAATATTGATGTGATCACCAATGTGCCACCTCCTTCTTTTAATGGGGCCTGTTATTTGCTCAGATCATCAAGGCCCTTTCTTATTATATTGCTGATTGTTTATGCAATTAGTATATATTTTCCCTCCATTATGAATAAGGGTGGTAATGGCTACATTTGTATTGAGAAGAAAATTCGTGCTCAATATCAGCTCTCAGTAAGTAGTTGACACTTTTCA
>NC_045742.1:11365247-11365750 GCF_008692095.1 Etheostoma spectabile
ATACAAACTCATTGTCAATGAAACTGTGCTTGTCCCCCTTGAGCTCCTCGCTGGCTGTTGTCTGTGCACACTCAGGATAATGTCTGTTACCCGGTCAAGCTGCTCAAAAACAAGATTCAAAAATATGTATCCAATGTTGTAGGAATCAACATCTGTGGAAGATTTCTATTAAATTACGTCTGTATGGCTCATTTCAAGTTTGATATAACAGTATTCTGTTATAATACTCACCAGTGTTAGACAATCAATCAATCAATCTAAATGATATAGCACTTTACAATAACCATCAGGTATCCAAAGTGATAAACATCAGAAACTAAGAGTAAAAACATATCATACAATACAAAGAAGGAACATGGAAAACAGTAAAATCAGAAAAGAATACAAAGAAACAGAAGAATGAAATTGTCACACCACTGCTACGTATTAAAAGCAAGACTACACAGATAGATTTTGAGTTTGGACCTAAAAAGAGCGACATCTGTAGTAGTGCAAATACCCCC
>NC_045742.1:11365760-11370620 GCF_008692095.1 Etheostoma spectabile
CCCCCGTTTATACCTGGACCTTGGGACTTCTAAAACTCGCTGATTTGAAGAATGCAGTGACCGGTTGTGCTCCTGCAAAGTTAAAATTTTAGACAAATACTCCAGGGCCAGACCATTTAAGGCCTTGAAAAAAAACATTAAACCTTAAAATCTATTCTAAAACACACAGGGAGCCAATGTAGGGTGTAGAGAACGGGAATAACGACATTTTGCACAAGTTGAAGACGTGAGATGGAGGTCTGATTTAGACCAACATAAAGAGCATAACAGTAATCCAACCTTGAACTAATAAAGGCATGAATCACCTTTTCTAGCTAGTGCCTGTTAAGGAAGGGCTTAACTTTAGCAAGAGAAGCAGCTGGAAAAAGTTCATTACAACAACATTACTGATCTGCTTGTCAAATTTCATGCTGCAATCAAAGGTAACCCCCAAGTTTTTGACAGCTGACCTAGTGTAAGATGTCAGAGCTCACAAACTCAAAGCTGGACCATTTTTTATGCCTGAAGTACTGAAAATAATACACATTCAAATATCAAAGACAATGACATGCTGCATTCACTGGAGAGCAAAGAAAATGTGGTTACACACCACAGTGTGATTGGAAAGTAGTGTGAGCCTGATCAGGTGGTGGCACGTGTAAAACAGACTTTATGGCTGTCATAAATTCTTGGGAGAGGAGTGGAGGGGGGAACTCAAGCATCAAATGGCCACAAACTTGAGAGTTTGAGAGTGACAATAAAAGAAATGGAAAGGGAGATTAGAAGAAATGGAGGGATGGGGTGAATGGGAGGGGGTGAAAACAGGAGAGAAAAAAAGAGGTAAAACAAGTAGCTCAGTAGTGTGTCCTCTAACTTCCTGCAATCAAAATACATTTCCTCCAAAAACATGGCAGAGAAAGAAGAGCTCAGCCACAGTAAAGACTACATTTACTCAGCTGACAGACACCCTCCTACTGTGAAACACGCCCCGCAGTTGCAATAATAAAAAAACTCCTGCTACCTGCCACTATTGACAGATACCATGGTTAAACCCCAAGAATCATGCTGCATGGGCACAAGGTAACTCTGCTAACAAAGTTGACACCTAAAGCCCAGCGTTAATGGCAGCTGATTGATATCAGGTCAGAGAGACCCTCTGCAGCCTCTTTGTCAACACTAGTCACTGTTCCTTTTTGAGGATGAGTATCATATTTTACCCTGTTATTTGTTTATTAAATCCCTTGTGGGTAAATCACCATGTCTAAACCTTTGATTCCTCACCTCCACAGTTGTTGTTGACCTGTATTGATAATACCTTTGCCATGCATTGCAAAATATTGTTTTCATGTGTCCACATTTTCATGTATCTGTCTAAACCTTTTGAAAATTGCAGTGGCCAAACACAGACATTATCTTCAGTATGTGTACATACTTATGAAGGTTCTTGAATCTGTGTGTCAATTTTTCTTTTAATATTCAATTGAGAATCAAAAATCAGAAAATGAAAAAAAACGAGTAATTACAGTATGTTATTCATTTATGAATACAGAAAAACCTAAAAACTGCTGTTTTTTTGGTACTTTGATTTTATGCTCAAGTAAAAAAAAAAAAAAAGAAACAGGCTATTTAACGGACTATACTAACATATCTAATTTGTCTGATTTGTGTGACCAGGAAGTTACTGACTTATTTGTGTTTTGCGCTGGCTTTGCAGCAAATACACTTGGGCAATGGCAGTACCTGATTTAATGTAAAAACAAAAATATGAGCTTGAACATAAGAATACGTTTTGGAACTGAATGAGGTTTTTTCATGGTTAAATAAAGGTTAAATAAAAATAAAAAAACAAATGACTTTGATACTGAAAACATCTTTAAAAGGATTCTCAGGCAAGTTCCTAGGCGTTCCCTTTCCTGTTCCAGTACAGTGGATACTTTCAGACTGCAAGCAACTCTTTAAGACAGACTGGCCACACTGTTATTTGCAAATGATCAGATTGGACAAGATCAAGGCCAGTGAATTACACTGAATGCTGCAAATTCCTCATTTTTGTATTTTCCATCTCTCTCTCTCTCTCTCTCTCTCTCTCTCTCTCTATATATATATATACACTATGTGTGTGTGTATATATATGTGTGTGTGTATATGTATATATATATATATACACACACACACACACACTGCAAATTCACCCATTTTTTGTATTTTCCATATATATTAATATATATATATATAATATATATATATATATATATATATATATATATATATATATATATATATTATATCTCAGTACCCAGTTGTATTTGCTGCAAATTTTAGGCTAAGTGCAACACACAAGAAGTCAACAACTTCTTGGTCCCACACACACAATACATATACATACAGTAGGGCCCGAATGTTTGGGCACCCCAGGTAAAAAAATTGTATTAATGTGCATAAAGAAGCCAAGAAAAGATGGAAACATTTCCAAAAGACAAGCCATTTTTTTGTTGGAGTCATAATTAAATACAAAATTACTCATTGTTTTTGAATTTTTCTATTTTGGTTTCTCAATTGAAATTGAAAATGAAAAGAACAAATGATGCACAGATTTTGTTGGCTTTACATTTTTTATTGTTGTATAGTGTGTTTGTGATGTCACACAAACAAGTTACGCTAATGACTCAACCTGTTATGGAGAGGATTCTCTGGCCTACTAATGATTGTGCTGTTTGTGTCTTTTTGCACATTAACCTTCTCCGCTGATCGCTGCATGCAGATAACTGGGAGCAAAGTTGCGGTAAGTAGCCCATTATTTATTTGGCTTCTGAATGTTGTTCCTTCTGTGTATCTGTCTTCATTTACACCCTATACCAACACACACACGCACACACACACACCTACCTTTTGGAATGATGTCAAGGATCACGTTCCAAACTGTGCAAGTGAGGTCATTTTTATGGTTTGGATTTTTATTTTCAGCCCTGATATTGCTAATGGGCTGTAATTTGAAAGGCTATAAATTGCCAACACAATTCCTGCTTGTAAATGGTAGCACTTTTAAATGAGGGATTTTGAAATTATACAGCCTGAATATGAAGTGGGAAGCCTTTTGTTGGTTTTTGCCATTTCTCTTTTGAAATAGATTGCAGTGTAACACCTATTAGCATTTGAATATTGTGATACCAACAAAAAGCTTTTACACAAATACTAATAATTTGCAATCTGATTTGTTTATCTGACCATGTTGCATTTAAATGGTTTTAACTGTGTTCACTCTGTCTATGAGTCACAACTCATACTGAGAATATATATTATTTACTGTAATAAGGCCTTGAGCACACGCTTATGTGCACGTTCACACACAAACTGTACATACCCACTTAACCTACTGAACTGCAAAAAATATATCAAGTACATGTTTTCTGCCTTATATTGTAGTATATTTGTTTAGTGGAAGTATTCATAGCTATATGTTTGAATTTGCTGTCAACAACTCTGTCCCTGTTTGAAAGAACTCCTAGTGTACAAAAGGACCACATATTCTTAACAAATTTATAATTATGTATTAGAGCCTGACCGATATATCGGCGGGCAGATATTAGGCATTTCCCTATCTATCAGTATCGTCATTTTGAAGGGTTGATTAAAAAAAGAAAATATATATATTTTATTTATTAAATATTCATTCATCAGAATCATTTATAATGACAAATAAATAATTCTGATAAATTAATATTTTAAAAATAAAATAAAAATGGAGTTGGCGTTGCATAGTTTGTCCACCAGAGGGCACTCTATTATTTTAGTGAGAACTCATAAATAACTACAAATAACTAATGTTAGGGAAATCGGTTTGTTTTGTCATGCGTTTCTGGATTAATTTTTTTTACATACATATATATATATATATATATATATATCTGCCGATATATCGGAATATCCTATTTTTAAATAACCAAATATTTGTATTGGCCTTAAAAATCCTTTATTGGTTGGGCTCTATTATTTATTCTATCAATGTTAGATAGATAGATATTTATTTATTGATCCCCAAAAATTGGGAAATTATGGTGTTAGCAAAATCAGTCACACAGCACAGAATATAAATATAAATGAAATACTAGGATACAATATACATACATACAATATACATTGGTATTGGTTATACTTTATTTTATTTGTCCTCACAGTAATATGCCAATTGCCCTTTTTCTCTCTAAAATTCCCATAAAGTGGAACCATGTTGCCTTTCCTAAAAAACGTGTTTTTACTTTTTCAAGGCCTTTAAAAAAAAACAACACACTGTTATTGGTCAAGCAAGCGTTGAATTGTCGCTATAAATGGAATTTCATCGCCTATTGAGAGCTTCGTAAGGATTAAGAGGACTGTAAAGCTTAACAGGAACACAGGCAAAGCAGCACACTGACCTGGCCTCTGCTCTACCCATGCAGACAAACCTTGCTCTTTGAGGCGTTTTAAAGAGACCTTTTGTATCTGTTGCGTTCTTTACTTTTTCAGACTGATCTTTTGTGCTTGGTTATTTCTGTGGGAAGAGTGGGTTTTTCGGCTTGGCCTGTAGGGACGTGGATGGAGTAGCTGTTGATCAGGAGTCATGGCCACATTGTGTTTCGTAAATGGAATATGACAGAATTATCCCCAGCTTGTATTATGACTGTTCATTCAAGATGTGGAGGAGGCCCACTCAGAAGTTCTGCAAACATGTCAAAAGATGCCAGAGACCCTGGTTATCAATAAGTTTTGTTAATGAAGCATTTGACCTGTCCTTTATAAACTGTGTGGTAATCATGCAATAGTAGCCTAGATTTACAGTGGGGCTTGAAAGTTTGGGGACCCCAGGTACAAATTTGTATTAATGTGCATAAAGAAGCCAAGAAA
>NC_045742.1:11370645-11382926 GCF_008692095.1 Etheostoma spectabile
GATGGAAAAATCTCCAAAAGGTATCAAATGACAGATTAGACATTTGTATAATATGTCACAAAAAGTTAGATTTTATTTCCATCATTTACACTTTCAAAATATCAGAAAACAAAAAAATGGTGTCTGCAAAAGTTTGGGCCCCTGCAGAGTTTTAGCATGCACCGCCCCCTTTGGAAAGTGAGACCTAAAAAGACCAGGTGAAAGACTGGAAAGACCAGGTGATGTCAATCTTAAGGTTTAAAATACCCAGAATCATCTGACCGCCCCCAACAATCAGCACCTTGGGTTCTTCTAAGCAGTTGTCAGAAAACTGAAAGTGAAAATAGTTGACGTTCACAAAGCAGAAGAAGGCAATAGAAGATAGCAAAGCGTTTTCAGATGCCAATATCTTCTGTTTGGAATGTAATTAAGAAATGGCAGTCATCAGGAAACTTGGAAGTAAAGCAAGATCTGGAAGACCAAGAAAAATATCAGACAAAACAGCTCGCAGATTGTGAGAAAAGCAGTCAAAACCCACGTTTGACTGCATGATCCATTCAGAAAGACTGGCAGACACTGGAGTTGTGCTACACCATTCACTATAAAGAGATACTTGTACAAACATTGTCTTCATGGAAGAGTCATCAGAAGAAAACTTCTTCTACGCTCACCACAAAAATCAGCGTTGTGAACTTTGCAAAGGAACATATAGACAAGCTGATGCATTGGGAAACAAGTTCTGTGGACGATGAGGTAAAATAGAACTTTTTGGCCGGAATGAGCAAAGGTACTTTGGAGAAAAGGGCACAGAATTTAATGAAAAGAACCTCTGTCAAACCGTTAAGCATGGGGGGGGGGGGGATGGATCAATCATACTTTGGTGTTGTATTGCAACCAGTGGCACAGGGAACATTTCAGAGTAGAAGGAAAAATGAATTCAATAAAATTTCAGCAAATTTTGGACGCTAACTTGATGCCATCTGTGAAAAAGCGAAGTTAAAGAGAGGATGGCTTTTACAAATGGAAAATGATCCTAAAAACACCTCAAAATCCACGGTGGATTACATCAAGAGGCGTAGAATGAAGGTTTTGCCATGGCCTTCACAATCTTGACCTCAACATAAATGAAAATTTAGGATAGACCTTAAAAGAGTGTGACAGACAGTCCAAAATCTCAAGAACTAGAAGACTTTTGTAAGGACGAGGGCAAAAGATACCTCAAACAAGAATTGAAAGACTCTTGGCTGGCTACAAAAAGTGTTTACAAGCTGTGATACTTGCCAAAGGGGGCAGTGCAAGGATTAACTCTGCAGGGTGCCCAAACTTTGCATAAGCCATTTTTTTTGTTTTCTGTTGTTTTGAAAGTGTAAATAATGGAAATAAATCTAACATTTTGTGACATATAACGAATGTCTAATCTGCATTTGATGCTATTGAAGATTTTCCATTTTTCTGGCTTTGATGCACATAAGCAACTTTTTACTTGGGTTGCCCAAACTTTCGAGCCTCACCGTATGGCTAACATAGTGAAAGCTATGAGCTGTCATTCTGAATCCTGAAAGTGTAAAAAAAAAAAAAAAAAGGGTTTAGCCTGGTAGCCGATTTTGTGCTACTGTTAGCTCCCTGCTTTGGTGGCAGATTCCCATTTTCACGGTGTCAGCGTGCGTCGGTGGGATGGAATGCTTTCAGATGTGCTGGTGGTTAGGATTGTCTATAGAACACACAACTGTGACTCCTCTATCTCAGGCATGAAATCTCTCTGGCACCTTCCCCTCTCCCAGTAAAGAATAAGGTTGGAAAAGAGGACTGTGTGAATCGGCTTAATCCAGTCTGACCAGCGTTGAAGTGTGCAACACTGTTAAGTCTCATATGCTCTTCTACCTCCTTAAAGTAGATGAGGAAAATATGAGCAGCACAATACCTGGGTAACAGCATGCTGCAGGTAGACACACAGTCGAGTGAAGCACAGCAATGAGGCCTATTGACCAATACGGCGACTTTATAGCATCAGTTTCTGTAAAGATTGGCCTGATTTATGTCACAAGTCAAAAGCACATTGTAACAATCCAACAATGACTCCTGCTGTGTTACTGTAAAGTAGACTTCCGTTCTGCACTGCCATTGACAGGCTCTGGAGCTCAAATGGAATGCTGCTGAGACTATGAGCATGAACGAGAAAAGGGGTGTGCCCCATGTGTTGAAAAGCAATCAATACTATGTGACTGGAAAGATGATGCTTATTTCCATGGCAACATGCTGGTCAGCTCTGACATGTCAGGGGGTGGTGGTTAGTGTGGTTGTGTTAACAAGTACATTACATTTCAGAAACTAAAATCAAAATTTATAAATTCCCATTGAATGAATGAACTTGATGTGTTTGTTGTTACCTGTGCTCTTGTTCTCCTCTGTAACTGTGATGATTTACAGAATAAAGGATAACCAGTAAACAAGTAGTTATAGATAAGGCAAATATTCAGATGGGAAATGAGAGAGACAAAAAAGAGAGCGTTGCATGGATATGAGGACACGCAGACATTGGCTCCTAACTAACTCCAATCAAGTGCTCGTTCACCAGCAGGAGTGCCTACGAAGGGCCTTAAAAAAAAAAGTGTGTACAGTGTGCCTGAAAGGAAATCAAGGCACCCTCCTTCATTCCCTTTAAAACCACAGCCTCAAAAGACTGTTTGTTTCAAGCAAGCTATTAAACTGGGTGCTGAGGGTTGAGCAGATTTGATGTGGCACATGTCCTTGGTGCTTAAAAGAACGGCAATGAAAAATTAATCAATAATGTGTGCCTCCCATGCCCTCAGTCAGTGTTCACCATAGATTCTATCTTAAATTAAGATCAAGGAAACACGCTCTTGAGGGGACTGTTTGAATAAGATGTTTCTTTGATTGGCTGAAAGCTATTTTAGGTTGTCTGAGATTGAGATGAGGATGATTTATTTATTTGAAAAGCGTTTCTGCAAATTTGTCCTCAGGTGTTTTAATAGATATTGAATATTGCTGCTTAATCTACTCAAATGCTTTTGGGTCTGGAGGCAGCTTCAGGGCGGACTAGAGACCTTCGGGGCATGATTTGGACAGTTGCGTGCGCCGGGTTCTGATATGGTTGTTGTTTGCCAACGGATGAGCAAACCTTTTGTTATTCCCGTTAACAAACAGCGCAAACCCCAGTGCTGAGTTTAGATTTCTGCTCTGAGTTTGCTGATTTCTTGGCTGAGTTTTGATTTCTGAGTGTCTTGGCTGGGGGCTAATGTGGCTATGCCCTGGGCGGATTTGAGGCAGACAGACTGGGGTGTGCTAGCTGGGTAACCTAGCATTAGATTAGTTGACTACGCTTACAGTTGACGTTACGTGGCAATTAATCGTTGTTAGCTTGAACCTGTAATGTTGTCAAACAATCATACTAAAAATAACTATGAGCGCTTTGAACGTTGTTGTAACCTGCACCCAGTATCATTTTTTAAATCACAGATTTCTTGGGTTTGAACATTGCTGTAAACATTTGGGCTAGTTACTATACCACTAAACTAAATATAAACATAGGTATAGCAAAAGTTCAAATTATACAGTTTAATATATTGTTTTCATACCGGTTTTTAAATGGTGTGACAATCAGTGTCAGTACTAGTATCTGTATAAAAATTTGAAGCAATGACAAATTCCACAAAGGTATTTGATCTGTAGCAAAAATTTGTATTGTATTGGTTAAAGAAGGCAAAATGATTTACTACCTTGTGTCATGGGAACAGTCTCAGAACATGTTATGTATAATATGTCAGAATGTTTTAGATTGCTCCCATTCCAATTTGTGGTATTTGTTTAATATGCAGAGGGATATCCAACATCTTCAAAGGATTGGCAGACATAAACAGTCTTACAGGGGTTACAGATACTAGTAATTGACATAAACCAATACCACCCACAGTTTGAAATGTTTGCAATGGCAATCATTTACTTTAATCTATGTAATTTTGTAAATATTGCCCCATTTTCTCCCATTTTCTCCCCATTTTTTGGAAAGCCTGATTTATGATTCCGCTGCTGTTGGCATGTGAAGTGTGTGGACAGGCGTTGTGGTACTTGGAATCACAACCAAGCCAGAGTTACTGCTGTGTTGGATGGGAAGTTTATCTTTGGGTCATCTGTGCAACATTTGTAATTAAGTTCCGTTGAAGTAAGTTCCGTTTCAGTGTATTTTTAACCTCTTGTATGTCGTCACTTCAATTGTGAGGGCCATCAGTCATTCCACAATTGCCTAGAGCTCAGCCAGTACCACCCCGTTTTATTTAGGATGATTACACCTCCCTCTACATATTCTGGAGTCATATTGGATTTGGGAAAGGATTTGAATAATAGGGCTTCACATTTCTGCATTGTTCTGGAGCATCTGTATCTGTGTTACCCCCTTCAGGATCTTTTTAGAAATGTACCGTGAGACAAAGTTACTTTGATGAAGGATAGATATACTACTGCACGTAATTCATTTGTTAATAGTGTCATGGCCTGGCTCACATTTGTCATGTAGTGTTGAATTTAGGGTCTACATACGATTAATCGTTAATGGTTGTGCTGAATGGCTTATCTTCAGGCTACCTGGTTGGATTGACTTGCACAATGTGGAAGAAGCAAAGGTTTAGCTCCCACTGGGGATAAGAAAAAAGGTTACATTTCTACCAGCATTTGTCTTCTTTTTCTTTTCAGTTTTTATCTTTCATTTTTCCTTGTGCTGCATTTTGTTCTTCCTATTTCCTCTAACACATCTCTCTATACAACATAGTCTTTTCAAAGGCAGAAACAATCATCCTTTCAATAGAAGGGGAGAGTTGGATCCGTTATTTTGAAGGGAACATGAAAGGTGAAGTGGTCACAGTATGCTGATATTGGATTGGCTATGGCAGTGCTTTTCTCTCTGTATTTGTGTTGGTGTGTGCACATGCTTGCTTGTCTGTGTGTGTGGTAAGTAGTACTGTTTTGTCCATGCAGTTCCAATAGAACATATTGGTATTTACTGCTTGGATTTAGATGGCATAGGAGAGATATAGTATGATAGGCTACTTTAGAGAGAAAACATAGGATTCTTAGTTCTGTTGATTGTGTATCTGTGAATTTGATGTACTGTATGCACATCCCCACACCATGATGGAGCTTGAGAATACTAGCATGCTACAGTTGTACATCTGTCCCCCACAGCTTTGTCACACACTCAACGCACTGTCGGCATGCTCAACTCGGCAGGAGGCTCCTGCAGGGCCGCTTAGGCTCATAAACTTTATAGCATATTTTTACAACCCGCCTCTCTGTATGCATCACCATCACATCCCGTCGCATCTGCTTTAACTGTTCACACAGCTGTGAAATTCTGTGTACCCCATGTTTTATGGTTGCCTGCTCCTCCGTCACTCCCGATTTCTTTATTTGTTCTTAGCTTTTTGATATCCTTCTCTACATCTGTGTATATTTAGAGTTATTTGTGGTTGATGGAGTGTCTGCTTTTTTTAGATGTTATCACGGATAATACTGCTGGGTGATGTGATAATGCACTTCTGTTCATAACCAGGCTCTTCCTCTTGTGTATTTGTAATCATTCCAGAGTAGACTTCACACTGACAGTACTATGGACTTGCATTCCAATGTGGGCAGTGTTCACAACAGCTACACATAGACCCTGCTGATTTGGAATGTCTTGTTTCACAACTGACACAATGCAAGGTTTGAGGACAAGAAGGACAAAGTGAGGCGGCTGTTGACAGGGACCTATGATAACATGAGTGGAAACCAAAGTGTTGTTCTGTAGCTGTCGGGTTATGAGAGAGTCAATTGATGGCGTTTTATAATCCTCTCTGCTCTTGCAGTAAGACCACCAAGCCCTGTGGGAGCGCCTTACTGCTCAGCCAACTTGTCCATCAGCACAACACTGACTAACAAGGTAAGTTTCTCCCTATAAGCGACAGTGTTTTCATAGTGATGTCATACTTCGACGCACAAGAGTAAAGCATAAAATTGTAACACCAGGTTCCCCATGAATCCCCAGACATCTCTCTGTTGTAATGATTGGTGACATGATCAAGGCAGATATTGCTGTGTTAGTGTCTGGCTTGCAGTTATTTTAAGGGTGCTTAGGAGAAAATTGAAGTTTTAAAATGTCAGCCTTAAGCCATATGACTTTTAAGCTGTTTACTAGTAGCACACGGCTGATTAATTGCCCCCTCCTTCCTAGTGAATGAATGAAGAATGCCTGAATGTATAAATTTCTATTCATGTGCTAGACATAGGGGCTCAGGCTAATATGACTTAGGTTAAGCTTGGTTGCTAAACATTCTTGCTACATCAGAGAATCAGAGGGTCAATCCTGACTGAGGGCACAACCCTTTGTTGTGCATGCTGGCTAGGATGGTCTAAACTGCCAAACTGGTCACAGGTTTTTGCAAATTAGATGGTCACTATTTTCTTTCCATTGTGCTTAGCAAACAGCTATGTATTAAGGGCAATGAATAGTATCGAGCAAGTAGGTCTTAGCACAACAGCGCTGATGGCATGGATCTTAGTTTTGTTTGGCTTGCTGAGAGTGTATATTATCAATGCCTAGACCTATAAGTGGTCATACATCTGGTCATGGCCTGCCTCTACTCAGACAGATGAGGAACAACTGCAGTTCTCCAGCTAGCTGTGTAGTACTGCAGGCTAGCACTTGGTGGCAGTGGATGCCCATTGAATTGGCCAGTTAGTACAGTGCATAGGGGTAGAAAAGCCACATTGTTGTATGGAATTGACCTGTGGGTTTTTCAGCCACATAACACCCGTTTATATGTGCCACTAATGCCATTTGTTAGAAGTCTGATCTTTAAAGGGGAGAATAGTGTGAAATGGCTCAACAGCATTCAATTGGTGTCTTCTCTGATCAATACTTTCAACCTCCTTCTGTATACAGAAGGGAAAAAGAACAGATTCATCATTATTATCTTTCCTGTGAACAGATTCAGAAGAGACTGCCTTGGACATGGTGGAAGACAGCCAACCTCTAGGGTCCACACCTCTTTTTTCCTTTTACGCTTCAACTTGTCGATCAGGACCTGTAAGGAAGTACATCTTACCTTACCTGTTACGGCAAGACCTGTTGTATTGACCACTCCTTTATGCAGTCATACCTGAATTATTTATTAGACTGGCCCCCACACTTATGAACCGATGCAGTCCCACACAACAACACATAAGTTATGCTTACAGAACCGCCACCATGATATCACGTTTGGGCACCCTGCAGAGTTTCTAGCATGCACCGCCCCCTTTGGAAAGCTGAGACCTAAAAAGACCAGGTGAAAGACCTGGAAAGACCAGGTGATGTCAATCTTAAGGTTTAAAATACCCAGACTCATCTGACCTCGCCCCAACAATCAGCACCTTGGGTTCTTCTAAGCAGTTGTCAGAAAACTGAAAGTGAAAATAGTTGACGTTCACAAAGCAGAAGAAGGCAATGAGAAGATAGCAAAGCGTTTTCAGATGCCAATATCCTCTGTTTGGAATGTAATTAAGAAATGGCAGTCATCAGGAAACTTGGAAGTTAAAGCAAGATCTGGAAGACCAAGAAAAATATCAGACAAAACAGCTCGCAGGATTGTGAGAAAAGCAGTCAAAACCCACGTTTGACTGCATGATCCATTCAGAAAGACCTGGCAGACACTGGAGTTGTGGTACACCATTCCACTATAAAGAGATACTTGTACAAACATTGTCTTCATGGAAGAGTCATCAGAAGAAAACTTCTTCTACGTCCTCACCACAAAAATCAGCGTTTGAACTTTGCAAAGGAACATATAGACAAGCCTGATGCATTGTGGAAACAAGTTCTGTGGACCGATGAGGTTAAAATAGAACTTTTTGGCCGGAATGAGCAAAGGTACTTTGGAGAAGAAAGGGCACAGAATTTAATGAAAGAACCTCTGTCAAACCGTTAAGCATGGGGGGGGGGGGGATGGATCAATCATACTTTGGTGTTGTATTGCAACCAGTGGCACAGGGAACATTTCATGAGTAGAAGGAAAAATGAATTCAATAAAATTTCAGCAAATTTTGGACGCAACTGATGCCATCGTGAAAAAGCTGAAGTTAAAGAGAGGATGGCTTTTACAAATGGAAAAATGATCTAAAAACACCCAAATCACGGGGTACATAAAGAGGCGTAGACTGAAGGTTTTGCCATGGCCTTCACAATCTCCTGACCTCAACATAAATGAAAATTTATGGATAGACCTTAAAAGAGTGTGACAGACAGTCCATAAATCTCAAAGAACTGGAAGACTTTTGTAAGGACGAATGGGCAAAGATACCTCAAACAAGAATTGAAAGACTCTTGGCTGGCTACAAGAAGTGTTTACAAGCTGTGATACTTGCCAAAGGGGGCAGTGCAAGGTATTAACTCTGCAGGGTGCCCAAACTTTTGCATAAGCCATTTTTTTTGTTTTCTGTTGTTTTGAAAGTGTAAATGATGGAAATAAAATCTAACATTTTGTGACATATTATACGAATGTCTAATCTGGCATTTGATGCCTATTGAAGATTTTCCATCTTTTCTTGGCTTCTTGATGCACATTAATGCAACTTTTTACTTGGGTTGCCCAAACTTTCGAGCCTCACCGTATGGCTAACATAGTGAAAGCTATGAGCTGTCATTCTTGAATCCTGAAAGTGTAAAAAAAAAAAAAAAAAGGGTTTAGCCTGGTTAGCCGATTTTGTGCTACTGTTAGCTCCCTGCTTTGGTGGCAGATTCCCATTTTCACGCTGTCAGCGTGCGTCGGTGGGATGGAATGCTTTCAGATGTGCTGTTGGTTAGGATTGTCTATAGGAACACACAACTGTGACTCCTCTATCTCAGGCATGAAATCTCTCTGGCACCTTCCCCTCTCCCAGTAAAGAATAAGGTTGGAAAAGAGGACTGTGTGAATCGGCTCTAATCCAGTCTGACCAGCGTGTAAGTGTGCAACACTGTTAAGTCTCATATGCTCTCTCTACCTCCTTAAAGTAGATTGAGGAAAATATGAGCAGCACACATACCTGGGTAACAGCATGCCTGCAGGTAGACACACAGTCGAGATGAAGCAGACACTGAGGCCTATTGACCACTACGGCGACTTTATAGCATCAGTTTCTGTAAAGATTGGCCTGATTTATGTCACAAGTCAAAAGCCACATTGTAACAATCCAACAATGACTCCTGCTGTGTTACTGTAAAGTAGACTTCCGTCTCTCTGCACTGCCATTGACAGGCTCTGCAGCTCAAATGGAATGCTGCTGAGACTATGAGCATGAACGAGAAAAGGGGTGTGCCCCATGTGTTGAAAAGCAATCAATATCTATGTGACTGGAAAGATGACTGCTTATTTCCATGGCAACATGCTGGTCAGCTCTGACATGTCAGGGGGTGGTGGTTAGTGTGGTTGTGTTAACACGTACATTACATTTCAGAAACTAAAATCAAAATTTTATAAATTCCCATTGAAATGAATGACCTTGATGTGTTTTTGTTGTTACCTGTGCTCTTGTTCTCCTCTGTAACTGTTGATGATTTACAGAATAAAGGATAACCAGTAAACAAGTAGTTATAGATAAGGCAAATTATTCAGATGGGAAATGAGAGAGACAAAAAAGAGAGCGTTGCATGGATATGAGGACACGCAGACATCTGGCTCCTAACTAACTCCAATCAAGTGCTCGTTCACCATGCCAGGAGTGCCTACGAAGGGCCTTAAAAAAAAAAGTGTGTACAGTGTGCCTGAAAGGAAATCAAGGCACCCTCCTTCATTCCCCTTTTAAAACCACATGCCTCAAAAGACTGTTTTGTTTCAAGCAAGCTATTAAACTGGGTGCTGAGGGTTGAGCAGATTTGATGTGGCACATGTCCTTGGTGCTTTAAAAGAACGGCAATGAAAAATTAATCAATAATGTGTGCCTCCCATGCCCTCAGTCAGTGTTCACCATAGATTCTATCTTAAATTAAGATCAAGGAAACACGCTCTTGAGGGGACTGTTTGAATAAGATGTTTCTTTGATTGGCTGAAAGCATATTTTAGGTTGTCTGAGATTGAGATGAGGAATGATTTATTTATTTGAAAAGCGTTTCTGCAAATTTGTCCTCAGGTGTTTTTAATAGATATTGAATATTTGCTGCTTAATCTACTCAAATGCTTTTGGGTCTGGAGGCAGCTTCAGGGCGGACTAGAGACCTTCGGTGGCCATGATTTTGGACAGTTGCGTGCGCCTGGGTTCTGATATGGTCTGTTGTTTGCCAACGGATGAGCAAACCTTTTGTTATTCCCGTTAACAACCAGCGCAAACCCCAGTGCTGAGTTTAGATTTCTGCTCTGAGTTCTGCTGATTTCTTGGCTGAGTTTTGATTTCTGTAGTCGTCATTGGCTGGGGGCTAAATGTGGCTATGCCCCCTGGGCGGATTTGAGGCAGACAGACTGGGGTGTGCTAGCTGGGTAACCTAGCATTAGATTAGTTGACTACGCTTACAGTTGACGTTACGTGGCAAATTTAATCGTTGTTAGCTTGAACCTGTTAACTGTTGTCAAAACAATCATACTAAAAATAACTATGAGCGCTTTGAACGTTGTTGTAACCTGCACCCAGTATCATTTTTTTAAATCACAGATTTCTCTGGGTTTGAACATTGCTGTAAACATTTGGGCTAGTGTTACTATACCACTAAACTAAATATATAACATAGGTATAGCCAAAAGTTCAAATTATACAGTTTAATTATTCTTGTTTTCATACCGGTTTTAAAATGGTGTGACAATCAGTGTCAGTACTAGTATCTGTATTAAAATTTTGAAGCAATGACAATTTTCCACAAAGGTCATTTGATCTGTAGCAAAACTTTGTATTGTATTGGTTAAAGAAGGCAAAATGATTTACTACCTTGTGTCACTGGGAACAGTCTCAGAACATGTTATGTATAATATGTCAGAATGTTTTAGATTGCTCCCATTCCAATTTGTGGTATTTTGTTTAATATGCAGAGGGATATCCAACATCTTCAAAGGATTGGCAGACATAAACAGTCTTACAGGGGTTACAGATACTAGTAATTGACATAAAACCCAATACCACCCACAGTTTGAAATGTTTGCAATGGCAATTCATTTACTTTAATCTATGTAATTTTGTAAATATTGCCCCATTTTCTCCCCATTTTCTCCCCATTTTTTGGAAAGCCTGATTTATGATTCCGCTGCTGTTGGCATGTGAAGTGTGTGGACAGGCAGTTGTGGTACTTGGAATCACAACCAAGCCAGAGTTACTGCTGTGTTGGATGGGAAGTTTATCTTTGGGTCATCTGTGCAACATTTGTAATTAAGTTCCGTTGAAGTTAAGTTCCGTTTCAGTGTATTTTTAACCTCTTGTATGTCGTCACTTCAAATTGTGAGGGCCATCAGTCATTCCACAATTGCCTAGAGCTCAGCCAGTACCACACCGTTTTATTTAGGATGATTACACCTCCCTCTACATATTCTGTGGAGTCATATTGGATTTGGGAAAGGATTTGAATAATAGGGCTTCACAATTTCTGCATTGTTCTGGAGCATCTGTATCTGTGTTACCCACTCTTCAGGATCTTTTATATATGAAATGTACCGTGAGACAAAGTTTACTTTGATGAAGGATAGATATACTACTGCACGTAATTCATTTGTTAATAGTGTCATGGCCTGGCTCACATTTGTCATGTAGTGTTGAATTTTAGGGTCTACATACGATTAATCGATTAATGTTTGTGCTGAATGGCTTATCTTCAGGCTACCTGGTTGGATTGACCTTTGCACACTGTGGAAGAAGCAAAGGTTTAGCTCCCACTGGGGATAAGAAAAAAAGGTTACATTTCTACCAGCATTTGTCTTCTTTTTCTTTTCAGTTTTTATCTTTTCATTTTTTCCTTCTGTGCTGCATTTTGTTCTTCCCTAATTTTCCTCTAACACATCTCTCTATACAACATATGTCTTTTCAAAGGCAGAAACAATCATTCCTCTTCAATCAGAAGGGGAGAGTTGGATCTCGTTATTTTGAAGGGAACATGAAAGGCTGAAGTGGTCACAGTATGCTGATATTGGATTGGCTATGGCAGTGCTTTTCTCCTCTGTATTTGTGTTGGTGTGTGCACATGCTTGCTTGTCTGTGTGTGTGGTAAGTAGTACTGTTTTGTCCATGCAGTTCCAATAGACATATTGGATATTACTGCTTGGATTTAGATGTGCATAGGAGAGATATAGTATGATAGGCTACTTTAGAGAGAAAACATA
>NC_045742.1:11382936-11405452 GCF_008692095.1 Etheostoma spectabile
ATTCTTAGTTCTGTTGATTGTGTATCTGTGAATTTGATGTACTGTATGCACATCCCCACACCAGTGATGGAGCTTGAGAATACTAGCATGCTCACAGTTGTACATCTGTCCCCCACAGCTTTGTCACACACTCAACGGCACTGTCGGCAT
Organism: Etheostoma spectabile; assembly: GCF_008692095.1. Classification (NCBI taxonomy): domain Eukaryota; kingdom Metazoa; phylum Chordata; class Actinopteri; order Perciformes; family Percidae; genus Etheostoma; species Etheostoma spectabile. The sequence continues at coordinate 11,383,087 of NC_045742.1, forward strand.
GCTCAACTCGGCAGGAGGCTCCTGCAGGGCCGCATTAGGCTCCATAAACTTTATAGCATATTTTTACAACCCGCCTCTCTGTATGCATCCACCATCACATCCCGTCGCATCTGCTTTAACTGTTCACACAGCTGTGAAATTCTGTGTATCCCCATGTTTTATGGTTGCCTGCTCCTCCCGTCACTCCCGATTTCTTTATTTGCTTCTTTTAGCTTTTTGATATCCTTCTCTACATCTGTGTATATTTAGTAAGTTATTTGCTTTGGTTGATGGAGTTGTCTGCTTTTTCTAGATGTTATCACGGATAATACTTGCAGTGGGTGATGTGATAATGCACTTCTGTTCATAACCAGGCTCTCTCCTCTTGTGTATTTGTAATCATTCCAGATGTAGACTTCACACTGACAGTACTATGGACTTGCATTCCAATGTGGGCAGTGTTCACAACAGCATACACATAGACCCTGCTGATTTGGAATGTCTTTGTTTCACAACTGACACAATGCAAGGTTTGAGGACAAGAAGGACAAAGTGAGGCGGCTGTTGACAGGGACCTATGATCAACATGAGTGGAAACCAAAGTTGTTGTTCTGTAGCTGTCGGGTTATGAGAGAGTCACATTGATGGCCTGTTTATAATCCTCTCTGCTCTTGCAGTAAGACCACCAAGCCCTGTGGGAGCGCCTTACTGCTCAGCCAACTTGTCCACTCAGCACAACACTGACTAACAAGGTATAGTTTCTCCCTATAAGCGACAGTGTTTTCATAGTGATGTCATACTTCGACGCACAAGAGTAAAGCCACATAATTGCCTCATCAACAGCCAGGTTCCCCCATGAATCCCCAGACATCTCTCTGTTGTAATGATTGGTGACATGATCAAGGCCAGATCACTTGCTGTGTTAGTGTCTGGCTTGCAGTTTATTTTTAAGGGTGCTTAGGAGCAATATTTGACAGTTTTAAAATGTCAGCCTTTAAGCCATATGACTTTTAAGCTGTTTACTAGTAGCACACGGCTGATTAATTGCCCCCTCCTTCCTAGTGAATGAATGAAAGAATGCCTGAATGTATAAATTTACTATTCATGTGCTAGACATAGGGGCTCAGGCTAATATGACTTAGGTTAAGCTTGGTTGCTAAACATTCTTGCTACATCAGAGAATCAGAGGGTCAATCCTGACTGAGTTGGCACAACCTCTTTGTTGTGCATGCTGGCTAGGATGGTCTTAAACTGCCAAACTGGTCACAGGTTTTTGCAAATTAGATGGTCACTATTTTCTTTCCATTGTGCTTAGCCAAACAGCTATGTATTAAGGGCAATGAATAGTATCGAGCAAGTAGGTCTTTAGCACAACAGCGCTGATGGCATGGATCTTAGTTTTGTTTGGCTTGCTGAGAGTGTATCATTATCAATGCCATAGACCTATAAGCTGGTCATACATCTGGTCATGGCCTGCCTCTACTCAGACAGATGCAGGAACAACTGCAGTTCTCCAGCTAGCTGTGTAGTACTGCAGGCTAGCACTTGGTGGCAGTGGATGCCCATTGAATTGGCCAGTTAGTACAGTGCATAGGGGTAGAAAAGCCACATTGTTGCTATGGAATTGACCTAGTGGGTTTTTCTCAGCCCACATAACACACCGTTATATGTGCCACTAATGCCATTTGTTAGAAGTCTGATCTTTAAAGGGGAGAATAAGTGTGAAATGGCTCAACAGCATTCAAATTGGTCTGTCTTCTCTGATCAATACTTTCAACCTCCTTCTGTATACAGAGAGGGAAAAAGAACAGATTCATCATTATTATCTTTCCTGTGAACAGATTCAGAAGTAAGACTGCCTTGGACATGGTGGAAGACAGCCAACCTCTATAGGGTCCACACCCTCTTTTTTCCTTTTACGCTTCACTTGCTCGATCAGGACCTGTAAGGAAGTACATCTTACCTTACCTGTTATCGGCAAGACCTGTTGTATTGACCACTCCTTTATGCAGTCATACCTGAATTATTTATTAGACTGGCCCCACACTTATGAACAGATGCAGTCCCACACCAACACCACATAAGTTATGCTTACAGAACCGCACCATTGATATCACAGTCTTTCCTTCTGGTTCTCTCCGTATATCCCTCTTATGTTTTATGCCAGCAGACTGACACCCTATCACTCTCTGACTTACTTTTTGTGAATTTGGTTGCAGTTGCTATGATATGAACATCAAATCTCTCTCTTTTCTGACCCCACCTTTGCATGTGAGCCACATTTGTTTGTTGACACCCTGAACTCTTGACATGACACATATTCTCTTGGTTACATGTGTTCTGCTGAAACATGGTCTTGCTTGGGTATGGCTTTCATTCAGATCGTGACAGTGAGTACATCTTTTCTTCCCCACACATGCTGTGCTCACTATTTCAACTTCTTCCACTTTGTCATTCAGCTCAGGTGCCCTTGCTAACATATCACATCAATTTTTAATGCACAGCCATATGGTGGTCTTGTTTTTCTTCAGGTACTGTGCCAAAAAAATACCAGTAAAATAAAGCAAAAAATAAAAATGTTCATCCCTGCTGTTATTTTCACATAAGTAGTAAAGGCTTTTGGCTCTATCAATTGGTGGTCAAAATGTTTCAGGCACTTCTTTAGAATCGGGCCAATTACTAGATATTGAGCTGAGGTTGATTTGATGGCAGATGTATAGTGTTTCCAATGGTGATGTCCTTGATGTTGGCTATAGACCCAGCGTGAGAAGTGACATCCAATCATGTTGAGATGGCTGACCTGTCTCTTTATGTCCTGAGTGGTCTCGATAGATGATCTTATTAATGCTGATTAGGTGAATGTCTGCTTCACACCTGAGATGCTGGCGTTGAATCAAACATAGTCTGCCATTGGATGTGAAAAAACACAGGACCTTACAATGCAGACCCCTGATGTGTATAATTACATCGTCATTTAATAAGACAAGCAGCAAATTCAGTGTCATGTGTGAGGTGTTTTTCTTCTTTCCTGTCAAGATTTCCCATGTTAGCTTTCAGTTTGCTGTCTCTGCTGCCAACGGGTGTTGTTTGCTAGATTGTTTGTGTGTCACCTCACACGTCTCTGTGTGAGGAGGAGGAATTTGCTTTCACAAAAGAATGAAATTGAGAGGAAAAAAAGTTCCTTCCAAGCCCTGCAAGTAGAACAAAAGAACAGAAAAAAATCTTGATGTTATTATGCCGGCAACATCTTCTGAGCTTCTGATATAAATGAACTAAGGGTTCTAAAATTGTCATTTGAATTATGCCTTTCATCTCCCCATGGTTTTTAGTGAAGCAGTTCAGCCCAAGTCTCTAGTGAATGTTTTTTCTTCCCCTGTTTGCATTTCTGAACAAGCGCCATAACTGTAATGAATTCTATTATTTTAAAACCAATTACTGTTAGTTGGGAGCTTTTCGCCGCCCTTGTCGTGCTCTCTGAGGAATAGTGTTGTTGCAGTGTTGACTGCACTCAAACCTGTATTTTTTCCTATTTCCCAAACCACCCATGCTAAAATAATTTCCTTGTGTTATACCATACCTCCTCCATTCACAGCATGAATGTTCATATGAACCAGAATTTTACTGAATGAGAACAATGAACGTTATTAAAAAATATGAATTTAGCTGGATAATATTGCGTGAAATCGGCCAAATACTGTAGAAGCTAATGCAGTCTTTCAATGAGAAGGAAGTAAAGCACCAGCAATACAAGGCACACAGTCTTTCATTGGCCAGGTTTTTTAAGGGCAAATTGCAACGGTAAAAATAATAATTTGTATACATGTTGTCTTTTGTCTTTTTTGTCTTTCTTAATTTCTTTATATAATTGAATTAAAGTTTGCAATATTTTTGCTTCACAAAAGGGAATATCTCACACTGAATGTTTTTAATGCTATATCTTAGAAATCAGTTTTTCATCAAAAGCAGTAAGAGTAAGTGGTGACCAAAAAGGACTACAATATGTAATGCCATTAGTTTTGTAGAATCGGACATGATACATCTCAGAATCTGATTTTCTGCTTGACTTTTAATTCTCTGTAATATCTGTGGATTTAAATGTCATCCTAAAAAACAAAACAAGAAAAGCAACCAAATGTGTATGGGGGTAGACATGGGATACAGGGCCTATGCTGATTGGAATTTCTTAAAGGTTTTTCATTCTTTCCCTTTTTCCTTATTATATGTAATTAATGCTTCAAGGTCTGACAATGGAGTGTCGTTTAAAATTATGTTAGACCATGCAATGGTCTTTGTTCACAGTAATTATATTTATTCGTGATCACCAAAGACAGACACTATTACAAATTTTGTCTTTGTAATAACGCTTTCCCATTATTTTATTTTCTAAGCCTAGTACTAATTGGATCCTGCTTCCATTTTTAGCCAGTGTTTGGAGGTGGACCTTTTTGTTCGCTTTTTTCAAAATGCTCTCTAGTAGTGACACCTTGTCACTTGAATCATCAGTGTGCAACTTCAATTTGTGGTGAACTCTGCACAATTATTTTTATACTCAATTGCATTAACTTAACCTTAAGCATATAGTATGTTCACAGACACACACACACACACACACACACACACACACACACACAAAAACACTGAAAGAAAGAAGGAAAGGAAAAGGAGAGCGATTAGACACATTCATTAAAAGCCAGCCACTTATTCTGCCATAAAGATAGATTTATAGCTTATTAAATAAGCTGAAAGGTTACCTCAAAACAGATTTTCTCCATAATTGACCAATTTAGTGCCGCTCGATAAGCATTCATGTCAAGCTGAGATGTTTGGGTATTTCTGTCTCTCTCCCTCCCCCCATCTCTCTCATGAGTTACCACTCATAATACAGTCCCATGATTAGTTATCAGAATTATGAAATATTCAACATGTTGTATTTTGGATGTTACCAGGGTGGGGTCCAAAACCTGGGCACAATGGCTGCTGCATTAGCTAGCATCACTGAATGTTCTTCTAATTAGCTCACTTTGCCCAGCAGCTGTCTGCTATTAGGATCCTTTGTTCCAGATGTTATCTCATTAGAATGGCATTGATCATCCTAATGACTGTGGGAGAGATTATTGGTCCAAATTAGTGTGACCCGCTTGCTGCCTCTTTCCCTGAGGTCAAATCACAAGCTTTACCCATCCATATTTTTGGTTGACAGTTTAAGTATGGCGGCCATTTCCTCTAGTCATGGTTACTTGTATGTGGGATGCCAGCATAAAGGAAGCCGTAATGACACAGAATAGGGCTGCATGCTAGTTGTGAGCAGGGTTTTTTGTGGACATTAAGCCCAGTCTTGGTGCCAATGGGCTAATATATGTCATTGCATAAATGGCCTTTCTTTATAAATGGATGGACTGGGCCTAAACTAAATGTTTTTGTTTGCTTCATGTTAAATTTCAGTTTAAGAGATACAAGGCTATGAGTTTGTCTACCAGTTACCTTGTCTGTGAAAGCAAGGTTTTCTGAAGCAAGGATATTTGGTATTGTGTTATTTCATATTCAAAGCATCTCTGATAGAAATACAATTCAGTATTCAGAGTCACCATATAAATTGAGTAATCTCATTCATATTATTTTACACTTAAGGCTTTAATTTGGTGTGTGTGCTTTTGAGTTGAGTTTGTGAATGTGCATGCATCTGTGCATGCATGAATGGATTTGCTGTTTTGTCTTTTTGTGGAGGAAGAGAGGGCACATTTGTGTGTGTACAGACAAGGCTTTGCCAGGGCATCACTGACAGCTAAGAAGCAAGCAGGTCTCTCCCCTGCCACAACAAGCACAGAAGTACACAGAAATCTGTGCGTCTTATTTCTTTGAGTCCCTTTTCTGCTGGGCTCAAAGCTGGCCATCTCAGAATTCTGTGAAGCCATTGTAGCATTTCACATTTATACTGAGAGAGAGAGCTTACAGATAGGGAAAATTGGTAAACAGATGGAGAGAGTGAGAGATGGAAAGAAAGGTGGTAGGTTGAGAGGAGGAAGGGGGTAGAGACTAGAAGGAGAGAACAAATTTGAGTATTCAGGCAAAGTGATGGTAAGAGAGTTTAAAACGGAGAAGCTAAATGTCTTGTTTAATTTTTTTTTTAAATTTCATTAAAATCTGCAAAGGAACTCTGCTTCCGCAGATTCCGCGTGGCCCTGCTCATTACCTCAGACTACATTGTAAACCTGCTTTCTATTGTACCTATTTTATCAACTGGGCACATTTTGTTTCATACGTTAGACTCAAATGTGTAATAAAACAATCATGTATAATTGCATCCATCTCAGTGGTTTACTCCTCAGGTTTTCAGGCTCCACGGCCTAATGAAAACGGAGAGGCATCAGTTTAATTATAATGTACTCGCGTCTTATCGAGGAGAGATTTTTTTTTTGGAGCCCTAATGAATTTCTCATCAGTTTGTTATTAACATTGTGCTATCTGGAGCTCAAGTGGGGAAGCAGCCAATTACATTGCTTTGTTCTACTGATGGACAAGTGTTTTTGCCTGTGTTGAGGGATAAATAATTTGGGGAAAATGCTATGGGAAAAACATAGCTACATCTTCCTTCCATCTACTGCCAAACAGTCTTCTGCTTCAGGTAAAGTGGAATGTATATCTGCCATTTCGTGTAAGATCTTTCTACTTATGCCAGCTAGGCGTAATTGTCTTATAACAACTGGCTCATCAATTGCCTAGACTTTTTTTTCTAGTAAGATGATAATTGGCAGCTGCAATAATGGCTTAATCTATAGAAAGAGCCTCAAAGCAACACTGCCGATGTTAAGAATAGACTCTGCCTAGTCAGCAGAATTCAAATTTTGTTTCTTTCCCCTGCCCATTTCAAATTGAGTCTATAGAATTACTTACTCAATGGGAAGAATGTTAAATTACTTACAAAGCCCAACAAAAACCTTATCTTTGTAAAACATAAATTAAATGTAAAAGTGATTAGAAAAGCAAGAAGAAATAATGAATCAATACAAACATAAATAGGACTCTTTCTTTCACCTTCTGTGTTTTTCATACAGATTAGAATACGTTCTTGTGTTTTTATCAAGCAAAAACCTTCAGTAGGCTGGAACAAGGGGCTGAGCATGGGCCTCTTTACAAAACAAAAATGATCATACTGTGCCCCTCCTCTTCTGAATATTAATGATAAAAGGAGAACAAAATGACTGGTACCTCATAGCCTGCTACTTAATAAATGCATGTTTTTCTTTACAAGGATAGGTATCTCTACCTTGTTTCAGCTCAGTCTATTTCTCTTCTTATTCAAGATGCAAGTTGTAGCGCTAAACAGCCACTCACTGAAAGCAAACATGAAAACAAACCATGCCTGCGCGTGGCACCCTTTGCCCTCTTACAACACGCCAGAGTTGTGCCCGGCCAGTGACTTCTTCTCCAGGTCAGTAGCTGCTTGCTACTGTTTTCCAAGTCTGACCATAAGTAACCAACCGAACATTTAGCCAGCACAATCCCTAGTGCATTGATTTGGTTTAGCCTCTGGTGGGTGTGAGTTTTATATGGGAAAGTGCTGAGAATGAGGAGCATGGAATGATAATTTGACATTCTTACCCCTGACCCTGGCTGTATATGGCATGGCTTCCTTAACCTAAAACCCATTTGGTGCTAATCTAATGGGATATGAAGGGAACATAATGATGTGTGGGGCCTTGTTATTTGCCTTTGTTCACAAAACACTTCCCTAGTTTATTGCATTTTACGGTTGAGGGGCTTGATCACTAGTATTACGGCTTTGTAAATGGAAGTCAATAAATTACCCTCTGATTAAAGACAATGCCCTCACTTTAGGTGTGAGAGCCATTCGCTATGCATGGTTAGGAGTCTTTTTGTGTGTACTAGTTTAATCACTTAAATTCCACTTTCATTTTAACTCACTTCACCTCCATAACTCTCTGACTTATCCCTGACAGTTAAACATGGCACAAACTTTTTAAATACTTATTTTTTATGCATAGCTTTTGAAAGATTTTGGGTGGGGCAACAGGTTTTCACATGCGTTTAAATGAGTCGCTTATCTCTCTAAACAAGATATACCTACTTATAGGCCCAGACAGTCCCAAATAAATAGTTTAGTGTAAAAACGATGGGCTTTGTAATATAACATGACACAGCACAGTGTTCCAAGCTAGTTTACAGACACCAGAGACTGTATTTACTGTAACATGTTTGTTTTTGTTTGACACGCAATAACTTTTGCATCTGGTAAGTCAAATTAATATGTCTTACTCAATAACCTAGACTAGGTAAACCCCGCCCACTCTGCCGGCGATTTGATTTAACCCTGCAGCTTGGTCTGGAAACCTGCACGTTTAATTATTCTGCTTCAGTTCTCAATTTTGGGGGAACCAATCACAAACTGGCTCATCTACCTGGCAAGCTATTGGCGGGTTTAACACAATGAAGATAGAGAAGCGACCAAGCAGCTTCTTGTTTACATTCAACATAGCGGCGGTCACCAAACGCCACCAAAGCGCAGCAATCTGTTAATGTCGCTGATGCTTCTACGTCACCCGGATTGTTGTTCTGATTGGTTGAAGGACTTTCCAATTACGTACAGAGTCATTTGAACTATCCCCGTTGGTCACGCCTCTTGTATAGAGAAAATACAGAGCAGACTCCCCAGACCAATACTCAATCTCAAATCTATTGAACTTGGCTTGGTCTGGTGATAGCCAGACTATCGATTACCCCTTTTCTGACTTTATTTTACACAAATAATGAAAAGATTTTATTTATACTTGTGTTGAAGTCCTGAAAGCTTCACAAATTTTTCTTCTGCATAGTTATTTAAACTATGCCTCTTAATTACTGGTGATCTCTTTATTTTATTCATAAATTCAGCTCTTCACTGAAACATGAAGTGGAGTTTTGGGTTATGGAAAAACAAGGATGTGCTAAATAACAAGACAGATGGTCCAGGTCTGTTGACAGAAGCTTTATGCATGGCAACAAGGGAAGAGAATTATACTGAATTTCTTCTGACCCCTTTGCTCTGGGAAAAAAACACTATCCCCCTCCCCTCTTCCAGCTCCCCAACCCACCGGTTTGTTTCATGCATCTTCAAGCCTCAGTCCCACTGATTGATACACTGTGGAATAACCTCAAGCTTACTTACAAGCCATACAAGTTCCCCAAAGCACAGAAGACTCACAGGCCATTATGGGACTGAAGAAGCAATGCACAAGCTATGCAAATTAATAATCTGTTACACCCCCCTCCCACACTTTACTGCCACCCCTGCCCCATTCTCTATGTTCCATTAATGAATGAGAAAATAAAATATCAAAGCAAAAATAAATTACATGTGGCAGGCATCATTTATTGATTATATCTGGGTCCAGCTTGTGACATGTTATAACTCACTTCATAAACAATCTGCTATTGCATATTGAAATGCACAAGAATACATTCTGCTTGAATACGAAAATAGGACTGCATTTGAACTTGAAGATAGAAATTTGAGGTCTAGAGGCGTTTTGCACATACTGTATATAAAGTATATATATTTTTTTTTTAGTGGCTTCAACATTACAATGTGCTTTTGTGCAGAACAGGTGCCTATTATTAGATTAGTCTTGACTCCTGTACCAGGTTTAAGTTTTATCCTCTCAGTCAGGATTAGTCCCAGTGCGGGAGAAGGATGAGTGGAGGGAGTCAGGAGAATAAAGGTGCGAGTATACTCAAGCACGACACCGCACGGTCCGCCGTTGATGACGCTACGAGCATGCGCAAAGACGTTTATGCTCAACGCATTGTTCTTTGCAGTACTCTCTGAAACACCAGAGACGAAATAAGCAAGAAGTAGTAGAGAAAAAGAAACCGAAAGTTAAGGAAAGCAGGCTGCCTTGCAACAGTAGTAAACACATCCATGTTAAAACAACAACATGCCGCGAAACATTAAATTTATCTTCACTAATCATTAACGTGACTGTTGTTTATCTCCAAATCTAAATAGCCTAACTGTCTGCCTGTAACTCTGTTAAGAACAATTTTTCTATGTAGCCGTTTTTTAACTTTCATAAAACAATCTCATGTTTTTCCACACTCTCCAGCTAAATGTTTCTTCTTTTATCAGAGTGCTTTCTCTCTCTGACCACATATTTAAGGCTGTTTGACTCCCTGTAGTCTGTACATGGAGAGTAACACAGATGTTTGTACAGACAAACCTGTTCTTTCCAGCCGACCCTGTTGATCTGAAAACGCAGTGCGCACAGTGGGCACGTAGTTACAAAAATTCAGAGGTGCATGACCACGCGCCACGCTGGAAACAACAGCCGCGGCGATATCATTTTATGGCGCTCTCCCCTTACGCAGGGAACACCGCGGCTACCATAAACCTGGCTTAATGTGGCCATGGAGTGGGCCCAGGGGTAGCCAACAGGGCCCAGCTAGGTGGATCTGCCTGTGGTGCTAAGCCTCTTTACTCACTCCTCCCTCACTGGCATCCTCTAACTGGTATAACACTGCACATTGCCTTTGCATCAATGTTTGTAAAGCAACATACGTCATACAACAGACATGCATGTAATTCCAGTAACCACATAATAATCAACTTCCGAGTCTGAGTGGATTTAAGCTTGAGGGAGTTGTGTGATGATCAAGCGTATTCCATTAAGTTTAATTATGGGACATTTGCATGTTACCAAAAACACTTTTGGTCCCGGGTCCACAGAATAATGAGGAGTTAATTTGAATTTCATATAAGCCAAAGATACCTTACATTTTTTAGCATCGTGTCTTCATTAGCAGACGTTTCCAGCATCAAGGAGAGCGATAAAACCTCTGTGTGAGTACTAAAAGCATCCTTTTCCTGAATCTCTTTTCCCACATATTCCTTTGTTTTCGTGCCAAATTCTGCCTTGTTTTTCTTCAGTAGATGGCTCAGTGTTGTTGAATGTGCCATGCTGTACATTTTATCAATAAAAAAGTGGCCTTTTAGTATTTGACTTCATGTCTACCTACCTTGATTTTGTGTTTGTTAATGACAGCAATACAAAAAACAGCCTCAGCACAATGAAGGATGATTAATAAGTGGATATACTGCTCATGCAACAAACGGATATGCGGTTTGGGGGAATTTGTAATGGTTCAGATTTGAATTACTAAGATTTAAAATGAATAAAAGATTTAATATCGGGCATAATAAAGATTGCAGGTAGATTGTAGGAAACTGTACATACAAACAGCATCTATGTATGTGTATAATTATGTGGGAATTTGTGAGTTTACTATGCAGAAGCAGCCAAACATTTTAAAGATGTGGCAATATTGTCAAAACTAATGTGTTAATAATCATTAAATGACACTTTGCCCAATCATTACTTTATATGCTTAGTCTTTTTAAGCAGTGGCCTCTGACTCATATCAAACGAATGTCAGAAACCTCGAATGGCTGAGTATATAATCTCAAACTTCTAATAAATAAGTGGCTCAAGTTGTGCAAGCTCCATTATTAAACATTCAAGTTTGGTGAGTTACTAGGGAATTCATTAAGCAGGAGGCAAAGGTGCAAGTGGTAGAGTTGTTGCCACATTGCAGTTCACCAGCTTGTGATGGTGTGACAGATGATAGGACAGATTGATGTTCCATATAAATGCTTTAATAAGTTACTGCACAGGCACAGAGATGTTTGTTGTCATCCGTTGCCATGCTTCCACTTCAAGCTCAGAGGAAGTGTATCCCAATGTTGTTGATTTGCTGTCAACAGCTTCCACCGAGCACCTGAGTTTTGTTAACAGATATAGATTGAGTCTTGCTCGTCAAATTAAATGCAAGGCTATGCTCCCCGCCAACAGACACCTACACCTCTCTGCTCCGCTTATCTCTCTCTTTTTTGCTGTCTCAGTCTCTTGCTCTCACTTTGCTAAAAGGAATGGTGCATGGCTGGGGAGGATTTTTGGGGCATGTATGTTTAAGTGTATATGGTAGAGAGGAAGAAAGGCAATAGTGGAAATAAAGCAAGAATGATCTTGAGAAAAGGAAGAGAGAAATCCTTTACAAAAGTGTATCAATATGCATATGTTTGGGTGTGTTTGTTTGTGTTTCTGTGAATGCAGTGGTGCTCCAGGTGGAGTAGATGCCTGTCATTTTTCCGCTCTAGTCCCACCTCTATAAATAGAAGTCTCAGTGAGCTGCAATTCCTGAGGGGCTTAGTACTCTTTTCCCTTTTTTCTCTTCATCCTCTTCTCCTGCTTCTCTCCTCTACTCCCTCCTGTGACTCTGTTAGGCTGTCTTAACATTCACCAAACAGCCATATTAGGATGTAGCATCATTACTTAAGAATAATTCACTTTGATGTGGATCACCCTCATGTGCAGTACACAAAAATGGTTATTGCTATATAGCATGTCATTTGTCATATTCACTTCACCATTTTTTTTTTAAATTTGTGTTGCATATTTTTTTATGGAATCCCCATTCCCATTTAGTTTTTTTCAACTTTGGTTTTAAATCATTTAAATTTATCATGACAAATTATATTAATTAATTGGTTAGATTAATAAGTAGTCATGTATTGTTTGAAACAATAATTATGGGTATCACTTTACATTCCACCATGGTAATAAGATGGTAATAGTGGGGTAACAGTGAGATAATAAAGAGGTAATATATAGGTAATAACTTGTATTTACCAAAACAATAACTGGGTAATACATCACAGTAATAAGATGAAATACTGGGGTAATAAGGTGATAAGAAGGTTACCCCACTATTACATCTTATTACTGGTGGAATGTAAAGTGCTAGCGAATTATGATTGAATTTGTCATTTGGCAAATTGATTAGCAAACTGCTAATTTTGGCCTTGTTTGAGAATTACATAAGATTAACCATCCAACATAAACATGTCAAGAAGCCAGTTGGTTATTCTTGTCTTTGTTTGTTTGTAGGTTGTACAGGCATGACTGAGAAGCAGAGAATGGCACCTTTAAGTGTCACTCACAGTCAGACAGCATCAGGTAGTAAGCTTCCACATCATATGACTGCAGAGTTTGACAGTTTGAGGGTAGATGATGATTGTTACACTTTGTACAATGTAGAAGCGAACCAAATCAGATGGAGAAAACCAAGGTTTCTTCTGTACGTGCTGGATGAGGTGTCTGTCTGCCACCCCTTGACTTGTTTAGACAGCTTGACATCCATATGGTGGGCAAATGTACAGGTTAACAACATGTAGAGTGTGACCCTAGTGTTTCAGCAATTACACACATTTTGTAAAGAAGTTGTTTGTTTTACTTGAATTTTTCTTGATCTTTATTTTCAGAAAGATTTACTATTTGGTTCAGTTTTACTGGAATGAATATGGCCGTTTTTACTATTGTGCTATGCTAAGGTTTGTACTGGAAAAATGACAGAAACAATTACATCACTAAAAATAATTTTTGGGTCAATGCAATATTTAGGGATTGAAGAAATAAAATGTATATAACTTACCACTGAATTGCTGACAATAATGGCAGCTCCCCCCCCTCCCCCCCTCTATTGCTCTCTGTCTCATTTCAGTAATGACATTATGATGTTAAAAATGTTCACTTTGAGTACTTTAGTTTAGCACAAAACAAACATCAAAAGATCAGAAGATCCGCAGCCCAATGATAGTATTTCTTTTACACAGTTCTTCTTATATCATTCATCACAAATTAACTAAACTACGGCTATGCTAATTTAAAACGTTAGTATTAAATTTCCCGCTAAATTGAAAACATGTGGTGACGCAGAATTTTGTGGCCATGATGGTAATTTGCAGTAGGATTTGTTAATAAACCCCCAAATCTAAATAATGACATTTGCCAAGTGCTTGCCTTCTAAATAATTACCATCAAGTGGGATGTGACGGCAGGAGGCTCCAAGAGCTGATGGGAGCTCATCAGGGAGGCCAGCCATTTACTCCAATCGACACTAAGACAGTCTGCTCTCCCTCAGGTCCTCCTACCCGCACCCTGAGATGCTTACTGTTGGGTATTGCTAATTAAGTCAATGAAGATGAGGTTTCTGCCACAGTTGTCTTAAACAGTGCTCAGGTGGGCCTGCATTCCTAATGCCAGTTTAATGCCAGATCACTTTCCCCATTTGTTTTGTCTTAGTCTTATGAGTGCTGTTTGCTGTGTTACACATTTGCTTTCTTCACTGCGTTGTTTAAAAAATAAAAATATACAAATGGCTGTTTTACCATATTTACAATTACTACACACTATTAGGCAACTAGTGTGTTAGTCACTAACTGACTCTGAGAATTGTGTAATGCCCTTTGTTGTAGTTAGCCACAGCTGCTTTAATACCACTCATAACTTTGTCTCAGGCAATTCTACTGTAATACATTTCTTTTTTTTAATTGCTGCTTATTATTCACTCTAGGCCAGCTTGTAGTTATATATTTTTTTTCATTAAGCTAATTGCTGTTATAAGGACTTAAAGTAGCTGTGATTTGACCATGAAGGAGGAAGGAAGAGAAGGTAATTACTGAGGGGTTTTTTTCCCAATGAGGAAAAGACAATGGCGACACCATCAATAAGGACAAGCTTTCCCCAACCCTCTCACCACACACTCTGTAATGAAGACCTTTGCTATTGGCTTAGATGGATGAGGGCAGCTCTGTGAGAGCGAGTGTGCAAGAAGCAGGTAGATGTTTGTTTAGGGCTAGCTCATGGTGGATATATTGGAATGGGTGTGGGCCTATTGGATGGAAAGGCACATTAAGACCAGGGTGATTAAGGAACAGAGTTGATGGAAAACGAAGTACTATTGACAAGGCTTTGTCTTCCCCTGGTCTCCCTTGTGCCCACATTGATGCCCCTGTCTTTTCTCCTCCAGGCTAAGCTACCCGACTGGATTCACAAAACTTAAGAGGGATTGATTGTTCTGCAGCTAATTTCTATGCAAGCCCAGGCCAGCAAATCGATTTAGCAGGTTTCAGGAGTGGTGGTCTTATGTTTATATTACTGTTAATCATTACTCTCTTGGCATTTTATCTCAGGCACTGATGAGAAGGTCCAAGGTGGGCAATTAATACCCTTGGTGCAAACTAGGAAATGGTTGATATCTTTTCATGTTTTGAATACAACTATGCCATATCTGCTCGCACATACTCCACATCAACAGTTATATATTGCTACACACATGCACAAGGACGTGCAAGTCCTTCTCATACACACACACATGCTCAAACACACCGGCCATCTTCCTCCCTACACTTTTCTTCCTGTTTAGCATGCACAAGCATGACAACTGTTACACATTTATGCATATACTGTGTGCATGTACTTCATCAAACGCACACAAGCCCACACACCCACACACACACACACACAACACACACACACACACACACACACACACACACACACACACACACACCACACACACCACACACACACACACTTATGCATACACACACAAACCTTAAAATTCACCCAAGAGCTCCTGTGTGGAATACAGAGCCAATGCTCCTGACTTGAAAGCCTCTCCCCAGCCTCAGATGTGACATCAGCTCGTTCTGTCTCTTGCTCTCTCCCTCCTCCTTTCCTCTTTCCTATCCTCTTTCATCAGCTGAGCCCATCTTTTGACACTTCAGAAGGTGTTCCTCACATGCCTGTCACCTCTCCCCTCCTCCACCAACGCTTTCTTCCCAGCTCTCTATCGAGAGCATGCGTCTCTGTCTGAAACTTATGTACTTTGTAGAGTTAACGCTTAGGCGTTTGCATCACCTTGAAGTTGGTAAGTGGTACTGAGCGCAGAGACCGATCTTTAGTGTTTAAAGAGAGCCGAGCTCTGAAACATTCTGTGTTAGTGTGGCATGGCGAGCTGGCAGACATCACATTAAAGGAGGGGGGAGGGAAGTAACTGTTTCACCTTTGTACCTGCACAGCCTTACAACTTTGAACAACAGACTGTGAAGAAGGTGGAAGGTTAGGGACTTCTGTTTCTCCTTTTGTAAAAAAAAAAAAAAAAAAAAAAAAAAAAAAAAAAGAGAAAAAAAACCCTTTTCTGTGCTCTGCAAGTCTTTCTGCCTCAAGCTACATCCACACTAAATGTTTGTTTTAAAGTGCATATCTTTACGTCTCACGTCCACAGTGTTTCAGAGCACCCAAACACATAGACATTTGGAAACGCTGCTGATGGGTGGACGACATAGCCCTAAAATAATATCACGAAACTTCAGGCTATATCTGGGATAATGATATTCTTGATGATATGATAAAATACTAAGAAAAAAAGTGTTGCAAACTTTGGCTTCATATGCATATCTCTAGTTATTCCGATGACTCAGGCCGAAAGGCCTGAGAATAAATAGAAACAAAGAATGGATAACAAATTACAACCATTTCTGACCTTGTGGTCTATGCTAGCAGCTGTTGTGCAGTTGTTGTGCATTCTGCATTTTATAATGCTACTACTGCCTACATGTGCAAGAGGCTAGCTATTATTTCATCAATTTGCAACAATTCCTGTAACCATCAGTGTTATCAGCCTTACCAGCAAGCACATGCCCAGTGTATGTTAGTATGGACGGATATTAGTTCTGAAACTTAAACGCTTGTCAGGACGGAGATTGTTTTCATATAAAACACCTGTTTAAAATGAAAACATAGTGTATGGATGTAGCCTCAGTGTATTTTATAGCCACTGTTATTCATTCATTCATGTGTGAAGCAACTACCAAATGTTTTTTTTTTTCCAGATGTTGTATTGTCATTTGAAATGCTCCTTTTTTACAGATTGTGAGCAAATGATAGGAAAAGTAAAATCAATCTCATTAGGAGATCTGAGCCAAACATGTTGCGTTAGCTACACTTAAATACATTGATTAATATTGTTTATTTCTATGCTTGAACCCTAATGTATTCCCAGCTGAGATAGAGTGTACCTCTATGTAAACACATTACCGTGTGGGCTGAGCTGTGTCGACTCCCACATGCCTGCTTAGGAGCAGCTTGGCTGGAGGTGGTCTTTGAATCTGAAAAATGTATTCAGTTTGTTGATATGTTGTATGTGGGTTTTTCTAACTTCATGAACGTTAGAATGTCTGATATGCGGTCATACAAAGCAAATAGAGAATGTTTTGGTAGGTGTGTGTGTGTTTTGGTATGTACTTTGATGTGCATGTGTATATGTATTGTGAGTATTATACAGTGTGTGCTTAAAGATACTGGATGTGTATATATGTGTATGTGTGTGTTTGTTTACTGTATATCCTCAGGTTAAGATTGTGATGAATAGTTTTAGCCTTTCTGCAGTTTTCTATAGCATCTACCGGTTGGTACACATTAGACTACATTTGCAGAATTTACTAATGTTACATGAATTTATGTCCATATGTATTTTTTGGCAGATCTTTAGAATATAAACCATTAGCTTCTGTTGGCAACATATGTTAGGGGTAGGGAAAGACAAACCTTGAAATGTCCATGAGACGCTTCATTAGCAGCTCATTGTTGGCTCATCGGCTGGAGCAGGTTACATTAACAAAAGTCCCTCCAAATCATTTTCCTCTGGGTTTTAGTTTCTAGCCCTCACCTAAAGACACATCAGTGACTCTAATGGCCTTCCAGCATTGTTTTCTTCAAAGTCAGTCTCGATGTTGCAGAAGCAGGGTTCCATTTCCATGGTGTTATCCTCTCCCCATGTAAAACCATGGCTCCTATCGAGGCCTAATCCCCAGCATGGGGAGAGAAGGGCAGGTATTTTAGATTTATTAGTTTTTCGCACAAAGCTAAAGAAAGCCCTAGGAATGCAGTTCATGCCATGCTGAGATCAGTATGTGCGCAATGCACACAGACAAAATAGGAATTTGGCTGGTTGAGTAAGAGTGCATGGATAGAGAGGGGGGAAAAAAAAAATGCTGGGACTTGAAAAACATTCCATTCTAGAAAGCCTAACTTCATTATCAACTGAATTTATTATTCCCTGGAGTAATACTAACATTAAACAAGGATTTTTTTTAATATGCCAGTCAGATGCGCTGCTGCTGCTGGCCATTTGAGCTTTGGAGGAAATAGACACAGGAGTAAGCAAAGCGGCTCAAAAATTGGCTTGGGATTTTCTGCCGCTCTGAATTTAGTTATTCGACAGAAGAGGAGGGAGTGGTGTTTGCTGTTTTTTCAGTTTTATGATTATTGTCTGTTGCTTTTTGTTTTGTTGTGTGAACAATGGCCCAGCGCCATCTTTCTCTGGGTTCAATAAACGCTTCCTTGAATGACATTATTCTTTGGCATAAAGCCAGACCAGGGCTGGGGAATCACACTTTTATTAGAAAACATGAATCTTGTCACCGGGATGCCTAAGGAATATTTATGGTAGTTGCCGTTCGGATGGCATTTACAGATAAAGTGGAGCTTAATATTCAAAATTATCATAGTGGTATCTATGACATTCTTCGAGTAGCGCCTAGCCCTTATCGATCGGGTGCTGGTTTCAGAAAATGAAAGAATTAATTAAAGCTACAGATTGATTTTCAAGATAACACATTTTGTGCTGCCTCTCCCATGCCACAGCTTCTTGGATATGATGGATGTTAAGAGGATGGCTGTAAGAATATTCAGAGCCTCATGGATGGGTTAGTTAGGACAAAAGTTTTGTTCTTTGAAGTTGGCTGGAGCGATATTTCTTTTCTTTTCTTAGCTTGTTACTTGGCTGAACTATGTTGAATCATGGAAATGAATTCAGTGGGTCCTTTCAGGAATTAGATTCAGAGTACTTTGAATAATGGTTCTTCCTAAAATGAAGTCATATTGCATGCCATCATTTTGTATATCAGACGGGAGAGAGTGCTTTTGTCGCTCATTGTCATTTCCTTGATTCTCACCCCTGCAGTTGAACTTATTAAACTATACTCTTTTTGAAACATTTCTTTTTCCTTCTTAAATCTGTCATTGATGGGTTTTGGTTTGTCCTTTTCATGTGCTCCAACTGACAAACCAAGCTTTTGAACACCCTTAATCTCCCTTTGATGAATTAGTTTGTCTTTTCCCTGTGCCGTAATAGACCCATCAAGTTCTTGAACAAAAAACAGTTTTTCCTGCTCCACAGTTGAGTCAGTTAAATAGACATCATTTCCCTCTGACAAGTTAATGCTTTGTTTTCCTGTTTATGGGGCGTCATGTGGGCACAATGAGTAAATTATTGCCACTGCTGTCAGAGGTATTACATTTCCAAAAGTTCTCTGTTAGTATCATTTGCCTAATTTTGTGAGTAGCTTGGCCTGTCTGTAGGGTCTGATATTGCCAGCTCTTGTTTATGGCACTGCTTTTCCGAATTAGAGCAAATTAAGATCCTCATTATTTTATTTGCCGGTTGCAGGGTTTTTAATGGTCTTTCAACAAATTAAATAACCTCGGGGCATAGGCAGGATTAATTAGATAATAAGAATCACATCTCTTTTCATCTTTTTTAAAATAGATTATTTCTTGATGGGTCCAGGGATGAAATGGGCCTTTGTTTTAACTGCGGATCAGATTGGGAATCAGTGCGGCAGAAAATCTACTAATTATTTACAGAGAACCAGGAGATTTAGTTTTTTTTGTAAAATGAATGGGTAGTGGCCACCTGGTCATATCCCTAAATTAGCTACTGAAAGTCAGAGAGCTGTATCTTATCCAGTGGAGATATTTCAAATAAAGAGTTTTATTAATTTGTTGAATTTGTGATATTTCATGGAATATTGCAGACAAGCTCAATATATCCTGAAATTGGAAAGAAATACAGCATTGAGACTGAAGTTTCAACAAAAGAACATTAAAGACATTAAAACAGTAAATATATAGCAATATCTAGAAAACAATGACAAATGGGACAACTGACAACAGCTCTCCTTCAGTTTATGAGTATCGTGTGTCTCTTGCAGCCACCGTGGCTTGACTTCTTTTGGGGCATAGAACCAATGAGCCTCCCAGTGTGTAGTGTTGTGATGCTATCCAATTCCTGCAGAAGGGCTGACAAAAAGTTATTGGCATTGGCAGTCAGAGGGTCAGATCTCCTGGTAGCCAATAATGTCTGCTTGTCCCATAAAGCACAATTACAAAATCCACTTGGAGGAAAACCAAGAACGAATCCTCAGTCCATGTTAAAGATTAGAGAGGCTCCTCATTTTGCTTTACATTAATTAACATGTTTATCCTTTGTTATTGATACCCTGTTTTCATTATGTCATTATATTACAGATACTGGATTTTTTAAAGGATTTTTTACTATGATCATCATACAGCAGAATATCAGGGTATATCTACACACAGTGCAATTACATTTTTTAATGTAAAACATTAGATACAATATCACTCATCATGTACCGTAACCATTCTTTTCACCACGCCATACTAATGCCACATTGATCCTGCTGGATAGTCACACACAGGTGCATCTGCCAGCGATGTCATAGAAACCCTCACTACAAATGCTTGTTCAATGTGATTGAATGGTTTAATAAATGGAGAAAGAGTTTGGGGAGAAGGAGGGGTCATTCATGGGTGGAGTGGCGTGCAGGTTAGTATAAGCAGAGAAACTGAAGTGCAACTATGCAATTAATAGCAGGCACAGCCAGTCCTATCGAACACGTGTCAAAGAATTTGTTGAGGGTAAGGTGGGGGGGAATATGAAGAATTGCCTGACCTGTATGTATATGATCCATTCAGATTTCTAAGCAGGTTTAAAAAGCCACATATCAATCACAAGCGTTGGAGATAAACCCATTACACATAAGTTATTAAGACTTGATAGAAAATTACAATGCTCTCTCTTTAGTGCTGTGCTGTACTGTACTGGGTTACTGCAGGAGAGAGGTACTGATCACTCCATTGAGGAAACCTGATTAACAGATACAGTGCTGTTGTGTCTGCTTCAATTACACAATAATTGCTAGTTGCTGCTGCTGAAATGCATCTCTGTGGGTCTCTTTATTCCTGTCATTTCCTTTTTCTATTCAGCAATTCTCCTCCCCTGCCCTTTTCACATGAACTACATATGTTTTATCTTGATTTTCTCCTTTCATATCGCTTTCTTTCTGCTTCCTTTATCTATCTCATCCCACTTCTCATCTTGTGTCACTCCCCTCATTTCCTGCACATTGCTTGCTGGAGTTTGTCCAAAAAAATGTACAAACAACATCTAGTGTAATAATTGTTTTCCAGTTCCTGACATTGAGATGAACAGAAGTGACAGTCAGAAAGGCCCCTAACTGCTTTTTAGTTCATATCATCCACTCTCACACAGATGACAGTAGTCTGATCTGGTCCGGGGGCCTGAGTAATCTGAACCGTCTATAATCACGTAATTTGATATCTGCTTACTGGAGGAGAAGCAGCCGTACAAGGACAATGTAAATTTTTCTACTTTTTCACATCACTACACACCTACATTCATGTGACTGTCTCCCAATTGCCCTTTAACCTCATTTGTACTAAGTCTAGTCCGTTTAGCCTTTTTTTAATTTTTTTAATTTATTTATTTATTATTATTTATTTTTTTAGAAATCTTACCACCTGAGAGAGTGAAATAGCAATGCATACATGCTACTCAGTACTGTGACTAGCACTCTTAAAGTCTCCCTTTGATTTGAGGATATTGTATGGATGAAATTATGTCAACTTTATTTCTTCTTTATATGCTAGTATATTCCCTTTGACTGCCTAATGGAGTGAAGGCATATCAAAAAGCTTCATCAAAGCCGTACACTGAGTGGTGCATTTACGGGGTGTTAAAGCGCTTCATAGCTGGGGTTTGGCGTAATCGAGTGACTGGAATGATGCTCACTCAAAGACATCCTAGCCTCTCAAGTTAGAGGAAACACTTCACATTAGTTGCTAAAATAAAAATGGTTGATTCATGCGGAAGACTGCTCTAAATGAGGGAATGTGTGTACTTGATTGAACTGTGCAAGGTAATCATGAGGGTAAGAGTTAAATAGTTGTGCGGGGGAATAAAACTTTTGAGAACTGCTGCTGATGTGCCCGTAACTCTGGCAGGGGAAGAACGCATCCTCGCAACTCTTGTTAATGGCCTCTTCACTGTGAGGACTTGGTTATTAATCGCATTACAGTAAAATGTCCCCCCCTTTCAACTCGCTACTCTTTAATGTTGTTACGGGTGCAATGAATACAACTCTGTCAGGTTGCGTGATTGTATTTATAGAGATGATATTTTAGATTGCCACTGACTGTAAAGAGAACAAATAGTTTTCCAGCAGAGATTGGTGTTGTATTTTATCAGTCTTGCATTGTGCAGTCTAGTCAATAGATGGCTTTGCAGTCATGTCCCTTATTTTCCCGCCATGAAATTGAAGTCCCGGTAGGCTTTGAAACCACATTTGCACCTGATATTTTTGCGTCCTTCCTTTTTGTTATTGATCAGT